>NC_137632.1:13738234-14338234 GCF_963383615.2 Lipophrys pholis
CTGACCACTTTGATTACTGTCTTCTATAACTTGCAGTCACATAATGTCGCAAGAAACTACAACAAAAATATGTGGAAAACTGAAAAGATGCAACTGCTAAGACTTTCGCAGTGTGTCTGAGATGGGCCCCGTCAGTCAGACTTTTATTTAATACGCTTTCTGCGTTCATGAACATACCTCTAGAAGATTCATGAGGACATTATGTGCTGATGAGGGGATATACGGTGACCTTTGTAAGAAAGTCTCCTCAGAGAAGATTTGGGGTCTGCATGGTATGTAGAATGTTGGGAATGAAGATTCCTGAAGACCCCACGGCCGGGTCTATCCCAAAGCATTTAAGCTGTGTTTGGGTATTAGCATTACCCCTCAGAAGGGGCCTCTCAATATTACAACAGAGCAGTGAAAGTCCCACAAAGGCTCATGGTTATTTGAAGACACATGCTGACAAGACACACAAAACAGACTCTCGATATTCACATTTGCGCAGAGAAAGTTTGGAGTATTATGCTCAAAGTAGTACCTCTTTGTGCATTGGAAGTGAGCAATCGCTTCCTCGTCTGAGGGGTTCATCTAATCAAAATAGCTCAGTAAACTGAAGGGATAGCCACCAAATGTATAATAACGCTTCCCCACTGCTGCCATTTTCAAGCAGACTAGTCACACTTAAATCTTCATGTGCGTAGTCTTGAAAATACTGTGGGTTAACAAAGAAAAGGACTTCCATCTGTGGTTCAAATTCAGTTTCTTTCAGAAAGAAGAAATTGGAGCTCAGGGTGGTTAAAACGTGCCTCAGGTTATCAACTTGTTTGTTTTCCAGGTCATGCCTGATGTGATAGAGTTCAAATCTATACCCGTCGAGGAGAAGAAAAAATCCCCACCTGCACAATGCCGATGTGACATGTGGGTAATGGGACCATCTAGCTCGACAGTCATATGAGAACACAGCTGTATATAGAGTGAAATAGGATTGTTTGTCACAATTGCCTCTAGTGGGGAAGCATTTCAAATGTATTGGAGGTTTGCAGGTTCGGGCCTGCTTTGTCCTCTATTAGGTAGCAGATATGACGGGGGGCAAGTTTAAGCTCAGATCGGCTTTACCACTCCTGCAACAAATAAAAAGCTATTTTCCACCCCATGCTTCCATCTCTTTCCCGTTTAAATGCTCCGCCAGCTCTCTGCATCCACCGATTCTACACGATCACTCTCACATTTCAGCATGGATGTCATGGCAACATGGAAATTCTCACCATGAGTTGACCTTCAAGCTGGTTTATTAAACACTCCACAGAAAAGAACCGGTGATACCAACATTTTCACGTGTGCTCCATAATTATCTCTTCTTTTGTTGTCCATTCACCGAGTGCAGGAAACAGGCCAAGCCTCGCCTGCAATTTCAAGTACTCCATAAACAATGGCAAGCTAGGAACAAACCTTTGAAGAAGGAAGTGTGGGGCGTAGGTATAGTGGACAGTACAGTCTGAGTGCCAGCCGCAGTAAACAAAAGGCTGTTATTCACACTTATATGAATGGGAGGGAAACAGCATAAGGACAGATATTTTTATGTAACTTGTCTACCGGTTTGACTCAAGTATTTCCTGCTTTCCAGCCTTTGAGGAGCTGACCTTCACACTGCAATGACCAAAGAAGGGAAAACCTAAAGTTAGAAGCAGATCAAACACACAGGCACTATACTGTCCACTGGATTTTCTCTTAATAGTTTTCTTTGCTCCGATTTGTCTCACACATAGTTTACTGAGTAATAAATACCTAATTTACCAAAACCAGCTTTCAATCTACAAGGTAGACAAAGTAATGCTCTTTTGCAAAAGTATGTAAATCTAATGAGAAAATTAACTTATAATACTTCTGAAACCAGTGTTGAAAAATGTAGCACAAGCCAGTGGTTGGATGTGGGTTTTGTAGCAAATCTTTCAATCGTCAGAAGCATTTCTCATTAAAGATGATCAATTTAACTATTAAAACTGTAAAAGACACTTCACTGAAGTGACAATGAAGCTGTGCTGTTCTTCAAGAAGCACATTTTCAATTTTCATTGAATAGAATATGAAGATGTAAATGCACCAGTCAAAAAAAAAAAACTACTACAGAAGCTAGAAAACTTATAAGAAATCACTTGAAAGAATTCATCTATTGGAAAAGCTCTTCTAAAATTGTGTCAAGTCATTTAAGAGTACCTACAGTAGGCACATAAAACAACCATTATATTTTCGTGCAAAGTCATGTCGCTCCTCTTTAAAAAGTCTATTTACCTACCCCGTGTGATGTGAGAACCTAATTGTCAGCGTTGGATTATGGGTACAAAACAGTATAACTGTGGTTGATTCAGTGGAACCTGTGGTGTTATTCATAAACCCAGAAGTGTTGTAAATGATGAGAAAACAGACTGGAGCTCTCTCATGATATGCCTCTGTGTTGATTCATTTTAAGCTGGTGGAAATCCTTTTGTTTCATCAAAGGCGGGGGAAAATTCAAAGTTCTTGCTCCAGGCAATGCAAGCTAGTTTCTTATTGAAGAAGATGAGCCACATGGTTTAGTGCAAAATTAAAAGGAATAACTCGTCTGAGCCCCCGTTTAGAATGGCGTGAGACAATCAAAAGACAACCAGGAACACAGCCTGCAGACTTTAGTGAGTCTTAAACTTGTCAAGGTCACTATCGGTGAGTCTTGGGAACAAAATGTAGAAAGAAAAGTAATTCCAGAGAAATCGATTTGCCCTCTGAGGGCACATTTCTTTCAAATACAGCTGATGAATGAACCATTCAGTTCGAGTGTTCAGCACAGTCTGAGGCTCCTACAATTTCTTTCACAAGTGTTTTTGGTGTCTTCGAACTCTCGGTATCGGGACAGATATTTCAAAGTGCATAATGATAGTGCATGGACTAGCCTGCCATGTTTGTTGTCAGGTTAGTATTAGTTTCCTCATACTGCATTTTTTCAGAAATGTTCCCGTTGGGCCAGAATTTGCAACTTCCCATTTCACACTATATTGGTCAACCGGTTGGCCGTGCTCCGTATCGTACAATGTAAATTCCATCCACCCATCCATTTTCTCCCGCTTATCCGTTTCCAAGTCGCGGGGGTGGCAGTCTGAGCACGGTCACCCAGATCACATTGCACTGATTAAGAACCTTTCCTGCGAGTGGTGAGCCCACGGGAAACAATGTAAATTCAAATAAAGTTTAAAATATACAATTTATTGGTACAGACTTTCTATCACAGTTGTTATGCCTACTTCAGTGACGTCACCGTCACTAAAGAACTGGGATGTTTGTTCATCATTATAGCCCGAAGCCATCCAGTAAAAAGCTGTTTCAGCAGTAGCAGAAAGTGAACCAGGATCATTTCATCCCAGCAGTGTTGCTCTAGAAGTGTCAAGGCATGTTTGGAAGTGCTCTAAGTTTACAATCAGACCCCGGGCTCAAGAGGCTGTCCACACCTGGATCTACAATGTTGAGAAGAAAAAAAAAGACAACAAATGGGCTTATTTATAACCGACTCTGACTCAGATAAATAGGTCACGCTTTAACATGAACAGCGTGATAAGCTGACATGTGGACTTGATTTTCCCTGCCCACATGCAACCTTTCCGATTTTGGACAGATTGGCAAAAAAATCTTTTCATTCACACACACCAACTTACAGCAGCAGCCTCAACTTCACGCCAAGTCACATCAATCATCTCGTCACAGTTGCGGTCATCAAGCATGGTTATCGCTGATGATTAAACTTTATCACACAATTACTGATTTGCTGCAGCAATCAAGTATTAATGAACATCTAGGGTAAAGATAAATAGGGCTGGACTCTTGCTACTTGCACTCAGTTTGACATTTACCTCCCAGGAAGGCTGGTATTTGAATAAAGATGAAACATTAACCAGCAGCATTTAAAGTTCACAGGAAGTTTCTGCAACACCTGGAGAGCTGCTTACTCATTTCAAGGTTTATGGGTCAGAGGGCCACATCAACACACAACAATATGGAAGAATGGAAAGCACTAACTTTGAACAAACCTAAATTTCAGGCGATTATTTTAGCTGAGGAGAAGAGAACTATGACAGCAACTGATGCAAAAGCAAAGCAAACCGAACAAAGTCATTTGTATTCAAACTCCATAAAGAGGAGCGCAACAAGCAAGCAAACACAAACAATCATACCGACACAGGATTCTTATGAGACCAGATGCTAATCGTTATTCCAAGCATCATGGCGACAACGTGTTAAAGTTAGAAGATTTGACAAATCAGGTTTTGAAAAACATCAAATCGAACAATTCACTAATTTCAAACAAGATTTGTTTCTCCATTTCCTACATATTACAATAAAAAAAGCAAATCCTAAGACAGGCTGGGCATCTTCATGTTTATTTCAATTGTCTGTGTAAACCATCTTACTTTAGAACAGCTTAGTAAAACCACAACAAGGTATTAAGTCCAGTTTTCATTGCAACATTTAAGTAAAAAAGGCCCACGTAAACAGAGAAAAAATAAACTAACTGAAACACTCAGTACTGCACGTACACACAATAACAGTCAATAGTTCTTCTGTGCATGCGTTAGTATATTGACAATAGTACTGGAGAACTCGTTTTACAGCTCTTTGCTTCCGAGTCCTTTGAATAACAGCACTCTCCAACAAAGTGTACATTTACTACACAATCATCTCAGTCACATGTGGAGAGACATGTTTAACAAACACTGGATACTTAGTGGGACAATATAATGAAGGAAGACAGTTTAAAGAAGCTTGAATATTCACATTGTGCTGTTCCCTCCATGCCTAGTTGGTTGTACTACAAAAAACCACAGCACCAAATAGTAGCCTTGCATTAAAGCTACAATCATTTTCAAAATCTTACTGTCTGAAACTTTACTTAAAACGCATAGAAAATACTGTTTGTGGTCAATCTCATCATGTAAACAGGGCCTTAAGCTGTCCAAAGTGTACCCTGCCTTCTCCTATAGTCCGCTGAGATGGCTGGAAGCAATGTATTAGTATGCAACTAAAAAAAAAGAAAATATTGCACAAGGCGAGCATCTTGATGTTACAATTTTTCATGTACCAGCAATCATTTTTATTACACCCAAATGTTCAGAGCAATGAATATCAATGGAAAATTTTGGCCCAAGAAACGTTACGAGAGTTTTTGTGGGGGTTTTCTACAAACCTAAACAATCACCCACATCTATTTTGAACCCACCCTCACAGTAGGGACAGTTTGCACACCTGCAATGGAGATAAGGTTGACAGTTACAGTCTTATCAAACGAGCAGCCAAACAAATCAATAGTATACAATCTGAGTACTTATTCCTCCTCTTTGCAGATACCAATGCAACACACGCTGCTTTTTATAGTTTGATGCAAATCTGACACTGCACCGCTCTGTCTCTTTTCAGGGTCTGTCGCTGAGGGTTTCAAAAAGGCTTGACAAAAATGTAAATGAGTAACAGCTGTTACGATGAAGCACATGATTGAGATACGCACGTGGGGAGCTTGGGGAAACATACGCACAAACGATGGATACATGTGTACTGTACATGCTTGATCACCTGCACTTTCAACTCCTCCTGCAGACAACACTGCAGTTCCACCACTATAAATTAATCATCTGCATATAATTTAGTGCAAACTCATTGATCTGAAAAAAAAAAAGAAGAAAGAAAGAAATAACTGAAAGCACCTGGCTGTCATTGTGTGATGTTTTCAGATATAACCTGGAGGCAAATAGAGCAATTAAGAGGGAAGGCATGTAGTCTGATATGTGCGCTATCATTACACATTAAGAAACTGGAGCTTATGCAATTACACAATCCAACTTTCATTGCCCGAGGGCTTGTGTACGATCCTTCACCACAAAGCTGAGAAACCAACGTGAATTATCTTCCTGACTGTGAATATACAGTTACTTCAGAAGTTATGGACTTCATGACACGTTACTTTTTGCAGAGTTTTAAGACCACTTTAGCCACCCCTTTGCAGCAGATTCTGTCCCTCGCAGCATGGCATGAAACACAAACACAACGCATAACAAACCTGCTTTGTTCAAGTTCCAGAGGCTCAGGGGGGTAACGGCTCCTGTTATTATGCGGTTATTTCACAACATGTCCTGAAACCACCTTAATGCCTCTGAGGTGTAAAAGTGTCTTGGCAGTGTTACATAAATCCCACTTACAATACATATTATGCAAATCCCCGAGATATAGACTGCGAAGGAGATTGCTTACTTCCATGATCAGCAAACAGATAGCGGTCTTGGCAGGACCACACCAAAAATCCAACCGGGAGCGGTCCAGGAGTTTGAGAGACACCTGCCATGTGCTTCATCGAACTAAACCAACATGGAAATGATGTTTTGTTTTACATAAAAGAGTTGATGTAAAGAAAATGCGCTACTACTGCCACATGGCCAGACTCATGGCTATGATTCTGCGCAGTAAGACGTAATTTCACTTCAAGTACACCACCACTTTCAGGACTCATTCACAGACATCCATGGTTAAGCAGTATGCCCACTGTGGGGGTCCTGAACCCGACTAGCTGCTTCAAATCTGGCCTTCCAATTGAGACTGCATGCTAATCCCATTTAATGAGACAAAATCATCCTCCCCATTATGAGCATCAACGCAGTATGCACTGTCTGTCAGGTCACTGGCTCCACAAGCTTCCCCTCCTCAGTCATAACAATGCAACTCTGATGCCAGCATCTGTTCTTGGCCAACTGGCCGCAGACCATGGGAACCGGCCTCTTCATAGGGTGGGAAGCAGACTCTGGTGGCACTTTCAGCGACATGACTGCTCTGAAATTCAAACGTCTTTCTACAGACAATCGTGAGGGGCTCCAGTTTTGGCACAGAGCATTGCAAATCTACTCTAATGGCTCCATAATAGGCGTAAAATTGCCTGAAATTATATGTGAAAGTTAATACACGTGTATATCCCTGTTAACTGGCCGGTGGGATGACTGTGAGCAGCAAAGCATGTTCCACCTGTTGAGTTGGACATGGAAAGGCACAGCACTGTATCTTGAGTTGAAATGGTACATTTTGTGGCAGGCTCTGGCACGGTAGAGCTTCGGGAGGTCACGGGGTTATGAAAACTTCACTGATCACTGATCTGACGACATGCTGAATTGATAACTCAGTGTGCCAACTGAAGATCAAAGTCTCATTCTGACATTTACAAGCAGAAGGTGAAAACAGAGCTTTGAATTTCACAGCCCCTGGCTGAGTTACAAAGGGGGATCCTCCTCGGCAAATATGCCGAAAGCAGCAGAAGTCCCATGCAGCAAGTGGTCGGTCGAACCTCAATGACTCAGTTTATGTGGGTGGACCAGATTACAGTCTTTTAACTTTGAGCCTGCCGCCATATCAGGGTTGGACCCTGATTATAAACCACCATGTCAAATCACAAACTACAGGCTGAGCATCAGCATCAAACAAGACCACACAGTTTAACTTTATTGCTAAAAAAAAAAAAAGTGCCCCCGATAAGCAGAAAATCTAAATAAAGAGTTACGACACATAGTAATAAGTACTGAAGGCTTTGTGAAAATACAATATGATCACAGAAAACCTTTCTCAGCTGCTGTTGATGACTTATCACACCTGCTGATCAGACAATCATTTATTTACATATTGCTTATCATACCTAATTGTGTGTATTACTTTAACATATCAACTCAGTTTCTTTAACTTTCATTTTGGTAGGTGTTGGACTAATAAACATCTGGTTTGTTATTGGTAGAAATGGTAGATTTCCTATTTCATGCAAGGAAGTTATATCAATATCATGCATATGAATAAATTAATCAAAAATTGTTATTTTCGGCCTTTTCTGGCTAAACTATTGTCACACACACACACACACACACACAAACACACACACACACACACACACACACACACACACACACACACACAAACACACACACACACACACACAATACAACTGAGCATCACGGTCAACATAAACTAAAATAAAAACACCTGTGGTCGATAAAGTTGATTGGTTTTGGTTTACGTTACTTTCTTTCAGAGATGTACGTTGGCAAGACGAGCACTAAACAACCTCAAAAAACCTTGTTTTGTTAGAACTCCTCTTTCAGAATTATTGAAATATCCACTTTGTGTTGTTTCCATGCGATATTATATGAACATGAATTTAACAGACGTTAAATCTCGAATGTACCTCGAAAGTGTGGAATGGTGCAACCAAACACTTCAAACAATTTATTCGTCGGTGACTCAGTAATTTTCTCCAAAAAATAGCCATTTAAATTGAAACAGCATACACGTTAGGTGTTTTTTGAAGGTGTGTTGAAACAAGTCAAAAATGAATGTCAATATTTGATAAGTTATGTAAAACAAAACAAAAACCGTAAGACTCCACAGTTCCATCATCTAACATTTTTATCTCTGCACTTAGATATTTATATACTCATTTAAAAAAAAGGACGGATATGGTTTAAAAAGTAGGATAATTATCTAAAAAGTGTTCAGGTATGAATGAAGCGGGCTGGGAAAAATGTAACGGCGCGTCGGTTTCCATTAAAGCAGACAAGCGTGATCGTTCCTGAGGGGAAAGTTTGATGTAACTCAGCTCAAGTTCGACCCGAAACACAATAAGAGTGAGAAAGTGGTCTTTCCTGGAGCTGTCAGTCCCGGTGGTTGGACCTGGGAGCTGCGTAATGGACATGTCCCGACATCCCTCCCAACAAACTCCCACTAAAACTCCTCAGCGGGTCGCAGAACCGAGTTCTCCTCTATGGAAACCACCAGAAACACGCTCAAAGTCTTACCTGATAAATGTCATGGGTGTAAAAGTGGCGCAATCTCAATAGAAAAGTTCCTCCAGTCTTTTACTCTTAACTCCACAAGGACTCAGTCCACATTAATCCACCGCCAAGGTACGGCAGGCTGCGTGTGGGCTCCTCCTCCTCTTCCTCCCCCTCCTCCTCTTCCTCCTCTCCCTCCTCCTCCTCCTGCATGAGGTCATCTGCAGGGAACAGACTCACCCTCCTCCTCCTCCTCTCCCCAGTCCCTGTGCATGCCTCATGGACATGCAAGCTGCACAGAAGAAATCAGAGGAGAGGAGCAAAGTAATTAAGATACTAAATGCATTAGTCAAACAAATAACAAAAAACAAAAACAAATAATCCATCATCTAAGACTGCACTGCGTTATAAACACTAATAACTACACTGCGGTGGAAAGATCCTGTAACAATGATGTCAGTGTGATCAGATTAATTTGATCAATATTTCCATCTTCCCTCCCATTGAAGCTTCAGTTGTGGTGTTGAGCGCTCTCACTTCAAGCACTGGTTGGAATCCTGGTTGGGCTGTTCTATGTTGACTCATAGAGTGTCTGTCCCTTGTTGTTGTCTTGTGATGGACTAGTGTCCAGAATGGAGGACTACATTGTGACTGACTACATCTGCCGCAAGGACCTTATGTGAATGAGGGCAGCCTGTATAATGAAAAGGACACGTCGCATGTCTCCAATTTTAATCAACGTTCACGTGTTTTGACATTTCTACCACGGTGACAAGAAGTTGGGATAATTTACACGTTTAAATGAACAATCATTGGCTCATGGGGCCACAAAGTGTTGGGATGGGGTCTGCATGTGGCCCAGAGGCCGTCAGGAGTCCATATCTGCTGTAAAAACAAACAAAACAAAACATAAAGTAACATAATGTAAAAGAACTTCATGATAGATAGACAGATAGATAGATAGATAGATAGATAGATAGATAGATAGATAGATAGATAGATAGATAGATAGATAGATAGATAGATAGATAGATAGATAGATAGATAGATAGATACAATTGATAAATAGATAAAAATAACAAGAATTATATGGAATACTGTGAAAATATTTCATAAAAGTATGATGTTAGGAAATATATTAAGATTTACTCACTCACTATAATGTGTATATGAATATTTTAATTGTTAAAGAATATTTGTTTCATTCAAGGCAGTTTTATGTGCACAGTGCTGATGTTCCTGCACATTTTGTTTTTTTTAAATTTTCATGTTCCTAAGATAAATGTCAGATGCACTAACAGGGAATAAAACATGTTTGGCTTTTATGCTTTAATGATAAATATTACAAAAATAGCACATATCGTAATGATTAGTATGCATATGTGTTCACGTCTTCTGAAATTCTCTTCTGTCTACCATTGTTAGTGTGCTCATAAACATTAAGAGGCTTCTCTTAATTAAGTTACACAAATACAGTCAAGAGAAATTCCTCTCGCATTCAACTGATCATGAATTAAACATGATTAAGTCTTGTCATAATAAATTAAATCTGTCACGAGCTTTTTATCTTAATTAATATCACACAACACAGTTCTTCCAAAAAAAACTGAGTCACTTCAAAGTGAAGATTAACTGTCTGTTGCAGTCAAAGCTATATAGAATATTATTAATACTGAAATCATTGTTTGCAAAATGATAGTTTGAAATGGTTTTTTTTTTTGCTGTAGGAACACATTTCTGTTCTTTTCATACACACGGACTCGAGGTTGAATATAATTTTCATCTAAAAAAGGTTTGAAGCCACATAATTATATAAAAAATGACCTCTTCCTCACAAAGAGCCGACATAGTCATTTCTGAGGTGAAGGCAAAGAGACCGGGTGAGTTGAATTGAAATTAATTGAATTGAATTGAATTGAAATGAAAAGTTTGTTTCAGACATGGTGAATGGACGTCATTATATAACGCTTTTTTCAGCGCTTTTCATCGTTCATCACATTCACCCATTCACTCACACATTCACACACCGTTGGAGGCTGCCGCCCTGCAAGGCGCTGTCACACCAATGGGAGCAGTTTGGGGGTGGGTCTTGACATGTGGGCACAAATTTAATCATTCCAAATGAAAATAAATAAAAACACACGAAACAAATAAAAGTAAGAGAGCAAAGCAGTTGACCACTAAAGCCATATGTATAATGGTGCTAAAAGCAGAATTTTTATTTTTTATTTTTAATTCCAGCTCCTCAAACAGTGATGTATCTTCGTATTGAAAAATGTTTTGGAACAAAATCAACCAAAAAAACTGGTACATATGATTGACTTAATGAATGATTTATATGATCTATCTTTTAAAAGTCTACCTCACCTTTGTTTTAAATGAATTATGCATATTATTTAGCTAGTGTCATAAAATCCTCCTGCACTGCACCGAAGATATTTGCAGATCATCAAAACTTGATCAATTCTACTTGCACTTTACATTACATACCCACATTAACTTTTCAAATTCCCCTGAACTTAGTGAAATAACATGTGAGACTCAGGTTTTATCCCTTAAACTGGAGCCTTATACACATATGAGTTCACTTCTACAATTCTAAAGTAGTCGTGCATTACTGTAAATTAAGATGCTGAACATGTTTAGTATTTTTTTCACCATTGTCTGATAAACATACACGTAAGTGCACAGTTCAAACAGTCTATTGACAAGCAAGCTTAAACTACCAGCTGTCTCACTGTCAGCAAACTTAGCAAGTACACTGTGTAATTACCTCCCCGTTGATTGTACACTAGTGTAGAAGAGGTTAAAACACAAGTCAAAGCTTTTTATGTAAATGAGGCCTGATTGGTTTGAGTTTGCACTCGTGGCCCGTGAGAGGAGGACGTTCCTCAGCAGCTGTTGGAATGAAAACAATAATCCAAAGCTTGGGCTCCAAAATAATTGCTGCAGTCACTTAATTTCCTCAGAACTCTGCATAGGCTTTTTTTTTTTTTTTCCTCTATGTGGTCACTGGAACAGCCAGAAGTACATGTTAGTCTCTGGCGACCTCACAAGGCGACGAGATTTCATGCAGCTCGCATGAGCAAAGACGCACACAGAGACCGTCTTTCCTCCTGGCACAGTGCATCTACATTCTTTCTGCTGTGGTGGGGAGGATCAGAGTACACCTTAGGATTTCATACATGTCAGATTTTCTGTGCCGTCCCACGCCTCCGTGTAAGGCAGCGCGGCGCAGTGATTGTGTGGCGCTTTCCTCAGCGAGTGTGGTGGGTACCGCGGGGTCGGCGAGGCTCCTCGAGGCTCCTCGAGACCGCCAGGAATGGGCAGACACTGGCAGGGAGATGAAGCCGCAAGTCAGAGGACCACCAACTGCTTCTGCTCCACAGACAGAGTTAAAGGGGTCTCTTAACTTCACCCACAGATGGTACCGAAACAGCACGAGCGTCGCAGAGGATCTTCGGGGTCAGCACGTTGCCTTCAAACGGGCCCAACATTGTGGACTTTTCTTTGGTAAACAAAGATGAATAAATAGAGAGAGAGAGAGAGCACACACAAATGAAGGCAAACAAAGTTGTTTGAGCCCGACCTGTTTGGAGCTCCCTTGTGTTCACACTTTGGGCGAAACGGCCAAATGTACAGAGTCGGATTGTTTAGTTCTTGTGACTTGTCAGAAACAACATCCGGGCCTCGGAGAAAAGTTGCTTCTAAAACCTATAAATTAAACCATTGAGCTCATAAATGCCGTATATAGAGAAGTGATCTTGAGAATACAGAGGAAACTACGAGGAATCATTCATCTTGAATGGAAAATATTCCTTTAATTGTATGTTAAGAAAAGTTGAGTAAAGCAACATTGGTGTGGTTTGGCAGAAAAAAATCAATCTGCCCCGTGAAAAGAGGCAAGAACTCAAATAAGGTGTTAAACTTTCCCACTACATCAATTAACAGGATACGACGTTGGCTCAAATGATCATGTGCTTTCGATGAAATTATACAGAAGTGATCTTTTTAAATGACGCAGAGGAGAAAGGAGGCTAATCAGCAGAAGATGGGTTTTTTTTGCAATATTTTAGGTTCATGTTGTACTTGGACTTTTCAGACGGTCTAAAAGTCAAAGCTGAAAACCAAAAGGTGCCCCTACCGTTTCCACCGGGAACACTCGGGGAGAAAAGGCTGGAAGATGTCGTACCTTTCTTCAAAAAGCTCCAGACGATCTGTTTGACAGATTTGCTTTGAGGTGATGGGAGTTTTATCCCATTATAACTGTACGTTTGTTTATTTGAAAGTGCTCTGCAAATAAAGTTGTAGTTTTGTGAAAAATATTACAATACACCACCAATAAGTGAAGGTTACTGTGCAGCTGTGTACATAAGAGTGTTATCAATAAAATTTTAACTCTATT
This sequence comes from Lipophrys pholis, assembly GCF_963383615.2. Taxonomy (NCBI): domain Eukaryota; kingdom Metazoa; phylum Chordata; class Actinopteri; order Blenniiformes; family Blenniidae; genus Lipophrys; species Lipophrys pholis. The sequence goes on from NC_137632.1 coordinate 13,751,434, forward strand.
TTTAGGGGGGGAGGGGGGGGGGGGGGGGTAGATCTTGTACACAGTAGTGTAAAGTGAAGTCTGCGATGTCCACAGCAAAGGAAACTCTTTATAACTTATCCTTACTTTCTTGTTTCCACCTTGTGTACAATTCTCTCCTGGCCTGAATCCATACATGTATGATTAAACAACAAAACCATTGAACTGCTTTAAAATAACTCTTCCTCAGAGCTGATTAGCACTCCAGCCATGTTCATAGCACAGTTTGCAGGCAATCACTTTCACATTGTGAAAACCTCTTCAGAGCCACTTAAAGAAAATGATTTTGTGAACTCCTTTGAAAAAGGTTCAGACAAGCATTTATGCGAGTTATCCAATATAGTATCTCATATTTTGAGTGTGCCCTCACATTGATTATCGAAAATTTGTTTTAATGCTGTGAAAAACCCAAGAAAAAGACAAAATGCTTTTTGACATATTGAAGATGTTTTTTTTTTTTTCCATACAAACCAAACGCAAGCGATTAAAAAGCACATGTACAAATTATAGTCAAGCTAGCAACTCTTCTGTTTTACCTTTCCTCTGGTATGTAGGAGTAATTTGTCCTCAAGTAATTTTCAGAAAGGTCTTTAGGTCATACCGACAAGACCCAGCGAGCCTCTTCTGGAAGTCCTAAAACTGTTTTCCCACATAACTCAACTATGAGTATATGCTGTCAAACGGTGACAAATGCATATTTCTTTAAACTTGCAATAAAAATCTGATTCTAAAAATGCCCGGGAATATATTATTTTAATCTTAATTGCTACAGTATAATTTGAATTGTCTAATGGTACTATACAACCCGCCTTCATTTGGACGCTCAGTTCATAAATGGCTATTTGCCGCCACCTAGTGGTCATACTAAATTGTTAGAAAACGACCTGCAGGGAAAAACAAAACAAAACACGGGAGCCAGTGATGTCATGCAATTTCTTTTTTTAATAAATCTATTTTAAGTGCCAAGCAATCCAATGTGATATTCAAACTTATAAATCCATCTTATAAACCCTATTCACATCCCTAAACCCTTCACCTCAAAACATACTTAGACCAAAATGCCATCTATTTTTTTTTTTTTTCCAATTTGCTGGTAAATACAGCTAGCAAAACATAGAATAATGCTGGTTTATAGTATTCTGACAAAGAAGCACAGTTTAAAAAAAAAAAGAAGCTCGTTTTCTTTCCATCAACACTTCACAGACCCCCCCCCCCCCCCCCCTCCCTCCCCGGTGTGTCTCACACTTCATGCTGGTGTTTCACAGTTGACTTAACATGGTTCCCTCTGGGGCCATCTCTTTTTCTCTTCCCTTCTTTAAAAACACGTTCAAAACTTCCTCGGCTGCTGGATGAAAAAGGTCCGGGGGGAGTGGGGCTTCTCCACGGCGGGGCGCACCTTGCTGTGCCTCACGCTCACCGGCGTTTCCGGGAAGTCGTGGCTCAGCTGGAAAACACCAAGCGGTGGAGTTTGATCACTCTAATGGGGCAGGCGGCCCGAGCGGCAATAAACCTTTTAGAAGTTTACCTTATCGAGCGTTCCCGCGAGGAGCAGGCCGACTTGTTGCATCCTGTTGGAAGTAGCAACAGACCGGCTGCGCAGATTGTGACAAGAGTCTCAGGTTAAGACGTTTTGAAAACGCTGGATGTTTCGATTCGGCCTATTAAAACCACACAACATGTCGGGCATACCTCAACTTATCGGACCTCCTGCCGTCCTTCTCTGCAGTCCCGTGGGCGCCGCCTTCATCCAGGCATTTCTTGGCGACACGCTTACCTCCGGCTTTTACTGTTGACCCAGAGAGGAAAACGGGTTAATCTGGTGCCTGAAATCCATCTGCGTATAAACACACGAGACGTGCATCGATTTGAGAGGAAAAGAACCTTGTGATGGTTTCACATGCAGCGGTCGTGCAAACATGCTAGAAAAAAGCCAGTTACTGAAGTTTGATGAACTAAAGCAATTTGTTTGAGTGTGTTTGCAACTCTGGGCACCTAAAAAAAAAAAATCATTTGTGTGCCTGTAAAAATTCTGAGAAAACCAAACGTGCATTTAAGTTACAGAACGCAAACATAGATTTATGCTCATCATAAGTCTGCTGAATGACGGGGGTCTTGTGCCTGAAAGAAACTGATGGACCGCATGTCATGCAATCTGCAATCTCAGTCAAATCGGGGTTAAATACAATCCCAGCTTTCACAATCACTGTCGTTTTAAACATCACAGGACTATTGAAATTAAAACAGGCCATAAAAGAAAACATATAATGAATAAATTCCAATATATACAAAGTTAGGATATACGTCATAAAGTGATCACAAGTGTCTGAGTGCAAATTGTTTAAACAATTTAAAGCGACTGCTTGGTGATTTATCATTAAAAGGGAAAAAGAAATGTGACGAATTATCAGTGATCCACTGTGCATCTTTGCAGGGCAGGAGGTTTTTAGCACGCGTCCCTCGGCCTGTGTTAAAAAGTGAAGCCAGTGAGAACACGATGTGACTTAGTGCAGGACCGTGAGGCTGACGGGCCTCCTCCTCCTCCTCCTCCTCCTCTTCCTCCTCTTGCAAACAAAAGCTCGGCGCTGCACTTCACACAAAAAAACACCACTCCAGCCTCTAAATCCGAGATTCTACTAATGCAACACGCTGCACACGATTAAAAAAAAAAGATTCATTCCGGTGGAAAACCTGCCGCTGATTCAGCGCCTCGCTTTGTGTCTCCCTCGATCTGGGTCGAGCAGTGAAGAAATGAGAAAAACAACAAAACACGACGAGTAAAAAAAACCCTGAGCTCGAGCTCGAGCTCGGTGGGTTTACCTGCTGGAGGGTGGCCAGCTTTCAGGAGAGGAGAGTCCTTCACTCCCGATTTGGAGAGGAGTTGTTGTTGTTGTTGTTGCACCATTTTGCAAAAGTTTGCGGAGTGAAAAGCAGCGGAGTGTGCGGGACGCCCCCTCCGTTTGTTTTTATGCTCAGACGCAGATGACGTCCACGCGGAGCTGCAGGAAGTCTGCTTCCGCGTGCACGCCCTTTTTTTTTATTTTCTTTTTTTAATCCCCGAGCCCAGAACAGGGCGCGAGATCTCACCGACAAACGACCATAACATGTTATTTATGGATTTTACATCATAATATTTAGAATAATTGTTTCCTATATCGCCATATGTTTAACTAAGCTGCTCACACACACAAAGGAAATGTAGTTTCTCATTTCTTTTTAAAAAAAAAAACACACTCACGTTCAGTGTTTGTAAATGAACTCGCATCCGGTTCTCTATAACGGTCTGATATTTTTGCTCATTGTAAAAAAATAATGTGAATTTAAAAATCAGCTGGATTTGACAAAACAGTACTAATGCCATCTTAAAGACTAATGCTGTGGACAGACAGACTCACAATCTCACGTGCATGTCTGTGAACTGTAAAGCCATGCGTCACAGGAGATTGTGCCATGCTCCGAAATGAAAACTCTTAACCATCTCACTATCATGCAAGCATTCCAAACACTTCACCATCACGCAGCCGTGTGCACGTTACTGGAATGTGTATTGAAACCAGCATTTTAGTTTAGTTTTGCAAAACAAGTTTCAGAGTCACTCACTGAAGCAGCTGGAAGAATAGGGAACACAATGGCTGACGCTCTTGCTGTTACACACTGCAGTAGTTTACATCAGTGGTTTCCAACCTTTTTCTTGGGCACCCACATTTTTACCACTGTAAAGCTTGCAGGCCATTTTAAATAGCATTTCTTAAAAAATATTTCAAAATAAATGATAAACTTCCCATGTAAAAGCTTAAACGGAGTAGTTTTGTGACACACATAAAGACAAGACAGACAAGACATAAAAAATATGTTATTCCCTTTCAAATCAAAGGGGCTTTGCGACCTCCATGAATCTTTGCGGCCATTTCAACGGTGAGGGAAATACCTTCTCCCTCTTGTTTTAGCATAGCAACCAAAATAGTAAGTAGCTCAATAAATTATTTAAAATCCAAAAGCCGAAGTAGTGGGAGAAAACCCACACAGGCACCAGGAGAACATAAAACCTCCTGCCAGAAAGCCAATACTGCAGTATACTGCATGCGGGATCAGACCCAGGTTCCTTGCTGTGCAGCAGCAGTGCTAAACACTGTGTCACCATACCACTGCTTCAAATAACACCGTCAGCTTGGAAGATTGACATGACATAAAAAATGGAGTTTCAGGATGCTTCTTACAGTGATGGCAGTGTTTATTCCGGGTCACAGAGTCAAAAATGTTCTTTTTCCAAGAGGTGCCACACCTATGTATGTCTGCTATTTCAGGACAGAGAGGACACACCTGACGCATCCTTGAAGTTCTTCTGGAAGAAAGACTGGCCTCAGTAAATTCTGAAAAGATCCCAGAGACTGGAACATTGCTCCTGTGGGTTATGAAGCGTCCTCCGATTGTCTGAGGTCAAAGAAGACACATTAGCACATCGACAAGATTTTGTTTTTAGACACCTCACTTTCTCGTCTCCCTTAAATAGATCAGCATTGATTCTATAGCTCATAATCATCACAGAAGTCTTTAAAAGGAATATTAGAAAAATAATGTGGTACATAACTGCAATTTCTCCAACAAGAAACAGGTCAACAACAACAAAACATAACAGAAGTGTATGGTGGATGACAGAAACCCAATTACATACATTAGATATGACAGGCAGGCTTAATACGGCAAAGTTATGGATGTCTGTCTTGTGTCCTGTGTGGAATCCATTGAAAGCTACTGTGTGTTCGCCACTAGGGATGTGGGGTACCGCATCCATACCAAGAGGTCCAGCAGAAAAAAAGACTTGACATTGTCCAAATTGTGGGCATCTGCAATTAGCTCTGTTTAAAGGAGTGAAATAGCTCCGTCAGGTCGACTGGCACCACGATTTAAAAAGGCGGTGCCAAGTGTTACTTCATGAATGTGAGGTTGAGAAGATGTGGCACCCGGAAGCTCTCAGCACTTCTCACATTTGCTTAATATATGACTGAAATGTTATTAGTTTATAAGGCGTCTCATCCCAATAGAAAAAAAGTAGCTATGCCAATCACACAAAAGGAAATCTCCGGAGACGTAACCCTGCAGGATCACCCGAAGATGTTGTGGCACACTGTCAGAGCAAAAAGAAACTCCATAAACCACTTTAGAAAATCCCCCAAAAAAATAAGAGGGAAAAAAAAAAAGTTGTAACACTGGGAACAGACTCCCGCTGCAGCTGCACTTTGGAGCAGGGTTTCTAAATTAATCATGCTCTTACAGGAGTTTAACCCTCACCGCCACCAAGGTCGATGTCATTTCTATCCGTTTAGCTGTTTACACCTCCGTGAACTGTGGAACAATGCTTTTGAGCAAATGGTTTGATTTTTTCACCACACCTTCGGCGGGTCTAATTTGAGGCCACGCAGATGGTGATGTGCAAAGTGGACATTAGGTAACACACGTGAGTGAATCACAGAGTACCAGTGGTGTTTTCTGTAGTTTCCTCACACCTGAAAGATCCCCAGGAGCTGCCAAGCCAACAGTTTCCAGACTGGTTTGGGAATATTTATATGCAAAGCTGTTTGATAATGTGGAGCCACGATAAGGGCCTCGAGATAGTCCAGTTATTTTTTATTTTTTTTTAAATCCTCCGAGCAAATCTTTACTCTCAACATTCTCCAGACTTTGTGTCTACGTTGTGTATTCCTAAATCAAATCGTACAAAAAAAAACCCCAAAACTGAGTTTGATCAAGGAAAGAAAAACCAAAGTGCAGAATGCAGCGAGAGAGAGAGAGAGAGAGAGAGAGAGAGAGAGAGAGAGAGAGAGAGAGAGAGAGAGAGAAAAAAAGAAAAATCACAAGACTCGCCAGCAGGTTAATATAAATCTTCCCCTGCTCCTTTCTGGAGTAATTTAAAGTGAAGGATTACCAAAGTGTTATCTTATGAGTATTTATACATCCCTTTCCTTACATGGCTGCCCAAAACTATCGTAACCGTCTCCTTATAAACTGATATATGAGGCTGTTTCATTGCTTTAAAAACCTAATGAGCAGAGAAAACTCTCAGTATTATGTTGATCCAGCTCATCATTAAATCAGAGCAACTCTCTTTATAAGTAATAAAGTTGTGTGTACTCTATTCTTGCATTACAGTCGCTGAACATCGATGCCTTTGGTCATGGACGAGTTGCAGAGGACAAAGCCTGAGCGAATGTAACTTTGTTACAGGGAATGGGTCAGAACATATTGAATAAAAAGGAAATTAGGACAATGAGATGAGGAACTGATTTAATTTTCCCAAAATTATTTAATTGTTTTCGATGTACAAACAGCAGATGGGAATAATGAAAGTTAACTCAACACTTATTTTATTCTATTTTCTTGGTTGCAATAAGGTTTATAGATAAATAAACCTCTACTTGGCAAGGGAGCCATATATTTTCTTAAATGACTCCAATCATACGTCACCGAGGTGTATGATTGCCAAACTGAAAGGTCCAATAATAAAGACGATCATGAATATGAGGTCCTGAACTAAACTTAGTGGGACTCTTAGTTACCACGCCAAAAACACTTGACCTTTTCAAACCGTCTCGCTCACTGTGCTCTTAGTAGTTTTGTCTTTTATTTGATCACTGATCCCATTTTTCCCTTTTACATGTTGTATTGAAACTCTTAAATTCTCTATTTATCTATCAATGCTTTTCATCTTTCAGTCAGTCCTTTGCTCCAGGGCACAGCAGTAGTCTTATAAAGAGCAGGCTCACTGCTGGTTCAAAGCTGAGCTCCTTCCAACAATGTCTGTGTTAAATACACTGTAATGAAACTCAGAAATGCTTTAAAGTGAGAAGAGTTCCACACTTAATTCAAATCCGTGTATGTTTTAAGGTCTGTGTGTAAATCTCGTGTAAACAGGGACGCACGCACAAGAGAAGCAATCACACCATTTAAAAAACAAAACTGACCTTTTTTTATTATGTTAACATGGTTGTGTTAAGATGCCATCTTTGTCCACATATTTCTTTGTATATTTATATATCTTTAGTGATCCAGCATGGCACAAGTTTTGTCTTTTAACCAGTGCTGATGAGTGTAAACCAGGTAACAGGTTGTTCTTCTTTTTTTTCTGTATTTACAATAGAATGAAAGAAATGTACAAGACTCCATGGCATTACACAGCTTCAACATTAAGTACAGATACAATTTGATCCCTCTGTACAATCTAACATCATTAGTTAACTATTTTTATGCTTCATTTTGTCTTTTTTTTTTCTTCTTTTACAGATATGAGTTCATGATCCATTTTGGCTTCAGCACATACACATTTTTCCCATCGTGACTCTTCCCGCGGACCCTCGCTTAACATGACTCACGGCTTTCATGCTATCACAGCTAAGATTCTCATAAAGGAAAATAAAACTAACATCTAGACAGAACAGGACGCACGTCTGCTCATGGTAGTGTCCAGTATTTGTCCCTCAACAGACCCCCAGCATGATTCTATCTTCCTCTACGAAATGAAAAATTATTCTTATTTTTTTTTTTTTAAAACATTCCATGATTTCCTTCTTTGGCACACATTCCATCTTTCCATCTGTTATCACTCAGTTGAACTCTCTCCCATACACACACACACACACACGCGCACGCACGCACACATGTCCACTTTAAAACAAACACACGTATAAAGTCAAAGTTCATGTCGAAGTTTGTTACTTCCGTTGTGCTCTCCTCGCCTGCCTCTGCTGGGTGATGACGACGCCCCTTCTTTCAAACCCAATGACAAACTAGTGGAGGTGAGAATCTTTCGAAGGTACCGCAGGAGCACCTTCAGACCTATACCCAGGAGTCGGGGGAGCCGGGGTACTGCTCTGCCCTGTAGGAAGGCCTCCGTGTGCTTGCGTAATAGTCCACATAGTTGGCGGTGGATTTCAGTCCATGAGGCTGGGTGTTGTAGTTCACTGAGGGAGGGTAGGCGATGACCTCCTCCAAATATGCGTCGTCGTAGCCGTGGGGCTGCTGGAGGTACATTCTGTACGTATCGTAGTTCCTCCTGCCCGGGTCTTCTGTGTAATATAGAGGCTGCATGGAAAAAGAAACTTATTTTCATTAAAGGTCCCATTTTATGGACAGGCTGTCTTCAGAAAAACATTCTCACTTATGATCATTTCTTCCAGTACCACTGTCTAAAACATTCAACATTCAGTGTTGCATCTCAAATGTTTAATCACCACACAAATCTACAAATAATCTAAAACCCTAAAGCAGTCTGTGCTTTTAGACTAACTGATGTAAAGAACCAATTCACGGCAGAGCATTAAGGATTATGTGTTTGTGAACATTACATCTTGCAAAGTAAATGCGTCTATTTTCAAGATGCCATAATATTGTAGCCCACTGGCAGGTGAAGTGAAAACACCGCTCACTTCTTGATCATGGCACCTGTTGTTGAGCAGGATATATTAGGCAGGAAGTGAACAGTTTGCTCTTTAAAGTGATTGTGTTGAAAGTAAAACAAATGTGTTAAAAGTTTTGTTTGCAACTCCTGTGGAGTATTCCCAGTCTGCAATTGATTTTCGTAAAAAAAGAAAAAAGGGATCGGAATATCCAGTGCATCCCAGTTTGAAGCAAAAGAATTGGCCTCCATTATTATCGAGTCAGTTGGTTGTAAAGTTATGGCTGATCGTGGATTGTGTTTCATTAAAGAACACCTGAAGCCCACAAATACAAAATTGCACTTTAAACCAACCGTCCATTTGATGCTAATAAAAAGTAGCAGCAGAGGCTGACATCCAAGCAGCTTTCAGCAAAGTGCACTTTCCTCCTGCTGGAGATTTTTCATGCGGGACACTAATCAATCATCTTCCTGCCCACACGTCTGTGGCCACTAATGCAACCGCAAACAGCTCCAAGGTAAATGGTAAAAATCCAGAAGATAGATGGATCTGTGTTTGTCTGAAGCAAATAGGGTAATGACTGTCTTCACACATTAGCTGGTCGAAACGTGATGGGAAGAAGGACAGAAGAGAGGTACCGGCTTCTATCGTCTATCCATTATCTGAACAGGCACACATGGATGTGTCCAACAGTGACAGGTGCCTGAGATGCACCCAGACCATCCCAATCCCAGCAGTCACATTCGCTCTGGCTCAAACAATAGCTGATGTTGCTGGGTCATTCTGAGCATTCGCCGTTTATCCGCAGTGGAATATGTGTCAGTCTCTTTGTATTAGACAAGCGTGGGAGAAGAGCCGGTCATCCTCGCCAGGTTCACACACAGCAGTGGGCTTTTTCTTTCTTTTAATCAACGCCAAACTTATTTGTAAGAATGGAATCTCTCGTTTACAGTTTTCCAAGTATTTCACACTAACAAGTTTAAATGAAGCAGACAAGTTGAGCAGCAAAGACAATACATTAGCCACGTTTTCCAACTGTAACTGAATGTTTCATCCCATTTTGTTTATGTTTTCATAGGTTTAGTGGTCTATACAACTACATAACTGAGAATTAAGTTTGAAATATGCAAACTTCAGGGTACTCCAACTGCAAACACTGTATGCTCTATTCACAGCAGATGATTAAGCAGCGGCTGTGAGCTATAAACAGACATTTACACAATACTATTAAATTCACCTGTGTTCTTCGGGGCTCCTCTCTTGTGGGTGACGAGTAGTAATATGGAGACGGCTTCCCAGACCCTGGAAAGAAAAAAAGAAAAGAAAAAAGAAGAAGAAGTGGTAAATCAGATGGTGAGGACTTAAATGGAAATACATCTCATTTCATTTCAGGGGGGGAAAAGTCTGCACATCCCCAAAGGGCAAATGTCTGTATTTAGATAGAAGAGGATCAAGAAGTGCTGTGCTATGCTGGAGAGAAATAACACCAAATAATAGAGTTGGCCAACTGCTGCTCTGTTGTTTACATAGCCCATGGGATGGGTATTTTCATTGGCACTTTATCCAACCGGCGGAATCCAGCAACTCAATTTCCACTTCCCTGTGTGGCTCGTGAATTGTGGAGGCTGTGGCACTTTCTGTTTACTCTGCCCTCCCCCCTGCTCCCGCCAACCAGCGTAGGCTGGCGAGAGCTCTCGTCTGGCTGTAGGATGTCTGGGTACCCACTCACCCACCCCCGTTTTCAAACTGGGCCGGGTAAACAATGGCCCCATTGTGGAGTGTCCATCCCTGACTGGTTGGGCCACTTTGCTGCTGCGCAGGCCGACTATAGCATGGAAAACAGCTCGGAAGTCCTCTGAATTTAAGTGCCTCTGACTGTCTCAGCTGGCAGGCTTTTTGAGGAGATGATAAGCGAGGACTGCCTTTGCGAGAAGAAGAGAGAGGCCCTGGAATCAGCTTGAAGCATTACGAGGGATAAAACAGATAATGCCCTGCACAGAGACAACCGGAGGGCTGCCTGCAGTCTGGAGCTGATAGAGGGTGTGGTTCACATAAAAGGTTTACACAGTACTCATAAGTGACTTTCAAGACACGTACCTAAATACTGTTTTTTATGAATACTGTTGTCTCCTTGGTAATTATAAAATTGCATAGTTGACTGTGCTCTCTGATAATCTCTGATGGTGTCTCTATGCTCTTTGATGCCCAGCATTGCAGGAGACGACGTGGCACTGGCAGCTGCAAAGAGAAGAAAAACACATTTCAGCGTTAAATTCCAGAGGTTTTCCTGTTTCGCTGGCTGTGTCTATTTTCACTCTGGCAATGTCTGCAGTGCGCCGAACGTACCAGGGTGATTGACCGGAGACATCTGAATGGTGCTGGTGTGGAGCGTGGGCTGGGACTTGAACCGGTCCCGTTCCAGGGTCGACACCGGTGTAAGGAAGTGGTTTTGGTTCCATCCGTCCTGAAAAAAAGAGGCACGTTAGTGGGAAACATGTGGCAAACATTACAAAGATGTTACTATTTCCCTTGGAGTTATAACTTCCCCTTGTATTGAAAACAAAAATGATATTCACTGCACATAGACAACATTAGTCTGGTCATTGTTTCAGGCTATTAATCAATTCCTGTGTCCTTACTTTTTTATAGATGGTACGCAGATCTCTGTACTGCCACAGTGTGTTCAGGACTTGAGCAGCTGCTTTAACCACCTTCATAGAGTACCTGAAAAAAGTTACACAAAATAAAAACATATACCAGGAAATCTCAATTTAACACTGATCCATTTTGCTGATCAGATGAAGGTTTGAGTTTTCGATCAAGTATCTTCTATACCACTTTATCTACAAACGGGTCACTGGGTGCACTCCACATGTCACCGGTCGATCGCAGGAACAACAGAGACACACAAACTATTTAGTTAACAATTCACCGTAAACACCAGATTTTGGATTGTGAATTGTGGGAGGACTGCATAGTGACTTATATTAGGTGATATATATTTAGAAGCAACTTATTTAGAAGATATACTAGCACATACTATCTGGGACCACTAGATGGCACTGTATGAAGCATGAACTATCTTGGCCAGAACTAACTTTGCTCTTCTTAACACAGAATTCACAAAATTGTTCTTTCTAGCAGACTATCTATTAACCCATACTCGTATTGCATTTACCTGAATATAACTCACACTTTTTTGGTAGTCGTTTCACTGATCATGATACATTTGAAGAAGTGACTTCCATACCATCTGTTACCACTAGATGTCACTCTATGACAACAGAATGCTGCTGCAGTACAGAATTCAAAGATACGCAGAGCAGAAAACAGAAACAAAGCTACAGAAAGAGTCTTTGGAGTGGCTGAGAGATTTGTAAGGGACTGGAGAGAAGCAACTAAACTGTTACATTGATGCAAACAAAGAAGGCCACTTAAGTATATTAAGGCAAGACGGTAAGATCTGGTGGAGCTTTTCTGTTTTGTGGAGTATGTGTTCTTCAGTTTTTTAGTTTACTGTGGAGCTTTTTCTTTGGGTGAAATCTAACAATTACTGTCAAATAGGGGATTCGTGGATTTTTTTTAGTGGTACTATGGCAGCATTCTGTTGTCATACACTGACATCTAGTGGTCTCAGATGGTATTACTGGTATATTTTGACTTGAGCATCAATGATGATAATAATTATTAGAATTATAGGAATACCAGAAATAGATTATTTGCACTTCGTTACTCAGCACACATCCAAAGCTTCAAATATAGGAGAATAGATTGATTAAAATACAGGAAAACTTATGCTATCCCTTGAAGTTCAACACCATTAGAGTTTTACGGAGTGACATTACACTGGTAATAAACTGCATTGTAAAGATCAGTGGACAGTGCGACTGATGGAAGATAGTGTCCTCAGTGTGTGTTAACCTGGAACATTACTGAATATATAGCAGGCTAGAAATAGCCTCTGTACCATCATTCCACAGGGACGTAAAACCTCAATGCACACCAAACCACCTTCCCTGCGGCTACAGCTTCTCCTTGTACAAGTATTTAAATGGGTGGGTGTGTGTGTGTGTGTGTGTGTGTGTGTGTGTGTTTGTTCTTGTTCTTCTGCACTCGTGGGGACATCAAAGAGATTGCACACAGACCCAGGAGGACTGAAGAGTGGCGACAAACATTCACATGAGAGACATCATTAAATTCCGAGCTGATGACATGTCAATGGGTCTAACTTGCCTGAGGGTTAAGGTTAGGCACATTGTTTTTTACAGCTGATATAGAGCAGGCCTGCAGGAAATGAATGTTAAAGCAACATCCCCAGAAGGCATGGAAACATAATATGTGTGTTGTGCGGTCCAGTTCATCCACACAAGAGAGAACAACAACCCAGTTTGTGCTAAGTAATGGATACTCATGTGATGGTGGGGGAACTAAAAAATGTAATCAGGAAAATCCCATTAGGATAATCTGGTTTTTAGGTGAAGACTTATTTTAAGGTTAGACTAAGGTTGAGGTTAAGATAAGGTCAACCTCATGTAAGTAGCAGTGATGGCTGAGTTTAGAGGAAGTCTGCAGGAAATGCAAGTGAATGGAATGTCCACTGACCAATGCCTGGAACAGGCTGCTGAAGCTCTGCTACCAGGCCGACGTGACAGTTTGGGAAAGTCAGGTGTGCATCTGAGTGTGTGCTACACAAAGAGACCGGACAAATACTTGCTGCTGTAACACACCTGTCCCCTCTGCCCTTGGTCATGTTGACCAGCTTCTCGATGCCGCCCGTGTCGGCCAGGGCCTTGGCGTTCTCCATGTTTTTGCTGGTGACCTCATGCAGGGTGCAACAGATGGCTGCCACCGTCTCGTCTGACAGCAGGTTGGTGTTTCCCCCGGGGAGACGGTTGACCAGGTCCCTCATAGCGTACTTCCCTAAATGGGCGGAGGGTGAGGTGAGACCGGCAAGTAACTCAATATGATACACTTGACAGCAAGTTCGTCAGAAGTCTATGCAGAAAGAGGCCTGGGAGCCGCACATCGCAGCATTTGGTGCATTTTTTATTGTTTACGGGTTAAATAATTTATAAGCAAATGTCTTCTATTGTGCCCTGAACTACATTCTAAACTCTCGACATCACAGTGCATACATTCATTTGGTTTAGCCTGCAGTGCAGTATGCAGTTTGCCCAAATGACATTGCGTTATCATTGCAAGGGCACTGTGGAGAGCGAGAAACCTTTTCAAAAAGGATTGTTTCCCTATCTCTCCCCCAGCACGGCAGCACAGCTAAATACTTGCAGCATAAACACACAGACACACAGACATAAAACTAAAAGCACCTTAAACAATCACTGAAACTCCTTTTCCCCTCAGTGGCATTGCCCCTGCATTGCTAGAACTGAAACTCCTCATTAATTCTACAAAAAGAGCACATTTTTCTGGTAAATGTTTTATGACACAGAAAAGTGCTGGAAAAGGGACGGGGTGTAAAATAGCTGGTCAGTAATGCCTTTGGTTTAATGCGGAAAACAGTTTTTAAACACACTTTTTTTAACAATGATCATATTGTCAACAGTAAAATTAAATAATACATGCATGTTGTTTTAACAACTTTCTAAAGATTGTTCCTGCACCTCCTTACTCAGCACTTTTGTGTGTTTTAACACCAATATCTGTGTCCAGACTAAGCCCATTTACATAATTGCTGCATAGAACCCCCCCCCCCCCCCCCCCCGCCCAATAAAAACAACAATAAAACTGCATGAAATGTAATTTCAGCTGAGCTGAGATGCTACTCGAACATGCACATGTTTGACAGTGAGGCTTCCGACCTATAAGCTCCTTGTTCCTGACATCCAGTGCCATGTTTCTCAGTGCAGTGGCCACCGAACACACCACCCTGTCGTTATCCATCCGCAGCAGCTCCACCAGGATGGGCAGTCCTTTCTCCTTACGCACCGCTGCACGGATGTACGCTGCAAACTGTACACACAGACAGGCATTAATACTTCAAGAGGGTCTCGATGGCATGCGGGAGAAGCGGCCGGTGTTCTGCACATGTGCCTCCGAGTGTAAAGCTGACATCAGCGTCGACTGACACAGAGGAGCTGCTAAATCCTTTTTATCCAGCTGAATGGATGCTTTGTCTCCCAGGTTTTAGCAGAATATATAAAGTCCAAAGAAAATGGCTGTATTTGGGAGTTTTGCGTGGTTCTGTACCTTCCAGTTGCCGGCTGACAGGTTCTGAAGCGACCCGGCTGCACCCTCCAGAGTAGCAGGATTTGAGCTCTCAGCCAGGAGTGTCAAGTAAGGCTTAACCACCGACGGGTGCCACAGCATCTCGGCCCCCTTGGGAGACTTGGAGAAGCCGGGGATGGGCCCCACACCGTCCCACTGAACAAACAACCACAGGTTTATTAGTCAAATTGTGACTTAACATAATGATATAACAAAAACATACAATGCGGTTTTCTTTGTATAAACTGAAAAGAAAATCTAGTGAAATAGCAGTGCTTTTTGCCCTGCATGTTGAGCAAACATTGACTTTTTGATTATTTTTCCAGTGCGATAACCACCAAGCTTTCAAACACACCGTATCTTCCGGCAAGCTGTTTTTTTTCTTTTTCTTCTTTCTGCCCCAGCAGCTGGAGTCCACCTCTTTACTGGGCGATTCTCCGCCCAGTAGGCCGTCCAGCTCCTGCCCCCCTATCTGTCGGGAGGGCGTCATCTCCAGCTCCAGGCGATACGACAGGTTCCTCAGAGTGCAAATACAATTCTCCACAATCTGTCAGACACATGAAGAAAAGAAGTTTGGGTGTGCAGTTACAGTGGCGGTTCATTGAATCACCATGACAAAAGCCACAGTACAATAAACTCTGCACGCCGCCGTCCCTACAGCCAATGTTTGGGAGACTGGCCATCTATTCGCGGAGCGACATTGATATCAATTAGATATAGAACCCTGGGGTTTCTGGCAAGAGAAGATATCTGGACCAAAGAAAATGGATTTGATTCTATAATGCTCAGAGAATGTCAATGAGCACATGTGTTAGGAGTTCTAGTTCTCAAGGGAGAAGATCTTCACATTACAGATTGCTCTTTTGACGAGTTATCAAATTTCTAATGCACAGGTTTGGTCCAGGAATGACACAGGGCAGCGGGATTGTGACAGCAGTAGATTCTAAGTTCAGGGCCTTTCAGTGTGGCGTTTGCATGTTTTCACTGACTGTGCATGAGTTTTCTCAATTGACTACAAATTTTTTCCAACAGTCCAAAGACTATCTCGTTCGGATGACTGATCTCTAATTGCTCGTAGGAATGAGTGTGAGAGAGAGATTGATAGTCTCTGTGTTAGCCCTGTAATAAACTTACTACTTGTCCAGATTGGCTCCAGCTTCCTGAGTTTTATAAAGTTAAAATTCCCTCGGGAGATGACCTCTAGATTACGGAAAGTTTGCTTGACTTTTTTAATGCCATTTTCAATGCACATATTTGTGCTTAGAAGATATGACTATATCTGAAATGGAAACATTATGCAGTTATGGTTTGTACAATGATGTATTAGACCCACATCAGTGGGGATTTTGTTAACTATTGAGGAAGTGGAAAAAGTGGAAATGTCGAAAAGAGACTTTCACACACAAGTTTGGAAGTTTGACGTTTTGGCTTTGTACCTAAAATGAAGTATGAAAAAAATACATTCTCAAGTGTTTATTTTGGGTAACAAAGCTGCGAGTGTCCTTTACACACAAACAGTGAAATTGACTGAAACGGGGACAGGCAGGATTTTCCCCACAGTCTCTTATCATGGGGCTGCATGTTCTCCTCTTTGGCTCTGAGTGTGTGTGTGTGTGTGTGTGTGTGTGTGTGTGTGTGTGTGTGTGTGTGTGTGTGTGTGTGTGTGTGTGTGTGTGTGTGTGTGTGTGTGTGTGCATACCTTGCTGTCAAAGTCAGAGGTGTTTACACAGGCTTTGATGACGTACAGCAGTGAGTCAATCAGACCTTCACAGGTGCGCATCTGTTTTCTGGCCTCCTCACCAGCTGAACTCAGGTTCCTTTTTTTGAAAGCCCCACACACACACACACACACACACACACACACACACACACACACACACACACACACACACACACACACACACACACACACACACACACACACACACACACACACACACACACACACACACACACACACACACACACACACACCAAGGCATTTGATTTGGGACTTTCCTCAACAAACAAATGAACACACACAAACATAATGACAGCAGTGTGTGTGTGTGTGTGTGTGTGTGTGTGTCCCTTTTGAGCCTGTGATGTTGGTTTTGTCATCCCCATACACCATCCATAATACATGAGATGAGAGTGTGTGTGTGGTCTGACTGAGGTAATTACAATACTTTGCTGAGTAAATAGGGGAACTAGCAACCATGTGCAGGAATGTATGCATGGCATGCAGAAGTACTCGGCTCGACGAGCTGTCAGCAATTAAAGGCTAAGCTTAGCATGCTGCACAACGTCTTCAAAGGAAGAAGCCCCAGGAGAGACGCAGGCAGGATCATTACATCATCTTTGCCTGTAATAGCCTACGAAATGATGAAGTCTTTGTAAGTAAAACAAGGCAGGACAGAATTACAGGTACTGGAAGTGTAAATGAAAATTTAAACATCACAAGGAAACACATCCTGACACTGTTTCCTGGATGAATCTATGAAACACTGCTCTATGATTGGTTGTGTTTATGTCGACAGTGGGTCACTCGAGCATAACATTTTCGTCATCGTATGACGTACCTCAAAAATATACATTTCAGCTTCATTTGGTGGTTCTGAAATTGACCAGAGATGTGCACCTGAGTGTGTCTGTGTCTCTGGATTTGCCCTGTGACTTTTCCAGGATGTATCCTGCCTTCGCCCAGTGACAGCTGGGATCATGTCCAGTGTTTCTGGCTTGGATGGATGAATGGCTAAACGGACAACATGAATATAACTGGAGCAGAGCCAAAGTATGACCTCATCCCAAAAGACATGTAATACCATCAGACGTCCACCGTGGGGTGCTAGTGCCAAGTGTGAGCATCAGGTGGTTTACCTCAGGCAGCCTGTGGTATTCCTCAGCACCAGGGAGGAGTGAAACTTCAGCTTGTGGTCGTCGTCGAAGGTGGAGCTGCTCCATCCAGAGTGAGGGATGATCACAGTGTTGGTCAGAGTGGTTAAAGCGTCCCGGATGATTGTCATCTTGACGGCGTCGCACGACGACAGGTTCCACAGCACCCCTGAGGAGACAGAAAGCATCTCTGAGAAGAGTGCAAGCAAACCTCCAGTTATGTCAGCTGTCATGTGTGGTTAGGGCAACATGGACAGAGACGCAGCTCAAGCTTTTAATAACTCAGTAGGTGGGGATGTGTCCATGGACACATCAGGACAACCAGGCAAACAAGAGAGATGTAGAACATGAGTTTATACATATATATATAAAAAATAAAAAATCTGAGAGGAAACCACAGCTCTGGCATCAAAGTATCAGACATTTAGCATGCACAAGCAAAAGCACAATCTCCTCTGGGCAGGGATTATTTGTTTGAAATGAAAAATAAAATAAGCGGATGGGGCGGGGCGCCATATGGCATCAGCTCTGTTATTTGAAATTAAATATAAATAATATAAAGGCTTCACATATTACACTATCTTTCCACTCAATTCAAATATAGTTTTGGTAACCGCTGATAATCGTGCACAGTCCTGGCATCCTTTGATGCAACATCTGTCAGGGATTAGCCAGCATGTAGCATGCTCTTTTAATTAGATGGCTCTTGTTGCTTGGCTGATACGATGATACAGACCCACTTCGGCGGGACATGGGGTAACCTTGCAGGAGGGTAATGCTGCATGCGCTGGAGGCTGTAAATACTCGAGGCTAAAAACATAGGAAATGTTCACTAAAGAAAAAGTGACTGCTGCCACAGCAAAACCACAAGGCACATGTGCAGTATGGCCCGTGTGTCAGTGGTCCAAGTGATTGCTTCATGATTCACACACAGTGCTTACCTCTGCTTTTGTTGTTTAATTCAACAACTTGCACACCTCAGCTCAGATACACAGCATGACCTAAAGACCCATGTATGGTATTAGGTTGAGCCTTGCCTGTGCTCGTATACATGTTTTCTCTCACACATAGACAGCTCATTGAGGTCCAAAATAATGATAGGCTTTCCTGACTTCTGTCTCCACCTCACTGTTGATTTTCTCTCAGTACGCCGTTCCCATTCACTCTAATTGAAGCAGTGGAGACGATAACAGTCTGTAATATGGCCCAGGAGCCCATTTCTGGATGTGCGGCTGCCAAAATGCTACACAGCCTGGCACGCAGTATATACGCCTCTGCCAGTCATTCAATCAACAATTTCACTCACGATTATCTTCACTAATGCAAAATCAATGTCATTTAAAACCCATTAAAATCCTTTAACTTTTATAATTTGATTTATAACTTTTATCAGATAAATACGTCAGGACAAAGCTGCAAATTGTGGCACATTTTCAGCACGGTTTCCCCTTTTTCAGCTTGTTGAGAGTGAATGTAAATGTATATGCCAACATCACGGGATCGGGGGGATGAGGGTATAGTGTCCACCTCAGTCCCTCTTATATCCACAAGGTGATGGAGACGATAAATAATGGGCAGATGTCCAGTCCATCACAGGGCAAACACAGAGGGCAATACAACCGTGCACAGGGAGAACATGCAAACTGAAACAGACTTGAACCAGAGAAATTCTTGCTGAGGCGAGATGTCGAACCGCTACACCACTGCTTGGCCCTTCCATTTCAGCCAGCGGGGTGAAATGTGATCAAACTTCTGCAGTGATCGGCCTGCGCTGCTTGTGCCAGCACATTCCGGACTGTGTTTACCTTTCTCAGGGGAGACACAAAGATGGGCTGTGAAACAGGAGCACTAATGCACTGATAGCGCCGTCACGCCCGCTGACCAGTGTCTCCATTCCTTTTAACTCTAAAAACTACTCAATCCGCAACAAAAACAACAACAGCTCCCGACCTATCCCAACAAGATGCTCCACAAACATCAATTTGTAGAAATTAATGCTCTCTGCAGGATTTCAGACCGGTCCTGTGGCGGCAGCACGCCAGAAAAATCAACAGCAGAATTTACTGAGGTGTGACTGACAACGCTGTCAGTGGAGCAACACCAGCAGCAATACCCATAAGTCATATCTGACAGTCAGATGGAGCAGACCTGAGTGTGCGTGTGCGTGTGCGTGTGCGTGTGTGTGTGTGTGTGTGTGTGTGTGTGTGTGTGTGTGTGTGTGTGTGTGTGTGTGTGTGTGTGTGTGTGTGCGTGCGTGTGTCTGTGTGTGCATACAGAGAGTGCGCTCGTGCAAACATGGGGCTAAACCTCGTTCTATGCTCTGTGACTCGCTCTCTGCCGCCTTTGCCGGGCTTTAAAACATTGACCCAAGGTAAACATCGTTGTGACACCGAAGCCAATAATTTATCCGGAGAGCAGAGGAGCAGGTAGCGGGGAGGTGGACGCGGGGATTTCTACAGAATGTGGCAGCTGCTGAACCACTGATACAGAAACTATTTGAACTGAATACGCAAGGTCTGCAGTCATGATTTAGATTGGATTTAGCTATGAAGACATACAGTTTATGCTCCTCAACTGACTCCCAGCATGTGCCACATCTGTAGATAATAAATTGCACAATAGTTTATTATTTTTTTTTTTTCTTCCAATATCCAAATTCAATTCTAAGTATTCTAATGGTATCGTGTAGACATCTGGACATTTTGGGTTCAAAAGTAATTAAAACTTGGGGGAAAAAAATCAGGATGATCAGGATATAACAATAAAATATTATAGTAGTACATATTTTTATATCTAATGACACTTTAAAAGTGTTCTGGTCCTTGTGTGAAGAGAAAAACAAGGTGGATCCTTCTCTGGACATGTGGAGTGACTGTGACTGTGACTGATCTGGGACGCCTGCGACTGCACCTATGAGGCCATCGTGTCTTAACCCACCGGCCAGCGAGTCATTAACTTTGTCTGGAGTGGTAGCAGTGCCTGGCTCGGCAGCATCTTTTCCTTCGAGACGATGCCGATTACTCAAAAACGGCCCAGTTTATTAACCTGTCAATTTTAAGGAGTTAAACTAGAAAACTGTCAATGCTGCATCGACCAGCCCTCAGAGGGGGCAGCCTGGTGAGCACTTTGGTGGGCGTTTTTCACATTTTCTCCCTCACGGTGTGGAAGACAGTGTATTAGTGCTGATGGGTACAACTGGATTCATTTTTGATCAAAATACTTTTCTCATTTTCCATCTGATCAAAAGGTCATTAACCTTCTCCAATCATTCTCCTTCGGAAAACAAACACGGCATTTCATGCCAATACTTGGAAAAGGCGAGTTTATGAGGTGATGCATTCCAGTTGATCTCACAGCAAATTTAAAGCTTACTTTTCAAAAGTAGTGTTGGTTTGATAATGCGCAAAACAACAACAACAACAACAACAACAACAACAACAACAACAACAACAACAACAACTCAGATATTAGATTTTTCAAGTTACTGTTTGTAAAATTGTGTTTTTGTCTCTTATCACACTGTGATTGAGTTGTAACAAACCTCGGCAGCTATTGAGAAGCCGTTAAAATTCTAATGCACTGATGTGTGTGTTTAAAGTGTGTTTGAGAAGTGAATTCAGGCGTCTCTGACCTGGGAGCTGACGACAGAGCGGCAGACTTTGCCTTTTGATCTCTGGGGCCATCTGAGGACAGATCAACAACCACACCAGCTGCTGGCAGATGAGGCAGGTAAGCCAATAAGATCGCATTCAGACTCCTTCAACAACATGACCCCTGACCAGAAGCTGGGGTGGGCTATTGTCCTGCGCAGACCCCCGATGAGGCTGAGACGACACCTGGACTACTTCATGGAGCTGAGACGGAGCCACTAACACACTGGGAGGCCGAGACAACTGGTGGACTGACCTTTGACAGAGCCGCTTAAGGAGGAGTAGTAACTTTAATGATAAATTCTGCACACATGAAGCTTTGTGGGTGACATGAGGAAGGGCGCGTGAGTGAATGATTGCTGCCTGTTCAGCTCAAGCCTACAGTGTGAGAAGCTCTTGTCGCCCGCAAGAAAGCTCTTTACGTGGATTGTGCACATTAGCTGTAATTATCAGAGGTGATGCAGTAATGCTGACCTTTTCAAAACGCTCCCCATGCTGGGATCTGCACCACCAATTACCCACGGCGAACTCACCGACTAGTGGATGAAAGGGAAATTCTGTGCTCACAGTAACGATAGTAACTGATTGTGGCGGCAAAAGCTTTTAAAGCCTTTTGAAAATGTAAAAATTGAAGAAGACATTAATTTTTTGGGAATGTCCCCATGTGGTTGAACAGAAGCAGAATTACATGCAGAGGTCAATTGTGCTCTTGTAAAATTTGCATATTTTTCTGTTCTTTGGTATGTTGTATACAACATGCACGGCATAAAAAGCATACAAAGCACAGTATATACAAACATATATACATATGCACAGCATATACAAAGCGCAGCAGACACATTTAAGTCAAAAGGGAAAACAATCACAAACCAAACAATGCTAAAAATATTTTTGGGTTGTGCTCATACTCTGGTCACATTGTCTTACATCAAGAGACAACCGGGCTGAAACCCTAGAACATGTAAAACTGGGAGATGGAGTCCAGCACAAACAGCTGACTCAGGCACCCGGGAGCCAAACATCTTGGCTTGCTTGTTTCTGTAGTGCTCCATCCTGATCCGAAACAACTCCGATTGTTACCCTGTTAGCTCCAACAACGCACACATATGCTGCAAATAGTCGAATGCAGAGAGAATGAGACCAAGAAACAGAAAGGCAGGGATGGTTGTCCTCAACCGAAGAAGATGTTAAATCTCTAACAAAAGAAATAGAATGCTTGAAGAAGGAAATCTCACAAACGTGAGTAACGACAGCAGCAGCAGCATCTAGAAGAAAGCCCTTCCTGACTCAGTTCCATTCATAATGTTGTGGTGGACCGCAGTGAGCAGTTCCATTGTTTATTCAAAGCATCTCGATTCACACCTCAACTTCAGGAGCAATTCTCGATGGTTAACCATAGCATGGAGCGCCAAACCATGTTAGCATTCATGAGTTACAGTATGGCACAGTAACCATCTCCACTATAACCCCCCCGCCCCCGCCACTCCCCCAAGGTCCAGGTTGGACAGGTAAATAATTCATCAACGTCTATACAAACGGCGTAATGTTCCCATCCTGCTTTAAGCACACAGCTGCTTGCTGTGATGTGAGCTGAACCAGAACAGTGAAAAACATTGGGGCTGAAATAGTCTCGCTCGTTCTATCACCCAAAAAAGATAAAAGTAGCTTGGTAACTCAGAAATTCAAATAATTAGATGGGAGCTAGATCGTCAAAAGTAAGAAAAATAAATACTGAGGTCGGATTTTGGAAATGTTGCTAGTTTTGTGATCAAATGCATCCACTTGATAGAATTATAGTATTCTCATGGCTAAGGCAGCTCCACAAAAACCAACAGATAGATGGCAAACAACGCTGCCATCCCCATTTAGAAAACACAGTGATGAAATTGTGTTTGTA
Source organism: Lipophrys pholis (assembly GCF_963383615.2). Lineage (NCBI taxonomy): Eukaryota > Metazoa > Chordata > Actinopteri > Blenniiformes > Blenniidae > Lipophrys > Lipophrys pholis. The sequence goes on from NC_137632.1 coordinate 13,774,485, forward strand.
AAGTCAATAATGTCACTTCCACACACATTCTGTAGACAGCTAATGAGGGTATTACAGAGTGTATCATTAAGAAAAACTCATAGAGTCTTATAGATGCACAGAGGCTGTTGTGTTGAGTGATATCACATCATGTTTTTTAGAGATATTCAAAACTTCTATCTTTGCCCAGTTTTAAAATTTTTCAAGTGACTCACGAATGCACCAAAACTTGCAGCATGAGATGTAAGTGTGTTTATTTTAATAAGGCTTAAAATGATGCACACCCAAGTCTATTTTCACTATGTGGAGAACTATAACAGCCTTGAAGGCGCTTCGTCAACACTGTGTGAATCGTCTCTTTAATATGCAAGAACTCAATCGGGCGCACAGAGAAAGCGCTCACATGACCAACCTGTGACGAGCTCCCGCACTTCTGCATCCACGGTCTTTCTCAGCAGGCGGAGCAGAGCCGGGATGCCTCCTGCGTTCCTGACTGCCACCTTGTTCTCGTCCATAGCTTTGCCGTAGACAAGGTTCCTCAGAGCTCCACAAGAGTTCTTCTGGACCTCGATGACTTTGTGGTCCAGTAGATCCACCAGGTGTTTAATTCCTCCCAGTCGACACACCTGTGGACAGGACAGATGAGCGCACCGACCTATTATCACATGGGAAATGGTTTGCACTACCAATGGTATTTTCTTTTCTCATCTTATACATTGTGCCCAACAAATGCATGCATTTATTCATGTGACGCGAAAATGTACACACACAAAACATGAATTATTTGGGAAAGTGATGCTAATCTATGACGACGGAAAGCGCCTTAACCACGGGAGATAGAAAATGGAATTTACATTTTCCTCTGGAGCACAGAAAAAAGCCTATGCTGAAAAAAAAAAAAAGCTCTATCAAAACAAGTGCTACCTTTTTTTTTTATTGCATAGAATGAACCATTTGTGATATACTGACATTTGGCACCTGGAAATACAAAAACCTCCTCTTCTTGTACGATGTCCTATTTCTCTTTCATTGCTTTTCCATCAAAAAGTAACGTCTTTCAACAAAATGCATTATGTCGGAAAGGACAAGTTTGACCTTTAATGTCTGAAGGAAAAAAAAAAGCAATAGATGCCTGAGTTAAAATACTGTGGGAAGGGAAAGATTTCATAATACAAGGAACTTGTTCAATTTTCACCCGTTTCGCTCACTATACCGGTGCAGAGTGACAACTTGTACTAGTTTCAGCCGGTCTGTCGGGACATTTGCTACGGCTAAAGTTTCTGTGGAATATGTTCTGGGATTTATTTTTCAATACATTACACGTGTTAATGAATGAATGCTTAAAGCAGCTGTATCCAATTCTAGACCAAGAGGGTCATACTTCTCCAGGTGGAGACAGTTGCTCACACTTGTGGTGTTTCAATGCAATTATTGGGATGGATTCTTACCACCTAACGATTGGCCTATAAAATCTGTTAACAAGTCCAAACAGCAACAGGAGTTACACTGTTCTGCACGTCTATTACAACAAACTGCACGGACATGGAGCTTGTAACGTCCATCACATCCCGTGTTTTGGTCCAGCTTACAGACGTTCAACACTTCTGCACACTTTAACTGCACTACAATTTATTCTCAAATGCCTCCAGATCTACTTTTTCCAAACTATTTCTGTGTACTTGCTGTGTGCCAGAGTGCAAATGGTAACATTCACACTTCTAAAATGGACCATATTAGTGCAGAAAAAGCACCAGGCCTTGTTTTGCTCGGGCTTGAACGTGACAAATGCTTGGGTCAGCATTCGGTTCAGCCTCATAATGATCCACTAGTTCGTGTGTGTTGGACCAGAGAATCATGAAGAACCGTGGCCGTGCAGCACCAGGATTGGTTAACACTGGTTTAAATGACATGAAATGACTTGAGGTAATAAGGTTACACCCTTAGAAACATTTAGCTTCAGCCTTTTCCTTTGTCGGTTACAGAGCGTGTCAAATTTTCTGGGGGTGAGAGAATGTTTAGCGCAAGCATGTACAATAATTCTTTGTAAGCTGAATGCGCACAATTCAAGTGTTGTGCTGCGGATTGTAACCTAAACGAACCATTCATTCGTTTGTTCGTTCCTTCTATTTCTTTGATATCACAAAAGAAAAAGTTGGCGCTTGTTATTTTCGAGTATAAAAGCTATGCAGCTGCCACAATGCAGAGAAATATTAAGAGAATTTTAGACCTTGATTTTTAATGCCTGCACATTTTTAATCTTCAAACTATGGTTTGGTGTATTGGTAATAGCACCATTTTCTGTGGTGCAACAAAATAAATAGATTTCGCACAGACTGCCAATTTCGAATAATTGGACAGAAATTTTTTCCTGGAAGCAAGGAAAAGATTGAAGCCTCGTGAGACACAAAATCTTCAAAAGCACAAACACAAAGGCACAGTAAGCTCTTGTTTTCTCTTTAAAACACATATTCCGTTCACATTTGTACATTTTACTAATTGTTACCTGACAGATTATTTCTAGAGGTCGTTGGGTACAGCAGAACTAATAGTTAAAGCTTCCTAAATTAAAAGAAACCATCAAACATCACATGATGATGATTGCACAAACACTGTAAATCATCCGAAACTGAGGAAGATTCCCTCTAATGAGCAACAGCAATGAAATCATCCCGCACCTCAGTCTTGATTCGATTATCGCCGAAGCACAGGTGCTGCAGGTAGGCGGCTGCGTTGGCCTGCACAGAGGGGAAGTGGTGCTGCAGCATGTGAATCACCTCCGTCAGCTCCGGGTCACGCCACGCAAACTCTCTGGAAGCACAGGTGGGGGGAAAAAAAGGTATCAGCATGGAGACAGAAAACAGTGTTTCCTCCTTAAAAATCACACCACAGGCACTTTCTCCCCTCTCAAAATGAATACCGCAGCGCCGCAGGGCAAACTGATAAACCCAGGAAATTACATTCACATCTGCTTGCATATTCCAGTCCACTTTGATCACACTTGGTTGAATGCCTTTTCTGTAGTAAACTACACAAATACAGGAGGAATTCAATGCTCTTAAAAGATATTGATTAAGCCATTTTTTTCCCAATCCATATCACCACATCTCTTATTTAAATGTTTTCTCTTTGTCACAATTTGCACATATTTTCTCCGCCAGAGTAGCAGCCACGCTCATGTATCTCAAAGTAGGCGACAGAGTGATATTCCTTGCATCTGAGTTGCAGCTGAAAAGTCTTTGCCCGACTGACTGTGAATTATGAGCAGGAAAAATCCCAGACGAGTCCAAAGAAATTTGTCTTCGGCGAGCCAACGCTGAAAAATTCACTCCAGGATTTCCCCAGACAGGAGTCCTGTTAAGAAATATTTTAAAGGAAATTTTCTGCCAGTGCACTTCCTGAATGGACCCGGGCCATGGTAATCCCTGCGGCGGACTCGCGTGAAGTAGTTACGCTACCGCAGCATACACGCATTGTAAACACAGCTCCCAATGTGCAGGGTCAGGAGTTTACTACAAGTGTCAATCCACTCGCATACGTCTGCCGCACAAGAGCAGACGCAGCACTCCAGTGCATGTGAGAATCTATTGTTAAGTAGCCAGGCATAGTTGAGCCAGCTTAATGGCTCGAGCTGTGTGTGTGACTACCCAGGGGGGCGCTCTGTTTGAATAGTAAGAGGACACTGGTGTTGACCCAGCAGAAACACGGATGTCCTGTAAGCGTAAGTCGCTCCATTGAATAGCTGGTTCGTGCGACACTACGCTGATTACTAAACACAGAATAGTTCAGGGTCACAGTTAAAACACCGAAGTGTGAGCAGTATTTACCTTGGGTCCTTCTGAATGCTGTCGATAGAGGGAGAACGGGTGGCACCATCGTCCATGACGACAGCCTGGTGGGTAAAATTGGGATCGGAGGGTCGGTACTGTGCAGAGCGGTAGGGATCAGCGTATGTGGCTGCGGTGTTAAGGGTGTAGTTGTTTCTTTGGTAGGTCATGGCACTGCGCTGGCTGGACGTCCTCTGCAGACTCCCCACACCTGAGGGAGAAAATTGAAACAGTCAGGAGGATTAAAACTTACAAAACAAACACACGCCAGTTGAAAAAGCCTTGTCGGGCAAGATTAGCAGGGTTCTGACCTTTACAGCCAAACGCAGAGCTTGGGACACAGCATACAACTATAGGAACTGGAAACACACGCATGCGGCCTTTCTGACACACTCAGCAAATTCTCAAATCTGGAACCAATTAATGATGAGGGTAAAATGCAGCTCCTGTGGTTGCACAAAGCAGAACTCTTCTCCTTCAAAGACCGCTTTACTTGTTTTGCTTTTACAAGGCTGTGTTTAGCCAGAGGGTTCCTGCTGGTTTTCAAAGAGCATCCGTGGATCCAACCTGCGTGATGATCCAGAAATCCCTTCTTCACCGCCTTCTCGCTCATTCGATACACTGTATCCCCACACAAACTTTGCCGAAAACAGCGCAGACTCTTCTGTAAACCACGGCGAGTTTAAAGCCAGTCGAAACACACACACTTGTAAAATGGAAACAGCACAAATACAAACATTAAAAAAACAAGTCGGCATGAGAGCATCTTGCTTCAGTCCTTCTTCCTCATTTCATTTGCGCCGAGTGATATTATGACCCAGTTTTAATAAACACAGTAGGTCACAAACGCAGAACTGCATAAACAAGCTTTTTGGATTTAGCCCCGTTTCTCACTGGAGCCACGTGATCTGTGGCAGCATGACTACTGTGCCGGTCAGATCTGTATCAGCCGTCCAACATTGCTGGGCACAGGCTTGCTTAAACTCCCTCCTACCAGGAAACCAAAGACGTCAACTTGTGGGGTTAGTCCAAAAACACAATTTCTCGCATCGGTGCACTTTCATGTTGGCCGGTAGCTCTGCCCTGCAATATGGTTATCTCCCCAAAATGTATCCTCACAGCGTCAAAGACACTGGAGGACAAATTATAAACAGCATAGTGTAGCTTTGCAAGCTTAGCGGCACTACTTACAGTCCATTCCTCTCCTTTTCAGCAAAGAATTGATATTCCCATTTTTAAAAAAAGAATCTTGCTCCCACCAAAACGCATGAAAAGCTGGTAGAGGAAAATTGCCCATTGAAATGTCATTTTACAGCATAACAAAGCAAACTTGGGTATTAAATTGGATTCTTTTTAATGAGGTGGTTCTTACAAAGATTCTATATTGGAAACCCCCCGCTCCCCCACATCTTCACTCCACTCGCCTTTCCTCAGTGCAGCTCCCATAAACACATTATAGCGGCTTGTCTGTGAGACTCCTTAGCCGCATCAATAGCATTTATTAGTGAGTTTATCGGTCTAAGCAGATCTCCGGTGTGCCGAGGAGGGGGCTGGATGCAGTGTGTGTGTGTGCGTGCGTGTCGGTGGCAACTAAGCATGTGTGTCTGAGGCAGGAGAGGTGATGAGAAGAGAGTGCCAGCATCAGGAGAGCAGGCAGCGAGAGCAGTTTGTGGATGTGGGAAACCGAGCCGTCCCCTACACCCCTACGCCCTTCCTCTCATTCTCAGCGTGACACACGGGTAATGGACTCTTTTGTGGCAGGATGACATATCAGAACCTGGCTATTAACTCATGTCTCAGCCTCTCCGCCTGACAGTTGGGGAAGCGGAAAAAGAGGGTGGCAGAAAGAAACGTTGAAATCAAGAGACAAAAAACAGGAGAAAAAGACATAGCATGCATGGTGCCAAGGCCATATGGAAGGACAAATGGTGAAAAACACACCAGAGTCAGGGCCCCCCGATAGGTGACGGAAACCTGAACGTTGTGCGGTCAGACATGTATAAGAACTCTACAAGAAAACTAAAACACTCCTGATGTGAGCTTGTATTCGTCTGAAATAAAAAAATGTTGTGAGTAGCGAGTGTGTGATTCTACTCCTTGCAGATGGAAACAACCCGAAAAAAGAAGAGGGAGGAAGGAGAATACCAGGACAAATAAATGGAGTTTCTGGTAGATTTGAAAATAATTTGAAGGCTGATCTGTCACACACACACAAAAAAAAAATGCACTTACAACAACAGTGTGTATGGTTTGCTGCAGCTTCCTCCGCACTGAGCAGTGCTGTTTGCACACTGTTCAGGGTGAAGGCAGTGTGACTGAAATAAACCCGTTCTCATTAAACGACTTCTTCGATGTCATCGCTATGAAACAGTCACATTTGCGCTTAAATCATAAGTTACAACTTAGAAGTTTATGTGCACTGTTATAGAACAAAACATGTACACAAACAACATTTTTAGGTTGTTTTTTTTATTTTTATTTTACCCCAATATACAGAAAATAGATTGATCGGCTACTGGAACCGGTTCAGGTTTCTACTCTCTCTCGTTCTGGGTCACTGGTTGCCTGAATTCAATTCCAGGTAATTATGGGCAAAGACCCAGGACAGGTTGCCAGTTCATTATAGGGCAAACACAGTGGGGCAAAAAATCCCACACACACACTCAGATTCACACCTATGTGCGATTAACCTCACATGCATGTTTTTGGACTGTGGGAGGAAACCAATGACCATCATAATAAATGTTTGAAGCATGCAAGTGCCACGTGCATGAGCTGGCTGACGAATAACAAAAATATTATATTTGATTCAAGTAAGAGAATTTTAAAGAATCAAAACCCTAAATAATATTGGACCAACCTGAGGCGCTCCTGTAGAGGGTGCCCTGCTGGGTGTGGCTCGGGCTGCGGAACAACGGACCCTGGAATGTCCGGTCCTCGTAGATAGGTGCGATGTGACGGTCCGGGGAGATGTTTGACCTCAGGTCCTGGCCCAGCTGACTGTGTTGACTGGCATACGAGCTCCGTATCCCTGTAGATGTGAAAGGACGGTCAGCAGATAAGCGGTGGATAAACAGTGTGTGGCAGTCTGAGGTGTCAAAGGTTTTGGGCTTGAAAGAAATTGTTATTCAGCGTACAAGTGTCCTGTCAAAGTGTTATTGAGTAGGCCACTAAATTACATTCTGATTATTTACTACGATAAGAGTATCGGACAGGACTCCTGAGCAGAGAGCAAAACAAGCAGATATAAAAGCTTAGGTCTTGATTTTTTATTTTAAAGACATTTTCAAACTAAACTTCATCAAGTTACATTTAGAACTTGAGGATTTGGGACCCGGGTTTGAATCCTAGATGCAACCCAGAAATTCCTATGATTAGATTGAAGCTGCATTGAAGGCGGTTCCTCACTTTAACACTTCCAACACTCAAGACTGAGCCGAGATCCTCCGACTCTCTCGGCTGCTGTTGGTAACAAATAATTCGGTCAAGGTATAGTCAGCTTGAAGTCACTTGATACTTGTTCCGAGTTTGGCAATCAATCACAATAAACAGCATGGCTCCTTTTATGGTCGTCAACGTTAATGTCATTCTTGCATGATAATGCGGTTCACCGATTTGCATCGTCGGCACTACATCAACGCAGAGCAAATAACGCAACGTGGACAGAAATGTGAGCAGACGTGGTGCCACTTTGACCGACATGTAGCACAAATCCGGCAGCTGGAAGTTGATCCTCATAGTTAATGAAAATTTATTTTATTTGGCAGAAAAGAAATCATATATAGAGCCCATATAGAGTCTGTAGGCATATCTACAGAGATGAGCAAGTAACCAACATGACACCACTGAAATTAAGCCAGTATTTCCACATCTCTCACAATGGCATTGTATTAAAGGAAGTCAGTATTTACGATTGAAAAAAACAGTATAGTTTTGGACAAGATAAGAAAAGACAGAATGAAACCACTGCATGCGAACAAAGACAAACAGTACAAATGCAAGAAATGCACAACCGACTTCAGCTCAGAGTGAGCTTTATTCTGAATAATGCACGTGCATGCATGGATACAATCACACCCATATACTGCATCTGTTTATCATTGAAGAAGAATTCAAGGCAAAAACATCAACTGATGAAGAAACATTGTTTTAAGGAGTGCGTACGAGTCGCCTCTGGAACAGACGTTATCACACAAAAAGGGAAGAAAGGAGAAATAGATTTTCCAGCATGCTGTCTTCTTTGTACTTTTTGAGAAGATATATGTCATGGTAAATAAATGAAAAAGTGGTAGAACTATTTTTCTTTCAAAGTAATGTTCAAATTTTAAGAAGTGCAGCATTTAATAGATCTGCAAAAGTCATGGGTAGGAGTAGATTGACTTTGATATAGGTAGAATAATCTGTAATAACTCAAATTGCTATTCAGGAAAAAAGATGAAACACTAGGTAAAAGAGAGTTTGTTAGTTTGGGCGGGAGACGGATAATAGGCTGCACAGATTTCCTCAAAATAACCGAGGGCTGATGCTTGAAAATGGAGCACAATCGTGGTGTGACTCAGCCAATCATTTCCTGATTTTATTAAACTCGGAGCTCAACAAGCTGTTGAGACGCAACAAACCTTGCAGCACAGTCAACAATCTTTATGCTTTAACTGTTAAATTAGAAAACTGGGTCAGGGTCTGAGCTCTCATTCAAGCCGAAAAAAACTTTTCAGACACATGAGGATAGTAAATGAAGAGGTGGAGATAGCTTTGTTTTCCTTCAGTCCGCATTCTTGTCTACCTAACCCAAACAACTGGAGGAGTTTTTAACGCCTGTTAATGTTTGTGTCGAAGCGCATAACAGTGAAGCTCACTAAGCTGTGAATCTCAGTGGACCGCCGTACAGTTGGCAACTTACTGCTCACTGCACATTTCACGAGCCCCTAAATGTCGCTTGGGTTTTCTCCGACTGTACGGGCTCAGGCGCAGACTGCCGCTCAACACTGGCTCCGCCATGCAGAACCAGCTAAATGAGGGCATCTTGTCAGTTTGAAACAGAGGAAATTAATAAATAAGCATATTTGTAGCCTTTTCTAGCAGAGAGACTCAGGGGGGGAAATCGAGTAAAGATTGTCAAAGTCAATAGTGGGCCGGACTGATGCTGAAGTCAGAAGTGTCTTTAAACATAACCGGGGAAAAAAAAACAAGTTATGGTACGGTGGTTTGAAATTGAACGAGGAGAGTCTGAGAGAAAATAACAAGCTTGGGCTATTTTGGTCTCTTCTCTGCTTCAGTTCATTATTGCTGCTATAAAACCAACTAATATATAAACAAAAAACACACAATCAGGTGTTATTTTTAATCAAGAAAACAAGCTTTTTCATATTTTCTATCACATGTCCAGCATATTGTGATAAAGTTGGTTGTTTCTAATGAACAATAGCAACGGTTTGTTGCCGGTGGTCAACAGGCTAAGAGATGTTAAGCTTCCCAGGGCGCTGTGAAGCCGATGGATTTAAAACAGTGGACTGCATTAATAAGCAGTATGAGATTAAAAAAGATTTGTTTGTGAATCTTGATGAAGGTATTTTCAAAGTATGCAAATGACTACTCAAACAACTGGCACCCTTGAAGACGACTAAAAAATGGGCGATTTTGGCAATTTCAGGATTAAAATCTTCTTTTTGTTGTTGTTGTTGTTGTTGTTGTTGTTGTTGTTGTGCAGCACGAGGGGTTTGCAGCTCGTTAACGTGGCAGTTCTGCACTCACATACGGCCACCGATGATCTGACACTGTCACAAATCCAACAATCACCACCTCAGCACACTGCGCAGTGTGGTTGCTGCCACAAGCTGCAGCCACTCGCATCAAAACAATTTGCAGATCCTCGAGGAGGTAAAACGCTGGACCACAGCCACTTCCACCATCTACTTCTTTTTCTCTGCACAGAAATGCTACTGGAACAGATCGATCCCGAGTTCATTTATTTCCAGGATAACTTTTAGTTTTTTTGTACACTGAAGTACATCATAGTAAGAGTAAAACACTGCGCAGTCAAACTTACTGTCATACGTGAGTTTATGAAATCCATGTTACAGTGTTGCAGCTAGTAATTTTCACAAGACTGACATTTAGACTTTTGGTATTGAATTAAAGCTGTGAAGTTTCTTTTTATTACTTTAGATTTTTGTCTAAAACTTACAGGTAAAAAAGAAAAAAGGAAAAAAAGATTATCAGTCAGTGATTATCTATTACAACGTAATTTTCCTCCCACCCACATCACAACACTCAACATTGTTTAACACTGAGCGAATATCAGTCTGGCATATTTACTGTTTGGCTGTTGTTTATTAACAGTTAGTTTTTTTTTAATTAACAACTAAATACATTATTTTCCATGTGATTTAAATAGTCCAACAGGCCACTTAAAGCAAACAACTTAGAAAGTTTCAAGCACTGCTGGGAGTATGTCTCTTAGCTTTTAGTGCTCTCTTGTGACTTATTGCTAAATAAACCACTGCAGCTGCAATATGCGCTGCAGCTTTGCCATGTCAGACTTATCGATGGGTTCTATTAAACGCTCAGAGCGCTTATGTGAAACAAAATGTTTATACCGAACAGACTGCGTATAAACAGCTACTCTCGAACTGGAGGCATGTTGTTGTTCATGGTAGGGAGTAAAACAGCATGGAAAAAAAAAATACTAATAATTCTGCTGCTGTGTGCAGTTGTGGTGCACTCAATAGCCCAGGAAGCCTTTCACTCTCTGTGGCAGCTCACACAATAGCCACTAACAGCAGCTTGGCAGGAAATCAGTTCAGCTTCTGGTGTTCAAAGGTTTCGGTGGTGGTGGTGGTGGTGGGGGCGGGGTTGTAGAGCGAAGAGGTAGTGGGAAGGCATAAGGACAGGCGGGAGCATCGGGACAAAAAGTGCAGAGAACAGAAAAAAAAAAAAAGGGGTGGGGAAGAAAAGATGGAAATGAAAAGGGGGTTAATGAGGCCATCTAGGACCACCAGAGACTTCTCATCCCATGTAAAGCTTTGGCCACATGAATGGGGTGTGGTGGGGGGTGGGGGGTGGGGGGTGGGGGGGGGGGGGGGGGTGTTGGCACAGCTGTGACCAAGTGAGAGCGACAGAATCTCACAGGCACAGGAGCCGTCGTCCATATCTCTCCTTCTCAGTGCTCCTGAACGTGGCAACATTCAAACCACCTTAGAGGAGCCTAATCTGTCTGCCTTCTTTATTCGGCTCCCCTGATAGAGCGGCTGCAGTCACTTCTAACAGCATCTGCAAATTGTCAGGGACAAATAACATACTGCTGTCTATAGAGGATGAATGGGCCACATTCCTGCAGCGTTATAGTCATTTAATTCTCCCCCTCAGTCCTCTCACCGTGGCTTTAACAGATTACACTTGGCAGAGAGGCTAGATGAAGGGCGAGGCGGCTTGGCGTGTGCTTGCTCCGGAGAAACAAACACTTGAATGGATGCAGCTGAAAGCCTTGCTCAACACAAAATTACTTTAAAAAAACCTCCACAAACAATCTGATCTCATCAAACGAAGCTGGGAAAATTGCCAGAAAATCTTTATACATAAAAGTGAGAATTGAGGGTAAAAATAGACCACAACATGCTAAAAGTACCACAGCAGCCCGGATGTCAGAGAGAGAGAGAGAGAGACAGAGAGAGAGAGAGAGAGAGAGAGAGAGAGAGAGAGAGAGAGAGAGAATACACACATCCCATTTCCCAAGTCATTCCTCTCTGTCCCATTCTCCTCTGAAATGGACATGCAGTGTAATGAGTATATTATTAGGGACAATTTGTCTTCATTTTTCAGCAGAGGATGGGTGGCTGAGACATCCTGCCAACGACAGTGCAGGCAAGCGGGGAGAGTGGACCGTGCAGGTGGGTGGTCGTAAATAAAGGCGAGCAGAGAAAAGGGCAAGAGACAGGACAAATAAATAAATAAAAAAAACAACAGTGGGAAAGGGATGCAGGTGTGTTGGAACTGAAAAAGTGGAAACCACATGATGTTTGCAAGAAGGATGTGAGCAAGGGCTTCAGGAAGAGGTGCCGTCAAGAAAATCACCGACATCTAAAATATCAAGTTTGAGCTATTGGATAGTGTTTGTTGAACGCTGGAAATCGAGCCAGATCATGTGATCATCCCATTTCCCACTGCTGAGCCTCATCAGACACTCGTGACAAATTACCGTGATAAAGGCAAAGTGCAGATGATGTGCTGGCGAGGAAATGGGAGACAGTGAGGAGGAGGCGAGGGCAGCTGGAGAGAGACAGACACAGAGAGAGGAGGTGAAAGCGAGATGAGGCAAAAACACAGAGACGATGGCTTATCGGAGGGAGCGAGTGGATGGGGCGCGGGGGTCTGGGTCGGCTCGGAGGACAGGAGCTGAAAACCCCTCTGGGTCGGCGAGACACATCATCAATCACAGCAGTGTGCGTGTGCGTGTGTGTGTCTGTGTGTGTGGTATGAAACCCCCCAAAATTAAAAAATTCATAGCAATTAATAAACGGAACCGACCCGCATTTGAGTTTCATTTTTGAATAATAAGAGCTGCTTAGTCTTTTGTATTGACTGGGAGACATTTCATTCAAAACTTGGCCCCATGCTTGCATTTGGTCACATAAATCTGCAGAGTGGTATGTTTAACATCCTGTGCATAAAAAAAAATAAAGAAAAAAAATAATAATAACAATAATAAAAATAACTTAAGCTTACCCTGTTTTATAGCTTGTACCAATCTAGTTATAAATAGTTCCAAAACAGTACATTTCAAGAAAAACAAGAATTAATTCTACCCTGAGTTTCTCACTTCTTACTACCGTCGATTTCTTTCCCCAAAATTACCTGGAAAATAATATGTTGGAAATTACTAGTTTGTTTCTCCGATGAACTGGCTCTTTCTTTCTACATCTACTAAGTTCCCTTCCTGATGATTCACAATCTTAAATAAATGTTTCCTTGCCGCTAACTTCTATTGGCAAGAACATTTTCCCTTGAAAGACAAAACAACCATTTTTTTGAACACTTGCATCGGCGTACTTACATGTAATACTCCTCTCCAGGAAAAAAACAAACGTTTCTCTAAGCTGAAGTCAAAAGTTTTCACACATTGTGGAAACACAAAGCGACGACGAGCAGAGGACCTTTATAGCAGAGGAACAACTGGAAAAAGTTTCCAGGTATTTTGGTCAAAATGGGGCAAAAAATCGTGACGAAACCTGCGACTTGTGAAGGATTCACCGTTCATAAGTTTAACAAAGAGCTCATTGACACATTCTGCACATGCCTGACAAAATATCTTTAGAAATAAAACAATTTCAACATGTCATCAGCTTTAAGTGAAGAAACAGTGAACATCCCGTGGTGCTCGCAGAAGCACCAGAGCTCATTGGAGTTCCCCACAGGACAAAACTCATGACTCTTGCAGGAAAAAATAAATAAAATAAAAAATCAAGATGCTGTTTCACATCCTTGCTTCTTTTGGGTCACATGACTCGACTCACACAAAGCTAATCACAATGTAACGAGCACACATGCACATGCAGGAGACAACACAGACAACGAGCAACGGGACAACCACAGAAGTTCACCTTGAACGTCAGCGTCAATGAGGGCATCTGAGGATAAACCCAGGCAGCATGAAGTCGAGGAGAAATAAAGTCAATTAACCATAAAACAGTCAAGATGATTTAGTGGAAAAGAGCTCTTTTTTTTTTATGCTTCTCGAGGAGAGATCAAAAAAGGTTCTGGGGTTCAACAGTGGGAACGACAATCCACCAGCTCTTAAATGACTCATTTCATTCTCCAGCTGAAGACACAAACGTTACATTGAGATCCAACGAAAACTCTGATTATTTATTCATTTTAAATATTTACCATAATTTATAAAGAAACATTGGTGTTTATGAGAGAGAGAGAGAGAGAGAGAGAGGGAGAGAGAGAGAGAGAGAAAACTACTAGTTTGGCTTGAAATCATTAACCGGCTCTTGTTTTTGTCCAATTCTTCTGAAAAGGATTACAAAAAACTAATTTGGGCAGGCAGGTTGTCTGATAATTATCTTCCTGATCTGTGGAAATCACACACACACACACACACACACACACACACACACACACACACACACACACACACACACACACACACACACACACACCTCATTCTTCCCTCAGTGATTGCAGTGGCAATATTGCCTTGATAATGTGCTCATGAAAATAATGGATTGGGAAGCGACTCCCATTACATGTTGTGGAAACGTTTTCTTTAATGTCCTTCATTTGTCTTCCAACATAAGGACACTTCTTCTTATAAGGATAAAAAGCTGTTCAGGTATCTTAAGTGACAATGAATCTCATCCCTGAATGACGGTCAAGCATATACATTATGAACTAGGGCTGCATGAAAAAAAAAATAATACTCAAGTGTATGATGATAATGTGTTTGTGAATCGGGACTGGCACTACCAAATAACAGTGCTCTTTCTCTTGGCACAAACTGAAACCAGGTGGTAACAGGCCATGTTTATCGTTCTTTGTTTCTTTCCCATCACACACGCGTCTGCAGTTACTAACAGTCGCATTTAAAAGGCGGCGGAGTTTGTTGATTTGTTGACAGATTTTTGTTCATTCGCCCTTGAGTCTTGTGGCGTTTTTCCACCATGCGTGACATAATGTTAAACTAAGTCTGTGAAAGTTGTGAGGCACCCTCCTGTCTGGCTCAATCTCCTCAATTCAGTTTCTGTCAGCAAACATAGCAAACATGAGCAACACCTAGAATTGGTGCAAATCACATGGAGTGTTATGACACAGTCGTGAATCACCAAAGCTGCGTCCGGGGTGAACCAGAGGTTAGTCAGGAGTCGTTCCTCCCTTAGATTTGTCTCGCTCGTCTTGGAAACTTCTGCCATCAAGACACTCACTGAGCTCTCTACACAAAGTTGTCACCTCAACCACTCAAAGCCACACTATGTGTATGTTGAACTCATACAGCCCCACAAATAATTACTGTTATTAATTGTAACGCGCCACTCAGATGATTATCCTGGTTTTGGTGACTCCCAGTGGTTAAAGTCGCCACCTTGCCAATATATGTGTGCTTCAAGGTGTGTTGGTGCTTCTCGATGGCGTGTTGTTAAAATCTCAGACCAGACAGACCAATGAAACTAAAGGTCTTCTCCCATAGAGGGACCAACCGAAAAGTCAAACCTCCTATCTGGTCATTTAAACCCCATCCCTGCTGGCCTCAGTGTGACGTCCACAAGCTGCCGAAATACACCAGAGAAATAAGTCTTCTGTGTCTTTTTTTTGTGTGTTGCTTGACTTTGTAAAAAAGGAATCCACATATAACCTTGCTAAGCGGACTTCACTTTTGAAATGCGTTTCGCCGTTTCAACTTGTTTTCACATGATTTGTCACGTCACATTCACATGCTCGCACACCACTGGGATCCAACTGGTGTTCAGTGTCTTGCTCAAGGACACTTTGTAATATAAACATGATGACATGGGGGGGGGGGGGGGGGGGATCAAACCCACAACCTCGTGACTGGACACCAACCTGCTCTATCAACTGAGCCACAGCTGCCTTGTGCTTTAGAACTTCACAATAACTCAAATATCAAATTTGTTGTGTCCTGACATTCAGATGAGTGATGGAATATTTCTGACAAGCTAATAAGTAAGCCCGTGTTCACGACCGTGACAAATACAGAATAATGTCATTTATTCTCGTATGTTTTCCTTGAGCGTTGTGTTTTACAAAACATGGGAAATCATCAGGACACACGCTTTGTCTTAAAGTAAGAGTGACAGAGTTGTCTGCAATCAAAGAAATCCACCCGAAGCGTGCTGGAATATAGAGCAGGTTATGAGATTAGAACAGAGTCAAGAAAGCATAAGACATTAGATATATATAGGCAACGGCATTAGTGCCGATATATTGGATTTTCCTATTGTCTTTTCATTAGCAGATCTGCTTCATTCATGACTGTGATTACTGGTCTATCATCCTCTTTCAGCCAACATTAGTAGTCGTGCAGGAGTCTTGTTTTGGCTGAGGGCATTCACAGACCTCACAGTCACTGTTTCCTTTCACATTCGATATGTAAGAAAAGAGCCAGCAACAAGCCAAAAAAATCTTTATGTAAAATCAGCTACTGCAGCGTGCCAACAACCGACAAAACTATTAAGTTTGACATGCCAAGTGTTCAGTAATGTTTTTTTTTATAACTAATGAAAACATTTTTTTTTTCCAAGTTCAGAACTGTATTGAGGAGATTTCTTTTAAAAGACAATGTTGACATGTGTTCTCTGTAGGTCATGCACCATTCAAATACTGACTCATACAGAGCTAACAGTGATCCTTTGTGAATAATCAGAAGACAACTTCTGGTTATTCACAAGATGCTTTTATTTCTGAACAGATGTACTTTCAATAGCAGTGTGGCCTTTTGTGTGTATGTCTGTGTGTGTGTGTGTGTGTGTACCTGCAAGGCTGTCAGGTCGCGTCATCCTCTCATAAATGTCGTAGCTCTGGGGTCCGTAGGGGTCGGCGCCGTGAAGCAAAGAGCGGGGCAGAGTGGAGCTGTAGTGCTGAGGCACCGCAGTCATACTCGCTCTGACCGGAGACGACGAGTGAGTCGGCTGCTTCGTCAGCGGAGGGTTGATGTTGTCCACCATCGTTAGAGGGGAGCCCATGCGGCCCGATGATGACCCCGCAGGGGCCTGATATGGCGAGGTCGTGCGGCTCGCGCTGCCAGAACGAGAGTTCGTGGAGCCCACTCGACGCAGGGCGGCGGGGGAGTTCTTCTGGGTGGAGTACGGCGAGCCGCTGCCGCCGGTGCTGGCGCGCTGGGCAGAGGGCAACGTCGTAGAGTAGATGCTGGAGAGGGGCTTGGGTTCTGTTACGATCGGGGAGCCGTAGCCACTGCCAGCTGAGGTACGCAGGGAGCCACGGGAGGGGGACATGCTGCTGGCATAGGCCGGCGAGTGAGAGCGAGAAGGCACTGAGCTCACCCTTCGCATAGCGCGGCCAGGCACGGCGTTGGTGACCGCATGAACCTGCAAACAAGGGGAACACGTTTGCACTGTGTACTTGTCGACATACAGTATAACTACAAACATGTTATGTTCTCTGGTATAAATGGGCTTGTGCAGCGATAATGAAACACTAATTAACACAGCATTACATAAAGCGATTCATTACAGGCCACGACTTTACTCGGGTCCGTATTTATTTCACCTTTTGCGTCCCCCTCGATAGTGTGACACCAACATTTGGTCCATGGATAAACACATATTTGTGTGTGTATACATGTTTATCTCATGTTTTTCATTCTTTTACAAGTGCGCATGTGTGAAAATAAAACCAAATATCTTAGTAAACATTTTTAAAGTGGTTATACCATGAGCGACATGTTGCAACAGACACTTCTGGAGCAATAAGGAGATGAATCGCATGTTAAATAAATTGAAACCCTTAACACAGCTACCACTGCGACACAGGAGTCACCATGTTCAACAAGACAAGGATGGAGGTTTTGAAAATCACGGTCAGTTTGAATCTTTCGTCACTACGCATGTTCTCTGGACGAAATTCAAAAGTCGAGAGTTTTTCAATGATCACATTTATGAAGCCATGTATGCAGCAACTAAATAAAGTAGTGAAGACCAAGACCTGCTGATTATGGAATAATGTTACCCATTTTAAACATTTTAATGAAATAATTTGCTAATAATGTAAGAAATGGTGAAAACATTACAATGATTGAGACGGTGATCCACTGTAGGTATAATCACTGAATAAATATAGCCACCATGTAACCCATTATCCATATTAAATACTGTCTTATGAATTATTATCATTATTGGGTGCAGTCACAAAATGTTATTTATTTTAGTTTAGTTTTTTTAAAACTACTTCAATAACCTGCCAATGATTTATTGAAAAAAATGTATTACGATATTGAGTCAAATATTTCATTACACTGTTGGCAAATTATAAAATTTTTGACTTTATTACATTTCAAATAACCAAAATTATTACTGTTTACTCCCAGTTGATAGATTTTCATAACAATGTAAACAGACTCATTGAGCGTCACAGAGCAACATGAAACGGCGAAATGTGAGGCCGCCGAATTTCACAAGCCTCTTGAACATCATGACAGGGATAAGATGTTTGACGGGATGCTTTCCGGCAGCCATACGTCGTCCATCGATCACAACACGTTGGTACCTGGGCTGAAGCCTGGCCCTCGGCCCTGGCGTTCCTCATGAGGGTGCCGGCGCCAGCGCCAGGGAACGAGTGCTGCATCCTCAGCTCGGCCTTGCCCAGGTTCTGGCTGCTGAGGTAGCCGCTGCTGGCATCCTGGTAGCCGCTGTCCGAGTAGGAGTTCATCTGAGTGGAGCTACACGAATTTCCCGCGGACCCTGAGACAGCGACCAAAAAAAAAAAAAAGACAGAGTGAAATGTAGAGAGGGAAAAGTCAGAGACACATCGTGAAATGTTTCATAACAGCCATGACCTTTGCCTAGATAGCATTAGCCATGACAGATGACACAGCAGGAGGGGTAATAATTCCCCCCCCCCCCCCCCCCCCCAACCCGGTGACTTAGTGTGCCAACACCATCTAGTATCCATAATCTGTGATATCTGTGACACTTGCAGGTATAAGAATCAGTGTAAAACTAGACAAAGCTGTCAGATAAAAAAAAAAAACAAGCTGTTTGTGTTATCAAATGAAAAAGCTCGGAGACAGTGTGCAATCGACATAACTGAGGGAAAAAAAGAAAAAAGAAAAAGAAAGGCTGCCAAATATATAGAGAAGACAATAACAGACCCTCACTTTCATGAAGGGAGGACTGCTCCGGGGAGTACAGAGACACCTGCTCTGACTCAGCCCTGACGCGGAAGCTGGGCGACTGGGAGCTGTCAGTCACCCGAGACTTGGTGTCCCCCGAGGCGGCGGCATCTGAGAAAACACAGCGGAGCAGAACGTCAAACAGGGAGGAGAAAAGAGCTTTGAGTCTGAAACAATCATAGAGTTTGTGCTTTGGGACTGAAAGATTATAATAGTCATTAACGCCGTCAACAGTTTTTTTGGTTTTTTTTTTAGGGAATCGAGAGGGGAAACAACAACAACGACAATCATTTCTACAACATTAGTTCCACAATTGTTTACAGTTGGAGTCATTAAATTTTACTACGAGACTAATTTGGGCAGTCAGAATTGGATAGCCCATCATTTTGTATACCCCGTATATAGCCATGCTCCAAATACTTTCACTGCTGCAACATTTCCCCACACCCCTCCTCTTCCCAGGCATGAAAACAAGCAGTGTGGCAAACAGACACACAAATTAGCCAACTAATGTCCCCGTGCACAACACTTTCTCATAGTCACAATCTAGTTAAGCGTGACCGCAGTCAATGGGTTCTTTTGCCATGGCTACAACAGCAGCCAGACAAGGGAGGGAAACACCGGCGGCCCGGATCAGTCCAATCCTGCCCATGTTAGCCAGAGTGTGAATGAGAGCTGAATCCCAGGAAGAAGAGGCCCGGTTGCCAACGCTGACCTGTTGAATAAACCGGTTGACACATAGGCCGAGTGTGTTTGACAGTCTGGCATCTCACACTCCCACCTCTGGATATCTAAGGGCGCTTGCCTGTTTACAGATGGGATTGACTGGAGGCAGATTAATGGAGTCAAGAATGTGCTCAGCATTTTTTATCAGCTGTGCTAGTTCTAACAGGGCTTGATATTTTTCAATACTTGAATGTGCATTAAAATGCAAAGAAATGGATTCTTGTTTCTGTGTCCTAATAGTTTTGCATTGTCCATCTTCCATTTGTTTTTCCTCTATTAGAATAAACAGACACACACATTCAAAGGGACATTTGGTGAGGGGAAAAAAACAAAACAATGTTGGGTCCGTCCTTGATAAAAAATGACACATATTGAAAGATCAAGAGGTAGTTTTAACTGAACCGTTTTACTCAATCAAGACTAATGAAGAACAAAAAGATGATCAGTGTCGCATCATAATTGTTCCACCATTGTGTTTGCCACAGTGATTTTCTTAAGTTTGTAAAAGGTGTATTACGTGTGAACATTTTTGCACTAAAACCATCTATCATCCATCCATGTACCTATCTGGCCCGTCGCTGATCCAACTGGGTTTGATGTATTCCCTGTTTTACTCATTTACTTTTTTATGTTTGATTTTACTAAAGTTTTGATATTGCAATGATAATGTGATGTGATAATATGTTGCCACATTCAAATGTGACATGTGGAAGAGTTGTAGCTAAATACTTTTATATATTTGATTATAAATGACAGTAACAAGCCTGTTTGTTTGCCTAGCTGACCTCAGTTGATGAAGATGTTTTTCACATCAGTGGCACAGGAGAGTTAATAATGTATTTACAGTAAAACAGTGTGACTTCTTCTAAATGTAAAAGATATTTTAAAAGGACCTCAGCCCGACGTGATTGAACAAGCTTTTTGATTCGCTTCGATTTTGGCACTCTGGTACCAATTATGTTGTTTAAGCACCACTTTCTATAGACTTGTGCTTTCTCACAATTTGATAAATGACATGCCAAAAAGTCAAAAAGGGAAGAGGACAACAGAGAGAGACAGTAACCCAAATGTGAGACAGAGCCCTTCTCCACAAACCGAAGATGATCTATGTACGGCTGAGGCTTTCGGCACTCACATTTAAGGTCACCATGTGTAACAACTCCATGGCGTCTGTTTTCACACATGACCTGCCCACTGCGGATAGAGAACTTTTCTCTCCAAGACGCTGGGGAAAAAGAAAGCCGTTACTTTCCACATTTATGTCTTGGGAGTGGAGTTTTAAAACCTATTTTATACTTGAGCGTTTTATCTGTAGCATGTGCCCGTGCGTCGGCAATCCCATGAGTAGTTGTCTTAGCACAACGCAGACAGTTTCTCATCTATAAACGATGCATTAGATTATACTGGAGAGGAAAAACAACCACTTCCCAATTTACACAATAAAGAAAAGCCCGCACAGATAACCACTTTGTCTTTATCTTCTGTCTGTAATTCTGTCAGGTATTTATGGTCCTGGAAAACATTGCAGTAAAGACTTTTAAGTAGACTATAGTGCAACTCAGCATCCCTCAGTTTCAGGAAGAGGTATAGAAGATGGATGGATGGATGGAGTATCAAAGGAAGTGCTCTAGATACAGAATCCAAAGTTAGTTCTGATGTTGAAAAAGTGTGAAATACATGTCTGTTAATGCCTTAATGACTACAACTACTTCTGCTCCTTTTGGGCTGCCTTAGAACTTCGAAATTTCGGATTTTTTTGGAATTGATTCTCAAGATAGTTGAGTTTTCTGACCACTTCAATGGCGACCTGCGTGTATGCCTTGATGCTGTTTCTGTGAATGGAATGAAAGAAAATAAGTCTGACTGAAGGTGTTGTGATGTATGGAAGGCTAGAAACATCTTATTAGAGAACGTTAATATAATTGAGTGAGGATTTTCAGGCACTGGAAACAGCAGGATATCAGCATTATTGTCGTTTTCTTGGTGTTCAAAAGGTGGGGTCAGTGTGGAGAGCAGGTCAAGAGTCTGTTTATGTCCAGTTCTGGCACCCAATATCGACAAAACAGCCAAAGTCATACCAAATATATTTCTTTTTGATTTTTTTGGACCAAGTTTTACACCAAGAACTTTTATGGACTATTCATCCATCGTCCATGCCACTTCATCCAACTTAAGGTCCTTAATGCTCAATGCTGAATACACAGATGGACAAGGATGGAGCCTTCTGCCCATTGTCTGCCATTTTCAAAACTTGTGTAATTTCGTACGATTTCAGGGAATTTACAGATGCTTAGCAAACGGAGTAATACCACTGATGACCTGAGGGGCAGCGGTGCGCAGGGTAAGAACATAAAAGACAACTTGGAAGACAACGGATATGAGCAATCCCTTTGAGGAAAGACTTACTGAATAAACCATGGACATTACCTCGTCTGAACATTGGGAAGCTTTAAAAAACACGAGGAAGGACTGTTGATGTTCAATATTACAACACCATAAATTTCACTGCCCTCTATTGGATGTACTGCTTAACAAACCCACAACAACACACTCGCATACAGTACTTATTGCATTAATTCAACTATAAAATTATTTTCTTTAATACCATAAAATAAATATGAAAAATGACTAATTACTAGCAAAATAGCTTGATATGATCTTAGATTTTGAATCGTTTCTTTACCGAGCAATAGTATTCTCTTTGTTGAATAGCCTCATTGTTGTATGTCACATATGTAATGAAATGACATATCAAGGATTGTCAAACTGGTTGACATTGTTTACCAGTTCAATGAATCATTTCTATAATGGCTTGTCTGCCTAGAAGGATTGTTTTTGTTTAATTTCCAAAGCATAAGGTTATGACGTTGCCCTGAGTTTTATTAAACATGTCATGGAGAGCTATTTCGAACATGCGGCTGACGCACTCGACTGTCAGCATTACGATGAGCGGCTGGTGTGAAAAAAAACAATAAGTAGCCAAACGGAAAGAAACAAGGGGAAGCTTTCTTTCAAGGGTGTGTTTGTTTTCGATTCTCAATGGGCATGAGGTGTGACTGCATTGACATTTCCTGAGGCTAAAAGGCTCATTTCTACAGTAACACTTTCTCAGGCAGTGGAGACATACGGGCGACTCGTGAGGCCGATACGGCTCGCAGGAAAAACCGATTAGACTCTGTGCCGCACATTTAGAGTTTAATTCATTCAGATTCGGGGAGGGAAAGTACATTACCGTATCGTATCATCATTTATCATCTACACTACAATAAGAAATCAATACAAAGCAAAACAGTGATTGCGATCAGTCCCCAACTGTTTCAACACTAATGAAATGCATTCAGAAAGGAAAATGGGAAGCGGGCTTCAAATGAGCAAATTGTGTAGTATTAATCCTACCAGAGTATATGTACAACTACAACCCCCCCATGGGCTCTGATAATGAGATAGAAAATAAAAGATTAATGACCATTGAAGAAATTCTGTATTCCACTCTGCAATTAATAAGCCATGAAAGACATTAGTGACTTTAATTCATTATCTGTTTTCTTCTAAACATCTTCTGGGCTCTGAGAGAAATCCTTCCGACACCTGTCGCTGAAGGAGTTCTGACTGAGTGGGCAAAAATATCTTAAGTAACTATTAAAACAAGAAAATGCCTGAGGCCGTCCGTCGCCCGGATGAAAGGGCTCATATTAGCAGTGATTATTGTGGGAATGTAAAGCATAACTGCACAGCACTTCACACACACGCAGAGAAACACACACTTGAGAGCGTACGGGCATTTATGCAAACCCCCATTTTATTAAACGGACAATGAGATTCGAAAAGCACTTAAGTGAGGGGAGACAACTTACTGATGTTACATATATTAGTTTTTATCATTATCGTGTCGACTTCACTTCACATCACAGTCTACAGTGGATCTCAAAAGGGAGGTAGAATTAACAAATGGGTAGTAGTTAGTGACTGTTGTCTATTTAAACCGTAAGACCTTCAGAAAATACCCGCAGAAAAGCTGACCGAGACCTACATTAAGTCAGAGGGACCTCATGGACCACTGTGTTCCAGTAAAACAGCCGTTGGTTAAAACAAAAGCTTTAATTTAAAGGTTATACTTGCGTTAATATTTTTTAACAACGCATGAGCGTTACAGAAACAAAATAAAATACACAATGCATGTGCAGAGACATAGAAAAATGTATATATTTTTTTACCTGCAGATCTCCAAGGCAGGGACTTCTCAGAGGAGCTGTGTGGGGGGACAATAGATGGGAAAGTGAATACATGCACAACAAACCGGTGGCATCACAGTGAGAGACAAGAATGATCTCGTTTAGATACACTGAAGATACACAATAAGATCAGAGATGGTAATCACTACGTTTAAGATAACGACTCTGGTCGCTGGCACCGTGAAATGATGGTTGAGTGTTAGCTGACTCTATAGATTTCCGTACTTCTGGTAAAAGCATTTTGAAGAAGAAGGGACATATTTCAGACTTGATTGATATATTCAGTGGCCAATTGTGCTGAAAGTGCACCACACGCCCCCATCAGTTGGAATTGATATTCGACGCCAGCACTGCACTGTTGGTGCAGTGGAGACACCCTGCAAAGCTGCATACATTTCTATAGGATGCAGCATGAGAAAACGCTTTCAACTGCTGGGTGGGTTTTCAGAGATTTGAGACCATTTCTGACCTGAGAATACTTCAATAATATACTGTATGTTTTGACAAGTTAACTAAACTACGAGACCACAGAAACAAGACAAAAACAACAGATATCTAGATTTTTTCTTTTTTTTTATAACATGAACTCATTTTGCAACTTAAAAGAAAAGTCCACACCTTGTAAACATTCGGTGTCAGTTTTTCACTGAAGATAAAAGCTGTTAGCATATGTCTGGAAGCTGTTTTTTTTTCTTCAAAAACATGCAAAGTCAACGGCCAACATTTCAACGTATCGGGATCTGAAGCGAAGCACAGCCGTGCGTGGGCAGCCCGCAGAGAAAATCCAAAAGTCATGATACTGTACATTCAACCACCTGGTCTACAGGCTCAGCGCCCTGACATCCTGACATCACCCTGATGTGTTGCCAGTATTCATTGCAGCGCAGAGAGAATCGCACAGAGGTAGAGGGTCCCCGAAGAGAAGCACGGGAAGAATCATGGTCCAACCTGAGTGTGTGTCTATTATTCAGTGTCAGCACACAGAACAACGAGAAGCAAAAGCAGAGTGTACTGACAGCATGTGGTGACTAATGATGAATGATCCTGAACCCGGGGATCATATTTCAGAGTGAGCTCTGAGGGAGAGATGTAACACCCAGTGCATATCCTGAAAAGATCCTTAAAGTTACTTTCAGAAACTGCATATTAAATGTCTGCATGTGCTCTGGATTTCATTTGGGATATAAATGAGATTTACTATGAAATATGCTGGATGACTTTAGTTTGATACTCAATGTCATTCATTTGTGTTCCCTTGCACAAAAGTATGATGTTGACTTGAGGATTCTGATTATAAACGCTTTTCTAAACCCTTCATATATTTAGCTTGAGGTTACACTTAATTACAAAAGTTAAAAGAGCTCTCACACTGCTGGTCACACTGTGGTCATTTCTGATTGAAGGACTCTTTAATGTCTTAGTTCTAAAAGATATCACTGTTTACAGCTGTTGGAATCCATAAAATGCATAACTGTTCCCATGGTGATTCTTTTTATTGGACATATCTGGCAAGCATATTACATAATGTTACCGTCATTATTCTTAAATTAAATTGTGTCGTAAAAATGTGAGTTTTAATAAAATAACTACTATTATTCTGCTACTTGTTTATAATTTATTTTCCATGTGAAAAAAAAAAGGAAAAATATCACAGGGAAATGTGTCCCACTGAAGGTCTACTAAAAGCTACTGCTTGAGGAGAGTCACACTACGTGAACTTAATACTGGTAAATCTAAGTGAAGACCAATCTTGTTTCTGACGACTGTATAACATAAAACACACCATTGTATATTTTTCCTTTTAATGTGTGTTAATTCTCATCTCTTCCTATTACGAATCCTAATACTGAGCAATTTAAAAAAAAAAACATTATGGACGAAAAAAAGAGAAAGGAAAGATAAACAAAATGAAGCTTGCGATTTAAAAAAAAATGAAAATAAAGCCATTAGAACTGCAAATATGCCACTTTAAACCTACAAAAAAATGAAAGTGTTGAGCTAAAAAGGTAATTAGTTCAATTATAGTAATCCTGCTTTTTGCTTAAAAGGTTTTGGTTAAAGGCTCAGCAAAAAGGAAAAGTGGACATCGGTGAAACAAGCCATCATGTATAGACATTTTAACAACCATCTAATGATTTCAAGTACCCATGAAAATACTTTCTGAACAAAGCCGGAGCAATTTCTCTGAGCTATTTGCCGAGGCCGGTCATTAGACCGAGGCCTCGTACAAGACCTCGGGAGAAGGTGTAACCACCCTTCTCTTTGTAATATTTGCTATTGGACGGTCATTACTACCAAACACTCGATGCTGCTGTGGCTGCTATTTCTTCCATCTAAGGTGACACGAAATGAGCTTTAAGTAGCACAGCTCTCAGAATTTTAATGAGCGTGCAGGCAATTAAAAAGAGGAAGTTGGGCAAGTTGTGCTCCACTGAACCATGGCAGATAAAGTAGAAGAATGGCGACCATAATGACGATGCACCACGCATGCTGCATGTCGACCAGCCGGCCCCGTGAAGGCCCTGGAAAGTGACAGTCAAACTGCCTTCACAGACACACAACAGGTCCAACCCTGGCAAAATGCTTTATTTACAGTCAGAAATGATGGCCAGTAAAGGCACCGCCTCCCGGGGGGTTGGAAATTTGCCTCGAGTCACGTTTGATGACCACCCCTCGTGTGTGTCTGTGGAAATGAAGGAAGTGGCCGGCCGGCTCCAGAGGTGCCAGGAAACGTCACTCGCGTCGCCTATCGGCTGCCCTCCCGCTGGGCTATTGTGCTAATCAGCGTGACCTCGATGTTTAAACTCAATCTTCATTCACACACAAATGTGCAGCGACAGGCATCTCATGTGGATGCTTCAGAAACAAGGTGTGAAAGTAGTGTTACATTGTTTTCTTCACTTGGTCCTGGCAGGTGGTCCTGGTCCCCGAGGGAGAAACCTGTCAGAGTTTACATGCGTATGACAAATGTGCTATCTTTAGCAGTAACCTCAACTGAAACATTATGCATATGGTACATTAGGGTGCATGCCCCATAAGCCACAAGCAGCAAACCCTGTGCCAAAAAGGCCTATGAATATTTGAAGCATCAGGTACTGATGTGAAAATTAGTCCACGATATCACTAAATCTGAATAACAAAGGGAGGTTTCAGCTGGGGAGACTTTGTTATTCACCCATTATTCTGCTCTTTGAGAGTTTTTTCAAGTGTGACAAACATGGTAATAGGCACACGAATTTAAAACATTTTATTAGCATTAGATTAGAAGAAGAATATGAATGCAACAGGGAGAAAAAAAAAAGATGTGAACACAGCGCTGATAACCAGCAAATTTAATTTTACAGAGCACAGTTTTGATCGGAGTGGGATCTTTGCCAGGCGTTGTCAAGAAGACGTTGCAAAGCTGAACCAACACATTCAACACTCCGGTGACTTGATCAGCATGATTGAGTCAGACTAACATCTGCATTTGAGCGAGAAACATTTTTAAACTGCTGTCAGTGCAGAAAAAGACGTGTTCGCACCAGAAATCTTAGAAAGCTCCTGTAAATACCAGCGCATTTCAAAATAGCAGTATATGTGCAGCAGCTCCTCCACCGAGTAGAAGACACATCTGGATGAGCCATAACAAACTAACCGCTCGCTGCAATATCAGGTTCCAAAACACTGGAGCTCATTTCACTTTGATCGGGAGTCATGGGCTTTTTAATCAGGCAGGAACTCAATCCCCCGCAAGATGATGGAAATGTGGTTTGCACTGGTCACAAAATGATTCAAGTGAGTTGACGCCATGAGAGCAGAAAACACACAAAAAAACTGCTTTTCTATCACACAGAATCCAGAGAAAGTCAAAGTTGTAGCTCCTCAACTGCTACAGCTCACACCAATACTTGAAGGAGAGCTTTATTATTTGTTGTCTTCTCTATCATTCTTTATACGCACGTTGCATTTTTGTGATTCTATTTTTCTTTGGCACGGTATCGCAGTGGTTCTAATCCATCTTTATTCATGAAGCACTTTTAAAACAACTGCAGGGAGCCAAAGTAAATAAAAACAATACAAAAAAACCTTAAAAGACAAATAAATACATAAAAAATTCAAAAAGCTGTGCTGTTGCTTCACAGCAAGAGGGCTCCTAGTTCAAATGTTAGCTGCATATATATATAATTTAACATTTTTTTAAGCAGTTTAATTGTATCATAATATATCTAGGATTCAGCCAGTAAAAAAAAAAAAAAAAAATTTATATATATATATAAAATTCATCTGTAAATACCAGTAGTGTGACTAAATGAATGCCTTCAAGATTAAAAGAACGCAAATAGCTGGGGAGTGTACAGTATATTCTCAGTGAGCTGTTGTCCTGCTCCCTTTTTCAGCCCATAAACCTGCACCGAGGGAAAAAAAGGGGAAATGGACACTCACTCCTGAGTGGTGCATGCTGCTGGCAGTAAGTGGGCGCTTTTTGCAGGTCTGGGGGCTGGAGTGCGAGACCGGACTGTCTGAGGGCTCAAGGCTTATTATCATGAAGGCAGAGAAGATCAGAACGAGCCATCACAGCCCCCCGTTGAAACAAAAATGTCAAGGATCCGAATATATCCCAGGTCTGTAACGGCCCATTTGACAGTGAGCGCAGCTCAGACCTGCCAGCACTGTGAATATCAGTTGACCATTCGGAACGCTATTATATTATATTATTAAAAAGCTCCTCCATTGCTTTGAGTAGAAGCGCCCTAAAAGCAGTCTTCAGGAGTTTATATGAGAGTTTGAGGCAAAATATAGACAATTTGAGGGAAACCATGCAGTTGCCCTACTCTTTCTGCTGAAATGACATTGTGTCAGCGCAGAAGCGGCATACAGTTGTGTTCAAATAATAGCAATCCAACATGACGAACCAGATAAATTACTGTTTTGGGTAGAATTCATATTACCGCATGGCAAGAATCCAAAAGGAGAAATTCACGATGTGCATGCTCCCGAGTCTGTGGAGTTGAGTATTTCTTTTGAAAGGGGTGTGTTCAAAATAATAGCAGTAGTAGAGTTCAATTGGTGAGTTCATTCCTTTTGTGAAAAAACAGCTGTCAATCAGTTGGCCCTTATTTAAGGTCGAAGCCAGCACATAAGAGTCTGTAAAATTCTCTCTGAAAACGTGAGAACAGTGGGTCGCTCCAGACACTGCTTAGATAACGGCCTAAAGATGTGCAGGAAATGTTGAGCAAAAATCCTGACCCTTCAATGCTTTAAAATGGAAAGCAAAACCAGAGACTCATGAAAGCAAACAAACGTCGACCATTGACAAATAGCCAGAATGGCGAAGGCTCCGACTATGATCAGCTCCAGGGTCATCAAAGATAGTCTGAAGGTAACTGTGAGGACTGTGACAATTAGAAGACACCGGTGTGAAGATGATCTATCAGCAACAAGCCCCCGTAAAGTCCCACGGTTAAAAAAAGACAAAGAACACATGGCCTCAGGAGAACCTGGGGCCATAGATCAGTTTGCATGTACATGACTTTAAGACGTCATGTAGCCTTATGCTGAAGAGGAAATGCCCTAGAAGTGGGTGTTTGTACAGAAGCTCATGACTCTCAGAAACCCAGCAGCATCTTTATGCCCAGCCCAATCCCTGGACCTTAATCTGATGGATGGTGCGGGATGACACCAAAGATGCATTGTCCGAGTCAAAACTAAGGAATGTCGAGGGATTGTGCAGTGATGGTAAATATCTGTTCCACGGAACACCCATGTGAAACGGGTCTCAAAAAAGGTGGTTTTAAAGTTAAAAATATTAGTTTAGTTATTCAAAGGAAAGCTATTCTAAATCCAAAAACATTTTTCAGTTTAAACAGTAAAGTTGCCGTGTTTATACATAAAATTTGCACAGATATTTATTTAACAGCCTAATATTTAATTCTGTTCATGTTCTGTAAAGTAATAATAAAATGAAATATTCTTGTTCATCTCTTGATTCAGAATATAATGTGCAGTGTACCCAATGCATGGAAATAAAAACTATTATATTTAAAGACTTTTAAACACACTATTATTCTGAACATGACTAGATGAAGAGAAAACCAACCAAGCCACAATAGCATCAGTACTGAAGCTCCATCGTCTTCACAATGTTAGATACAGTAACCAGCATATCAGTACATTGACATGGGTCACGTATGGTTTTCATGTGCCGAGAATAAAATGCAGGAAAAAAACAACAACCCTTGAGCTCAAAGATATGCTTTGGTTTATGTCCATGGACATATAACTTTGAAATAATGCGAGCCCTATAGACAGCTGTATTGATTGTCAGAAGTGCAAGACGAAAGACTGAAAATCCCTCTGTGATGCACAAAAGTCAAGTCCTCCTGTTTCTTGGTGGCTCAATATGAGGATTGTGGATAATTCGACCCGCCTATAGTGGTGAAAAAATATTATTATGGCAGAAACTAGACTTAAAAACAGCCCAATGAAGCCGATAGGTGCTTTACAGAGAGCATAAAGAATTTAGCATGTGCCCCCACTATTCAACACTGATATGTGCCTGGCTCAAAAGAAAAGTCGCCACCTGGATTTAACTAAGCAAATAGGTAGCTGCCTCCTATTGGATAATTACTGCATGGGTGATTATGTTTCAGCTGGCAACAAGTTATCTAACTCCCACTGATGCAGTGAGGAGCTTCTCATTTCTTAAAAAAACCATGTGGAAAAACAAATGCTATTTGAGAAGGTGAAATCATTGGTATGCATCAAGCAGAGAAAACATTGAAGGAAATTACAGAATCTATGAAAATTGGGTTAAGAATTGTCCAACGCATCATTAAAACTCAGGCTGTGTTTAATAGTGACAGTAAGAGCATTTCCACACACGATGCAAAGAGAACGAGGGATTGGGATTGAACAGCTCTGGAGCTCTCAGAAAACCACTAATCAGTGAAGCTAATTGGAAAAAAAAAAAGCTTCAAATTGCTCGGGAGCATAAAGATCGGACTCTGGAGCAATGGAAGAAGGTCCTGTAGTGTGACGATTCCAGATTCCCTCTGTTCCAGAGTGATCAGGGTAAGAAGAGAGGCAGAGGAAGTGATGCACCATCATGCCTCGTCCTACTGAACAAGCCTGGGGGAGCAGTGCTGTGATCTCATGTTGCTGCAGTTGGTCAGGTCTCGCTTCAGCAACATTATGCATCTAAAGAATGAAGTCAGCTGACTACCTGAATATCCTGAAAGACAAGGTTATTCCATCAATGGATTTCTTTCTTCCCCGATGGCACGGGCATATTCCAAGATGACAATCCCATGATTCATCTGGCGCAAATTGTGCAAGAGTGGTTCAGGGAGCATGAGACCCCATTTTCACACATGGATTGGCCACCAGAGAGTCCAGACTTAACCCCACTGAGAATCTTTGAGATGTGCTGGAGAAGGCTTTGCACAGTGGTCCGACTCTCCCATCATCAATACAAGATCTCAGTGAAAGATGAATGCAACACTGGACGGAAATAAATCTTGTCACATTGCAGAAGCTTATCGAAGCAAAGCCACAGTTGAACGCGTGTCTTGATTAAAGCGACTTTCTTTTGGGCCAGGCAGTGCATGATGCAGTGCTTAATCTGTGATGATGCTAAACGGATATACACAGTTTAAATGGAAGTAAAGGAGCGAAGTGACAGGGACGACGCTTACACGGTTGCCTGTTTGAAAGACGAGCACTGTGCGGTCACATCATATTGAACTATTGCTTCAGTGACGAGAACCCACCGTTCATCAAAGCCCGTGAGTGCTTTAGTGCTGACCACATGAACCCAGATCCCATTAAACAAGCACAAAGGCAATTCAAGTCATTTAAAGCTGGTATATCATATCCTTACTGCAGCAACCTTGCGCAATCATGAACTTTTCATTGAGACACACACACACAAACACACCCACACCCACACCTACACCCACACCCACACACCCACACACCCACACACACACACACACACACACACAAACACACGCGTCCCTAACGGATGCACATCCGTGTGAAGTTGAGTTAATAATTGGTCACATACACACACAGCCCACACAACTATGCTCATATAGTTGCAGGCCGAATTTAAAACAAATATATGCAAGAAACAAAAAGAAAAAACCCTCACGCTAATGTTGTCTGCGAAAGTTAACTATTGAAAAGACTCCTAAATGTCACAGTCCTCTACTGTAATTTCCCCTGCCACTTTAAAGTACTACATTTTTAATGAACTCTAAGATGGTCCACATTCTGCCTGCATGAAAAGTGCGACAAGAACAGGGGGCAGGTTGGAGATATATCCAATTACATCACGAAAACATCTTCAAAACATTCTCAGTTTGACTTTTTAGGCAGTTCTGGTAACAGGGCGCATACACATATCACCATGCCTCAAATCTTAATACGTGGTATTTTTTATCCTACTGCTACAAATACCGTTATAACAGGTGAAAGACAAAATGAAATAAACCAACTCTGAAATTAATACTGTACAAATACCAGTATTGATTTTTTTTTTTACAGCTGCTACTGGTCACTGCCACTATCACTTCTGTATATAACGCTGTGCTTCCACATAGTTTTGTCATTGACAAATGACACTGGGACAACCATGAAACTGTTTTCTAATAAGAGGCAATAAGCCGGCTGTTGAACCTTATTCACAGTGAGCCTGTGAAGCCCGTTGGGATATTGTATGTGATACTGAGCTTTACAAATGGACCTGACATCTCTGAGCCACAGCAGACAGGACAGAATGTGCGGTCACTGAGGTGTGATGATCAGGCAGCCTCGTGTCTTAGCTGATGAAGTGGGAATGAGTTCTCAGGGCAAACTCAATGACAGCAGTGGTCCACTGAGGAATCGGCTCCTCGCGGTCATGCACGTTCCAAAACACACGCACACGGTCTATGTGCTGTTTAAGTTGCACTGAGAAGTAATACGCATGAATGTACCACGACATATCTAAATGACTGTAATAGTGTTTCTGAAAAGCTTTTTATACTGTACACTGGAGGAATTCCCCCGCCCCCCAAAAAAAGACAGGATGAGCAATGTTTACAATTACAGTCCAATCATATCCGAGCACAACAGGAAGTTCCATCGTGATGCCATAATGCCATACGGTTACACTATGGAATATGGCCACTGCTGTGAAAGAAGGAAAAGCCATGTGTTGTACTGCATATTTGTTTGTGTGTGTGTGTGTGTGTGTGTGTGTGTGTGTGTGTGTGTGTGTGTGTGTGTGTGTGTGTGTGTGTGTGTGTGTGTGTGTGTGTGTGTCTCCTCCCATTACCTGCTGCTGCCATCGCCTGGTGACTCGGCCCCGAGTCTGCATCTTTCCAGCTGATTGGCCACAATCTGCCGCTCTACTTCCAGCTCCCTGGTTAGCCGCTCAAACTGAAGCTCCTGCACATGAACACAACAAAAAGAGGAGCTGTGGAACTGGGGCTTGGGAATATGTTTCCATCAGAGCTGTACATACGTCTATTGACAAACATGATGAATGTGGAGTCGATACGAGGGAGGCAGGCTGAGAGCTGACAGCTTGTTCCTACTGAGGTGTGCCTCGTGACAGCTAATGACAGCGTGACAGAGAATCTGGATGTGCGGCAAATGAGTTAATTTTCTCAAAAACAGCTTCAAAATAGAGACCGTGTAAATCCCTGCAGAGAAACTTTGTTTTATACACGTACAAGTTTCCTATGTGGTCTATTTTCAAGCCCACTCTGAGAGATGAGCACCACTTCAGTGGGTGATATTTAACCTTGGTGGCACTGTTCCTATAGGAGTTCAGTATAAATCAGCATTTGAATAATTACCCAGCCCGAACAAGGCCATTACTTGCACAACTCTCCAGCTCTCGGCGCTGCATCATGACACTCAAAAGACACACACACAAGGTCTTATGTACACAGGGAGATAATAGCCCCATGCACACACACCCATTTGCATACCTTAGAGATATCTTTTTATACAGCGGCACCACTACTGTGGCAGTATAAAGAGTGCCGCTATTACTGGCTGTCCCATGTAATGCTCATTATCATGCTTGATTACATTTCTAGCCAGCTGCAGAAACACACCCACACACCAACACACACATGACCCTGCTATCAGCTTCTTCTGTGAACCCGACCTGTCTGAAAATGTAGTCACCAACAGCACCAACACCGGCTTACACTTCACACCTCCTCTCCTGTGTTCCCTGGGGGTACACTGAAATCTCCCTCCACATTGTCGACATGCTCTCCCCACCCCTCCCTCCAAACTGCTCCCCTTGCTGAGGATATGTGAAGCTTGACTGCAGCGGGAGGGAGAGCTCCTGCACTGTTTCCTTGATGTAATGGCATTTTTTAATGCGGCTGGAATACCTTACTAATGTCATGAAGAACTTTATTTACGACGCACTTAAAACACACACGCACGGAACACAGGATATCTGAAGCTTTAAAGAGCTCCGGCAGTAAAGTATGAAGATAGAGGACAAAACTGTGGTACCAGAAGTACCAGAAGAAAGACAAATGAAAGAAAGAAAGCTACATTGATGGAGACAACAGAACGGTACGAGACGGACAGCGGGCCTGCCAAATGTCGCCACTTGTCATTATGAGAGGGGTGTGATTTGCCAGGTGGATACAAGAGATATACTATACCTCCTTTCTTGTCGACATCATCGATGAGAGGGAAATTGCTCCCTTCCTGACAGTAATTAAAGATACTCCACCGGCAGAACGAATGAAACACATCAAATAATTAGATTTCAAACTCTAAATAAAGCAGGATTTGTTTTTTAAAATCCCATCCATCTCCTGTACTGCTTTATCGTGTTTAGGGCAGACGATCCCAACTAACTATCGGCGAGAACATTTTATTACCTTTACAATATATACCATCATTTTTAAGATGGTGTGTTTTAGTGAATTGGTTAATTTTACCCTCAGCTTGTTGTGTTTTTATCTCGATTCCCTTTCCGAATTTAAAAGGAAAGCTGGTATGCTGGGAAAAGCACCCCACCTCCACGCAACCCCGGGTGTCTCCACAAATCTCTCTCTGATGTTAAGGGCCTGCGAACACCACGACGTTGAGAAAGCGAAAGCTGTAAACATCTGTTGCTTGGGCACACTATAGTCACAGTATAGTTCAAGAACAGTAACAATATTGGATTTCAGGTTGCTTGCGCTGCTCACTGTTTTGAATTGAACACCATCATCTGGATCACATGCGGTGCACATTTCTTATGTACGCCAGATACTGAGTGGGCTTATGTGAAGAACAGTTCAAAAGGAGTTGGAATGTTTACATCGTACTGCATGCGCGGTTGTCTTACAAAATAAACACTGCAGCAACAAGTGGCCTGACGTCCAAACTACGGCGTTTAATGTTTCTTTCGTTTCCAAAAGTTTGCCGTCTGTACGTAAAAGTTTTCTCAAAGAAAAATGAAAATCGCTGCTGTGTAAACATTAAAGTACGTATTAAGTAATTAATTCTGCAACTAAACAAAGACAACATAGCCATCACAAGTTCTATTTGTAAAATAACTACTTTTTGAGCTAAATGCAACTGAATTCTAATTTGTGTTGTGGCTTTTCTTGATTCGATTTAATTGGGGTGGCCCTTGCCAGCACACATGAAAGCCTGAACGTCTGAAAGCCCGAAGTGACTGAAAAGATTATATTTAGTCTGTTAGATCATTATCTGAATCATTTGACTGCCAAGCACAGGCCAGTATTTATAGACAGATGTAAGAAATAGCAGGGATAAAAGCAAAGTGCCTTTATGCCTATTAGAAAGTAGAACTGCATCTACAATACAGGTGCAGGGGTTTGTGAAGAGCAGGAGCGAGTGGCCCCAGCACGTACACTGAGGAATCCACCATCAATCCTTTTTATGACACATGAGAGCAAGGCCAATTTCACCCATTCATTCCAGCCAATCATGCCTGCTTCCATTCTCACTTTTCTAGAGACAGATGAGACCAGCTATGAATACTCAAAACACAAAATAATAAATAACCCTCTAAATTATGAGGGGCAGAAGGTATAGCTTGTTCTGACGCCGTATTCTTTTTAAGACTTTGGATGCTGGAAAACAGGCATGTTTAACAGGAAATAAGAAATAAAAATCTGCTGATACTGACACTGAAACGCAAACGGAGCCTCAAGGACAAAAACAATAAGGAATTTTCTCTGATGAAGCCCCAAAACTAAACCCCACTAACACTCCATTAACGCTCCATCCTCCAGTCAAGCTCAATGACATGAAGCCCGAATCTGTATGGGCCCCTTGCTTGTCAGCCAGACACGATTTCACTCAAACAAGATTGGATGGTGAACTGCCGTTTCAATCAATAATGGAAATAAATTCAATTACACTGATGCTTAAATGTCAAATAGACCTGAACCATGAAGAAGATTCTTTGTCGAGAGCGAGAAGTATGACAGGTGACTCGTGAATGGATCCATGTTGACTGTATTGCACGTTGAGAACACACGCAGTCCGCACATCTGCTGTGTGAAGCTGCTGTAGGCGACCAACAGTGTGCCAGGGCTCGCCGCGGGACCAGGTAATAAGATGAATTTGTTGAGGAAACAAGAGGTGAGAGTTAAGGAGAGGACACTGAATGATAGTGACAAGTGGGTGAGCCACACATGCATGCAGAACCCAGAGGGGTGAGGCGGTGACTCAAACGCAGCCTTACAGCTTCCTGATACAGATCGGGGGAATTAGTCGAGTGTACGGGTCTGCCAGCGGTGTGCAGGAGGGAGAACATAGAGCCGCAGTGACAGTGAAGGGGGGGATAATCCACATGAACACGTGTGTAAAAGAGCGAGGAGCGAGACAAAATGTCAGCATTCAGATGTTCTCACATTATTCACTCTCACTGTGGTAGTCCAGGAGACGCGTTCGTGGTCTGATCCGAAAGTGTTACGCTGTTATACTAAAAGCACACACACACACCGCCATTCATTCATGCACACGCTTCTGGATTAACCTCCAGTTTCAGGCACACAGCTTAAACAGTTGTGCATTGCCGATATATTAATGCCTATTGAAAGAGATAAGTTTCATTCTCAATGAGGAAAGAGACTTCACTGCTTTCCCAAATGCAAATGTCACTATTCTTGGCAAGCCACTTTTATGCCTTCTGCCTTCTAAGCTTATAATCCAATTGTTTTATTTGGCAAGGCATCGCCTTCACTCGTCCAGCATCTTTATCTCAGCCTGCATTTCTCACTATACAGGACCACAAGTAAGCAAAGAAAAACTAACAGTTATGCCTCTCTTAATATATCACACAAAGTGGCTGGCCTTCAGTTCTGCTGATGAGATGGTCCATGATCTTGATCAAACGCAGTGGAGAAAGACATCTGCTGCTGCCATAAGGCTGTCACTACTGATAATCAGAGCTTCTCCAGGTCTACAGCAGCCGGGCGTCCTGCCTGCACGCCTGCCCCAGACCTGCTGTTTTTTTGTTTTTTTTGCAGTGGGGATGTATGGAGTCTTGTCCTAGAGGTCTTTTTTTTCTTTGTTTGACAAATTGACTGTCTTGTAGAATAATGGGGACCCGTGTACATGTTCTTTTTTCTTTTTTTTGCATTTACTGCAGTGTGACTGTACAGTATGTGGTGTGGTGGCTTCACAGAGATTAATTTGATTCTGGATGTAGATGTTACCACAATTTAACATGCATACATTTAGATGAATTAAGTGTATGCGTGCGTGTGTGTGTGTCTGTGTCTTTATGTTATCCTGTGATGGACTAGTGAGCCGTCCAGGTTGTAACCTGCCTGAAGCCCAATGTCACTGTTATTAGCTAAAGTTCTCCACAATCCTAACTTTGATGATACAGGTATAGAAGATATATGGATGCAGGTGTGACAAAGCAGGAAGCTCCAAGACTCAGGTGGCTTATTCTCTGTCTCCAATCCTATCGCCAGGCATCCAATAAGAATATGGCTTTTCAGTCATGCTCAGTTTAGTGGTCTGTTAGGTTCCACCAAAGATTACTGTGCTGACTCTTGCCACCCCATCCTTAGGCTTCCTCCAAGCTTTCTCTATCTCATTTTCAGACTCTGTTAATAGTTCATGAGTCATTAAATCGATTATGAATATGGATCCAATATTTCCATAAGTACCCTCTGATAACAAAGGGGTAATGTACCAAAATGAGGTCCCGCTCTGATGAAATGGAGACAAGAATCACATTCATAAGTGTCTCATAGTGTCTCATATTAGCTACAGAGAAGAAAGCACTTACTGCTGTGATAATTCATGAATTTTCCATGGTTGGCTCCAACACTGTGAATGGGACATACAGTGAAACACTCAGTCAGGCCAAGCACTGCAAAACAACCATTAATGGGGCTTACGCTTATTTAACCAGTGTGGGTCCAACATTGCTCAGTAAAAGGCATATCAGAGAGCTGGAACAATGGGTAACCAGCTTTGCCATACCAACAAGGCCTCCCCGGTGCCTTTATTTGCCTTTACAAAGAGCCTGTTAGGCCTGATCTGTCCCTAGTCCCAGAGCTGAATCAGATCCTGTCCTCTTGTGTCCTCGGACAGGCCCTAAAGAAACAGATGACATACAGCAGCAAACTAACACACACGCGCATGCACACGCACACGCACACACACACACACACACACACACACACACACACACACACACACACACACACACACACACACACACACACACACACACACACACACACACACACACACACACACACACACACACACACACACACACACACACACACACACACACACACACTTTCTTTCTCTCTATCATGTCATCTCTATCAGTGCTGACAATACAAGGCCCCTCTGAAATGCCTGAAGTGGCTTTTGCACACTGCTGCTTCAGCATATCAGCCGTGGTTCAGTATAGCTAAGAGAAGCTTACGCACACATAACGGCCAAATGTCATACAGCTCGATTAACATAAACTGACCACAGGTTTTGAACCGCACACATAGACGCACACGATTCTGGCTTTCACTAATGAACGAAAATATGAGGACAAAACCTCTCTGCTCAAAAGCACTGGCACCTCCAAGTTTTAAGATTTTTCACTGGAAATATCGTCACAAACAATTGCAAATGAACCACCTCTATTGAATCAGAACCTTTTCAATTGAAATGAAACAAACAAAAAATTCAA
This sequence comes from Lipophrys pholis, assembly GCF_963383615.2. NCBI lineage: Eukaryota > Metazoa > Chordata > Actinopteri > Blenniiformes > Blenniidae > Lipophrys > Lipophrys pholis. The sequence continues at coordinate 13,813,287 of NC_137632.1, forward strand.
TTCTAACTTTTCGAAAATTTTGGGTCGCATCAATTAAAAGTCTTTGAGCTCCTCTTCTTCCTATCCAGAGGCTTATTGCACCTGCTTGTACTGCTCGCCACTCTTCTTTCTATTGCATTCAAGGTCCACAGTGAGTTTCAAAGGGTTTCTGATGGATTGAGCTTGACTCGTTGCGGGCTGGTTTAAAACAGTCACAGACAGAAAAAGTGCAATAAAAGGATGTTTCCATGCATTGTGCATTCAGTCTTTATGTCGACACATTTGCCCTGGTGCCCTGGATTCCTGCCCACCTGAGTGCCTGAGGTCAGAACGCGTGTGCCAAGAGCTTAGAGAGAGCGTTCTGAGAGTGGAAGAGACAGAGATGAGAGGACTGTAAATTAGATGCAAAAGAAGAAACACGGTAGTTTGTAACAGATTAACATAATCCACTTACATTAGTGTGTATCACATGTTCACCTAATATCAGGCAGACCTAATGTGAATGGTGAAAATCAAACACAGTGTCACTTGTCTTTGAGTTTGTTGAAAGAATAAAATGGAATTATTAACAATTGTCACCAAACCAATGGGAATGGTTAGAAGTTGGCATACTTTGTGTGTGCTTTTGTTGAAAAACAATATTTAAAAAATTCTACCGACTATACAAAATAAATTTGCTTGCATCTATTGAGCATTGTGCTAAACCTTTTGCTTTCGCCTCACCATTTCTGAGCCCTTCACTCACTGCGTGGTGTTGTCAAATGTTTCAATTGCAAAATCTGTTTAATTTCTAGTTACTGGACTGACTCCAGTTAGTATATATAGTCAGTCGGGTCCACATTACGCTTCATCTTGCAATGTGCTACTGTGTGAAAGAAAGCCCCAAAGCCAAGCTTTGCTTTTTAAACATTTGTCCTCCTTTTTATTCATTTGTAAAGAAACTCAAGCCTCCCTTACAATGAGCTTCATTATGTTTCTTCAGTCAGCTGGATAGACGAATCAGTGGTTGCTAACTGTTTCTACCATTGCCAATCCCCAGTGACCATCCTTGACTGGCTCTCCTAATGTTAACTAAAGATGAAAAAGATAATTAGGCCCTGAGAATTTACGAGCAGAAAAGGGTGCTTCATTTTGCACACGCCACAATTACACTTTTATTTTCTTCTGATTTCTATGTTCATCAATTAGTTACACACCAACTCCTGAAGAATTCATGTTTAACAATGCATGTCTAATGTCTTTCTGTATTTACTTAGCTTCACTTTGAAAAGAGAAAGAGAAATTGCGCAAATTTCCCTCGAGTGTTTCACACATGTTGTTTAATTATTATCTTTCTCTCACACACTCACACACACTTGTCTAGTTGCTCAAAAAGAAAAAACAACCCTCCAAACAATTCTTCATTCATAAAGTGAGCCTGCTGTCTGTGAGGAACACAGTTGTTGCCAATAAGCACAAACTCCTCAATCCTCATGGCTCATACAGTGCGTGTTGTAATAAAAAAAAGTACCTTCAAAGTCTCAGGAATCTTTTGCGTTATCACTGGTCAATATACACACTCCACCTTAATGTTTTCTCCGTCTATCAACCATTCAGTCGAATTGACACATGCAGCAGGCATAGGGTATAACTCTGCCGTGCAGTTTCGCTTGCATTTTTTTTCATTTCGAGAAACTTGAACACATTTTAGAAATCCGTCCATTACATACTCAAAGCTTGGCAGGTGTGGAGAATGATGAAGAATAATTGTATTGTCTATAAAGGCAAATCTTATTAGAGTCAAATGCATCACTGCAGATTTTTTCATCGACAGAGTCTATATGTGCAGGAAGATAAAGATCATGTTCCTCAGCACTGACAGCCGCAGGTAGTGAACAGATGCATCATATCAACATCTCTGTACCTATGCAATCAGCCATTTAAAATGAAACTGGGCATATAGTCAATCTCGTACCACAGCTGCTGTCATTAACCTGCATTTTGGCTCATTTTATCGGACAACGTGCTGATCATAAAAGATGGACAGGACCACAGGAAAAGCTCCGTTCACTTCAAAACTGAATCCAGATTTTCTTCCTCCTTTCCCTTCTGTGTCTTTCGTCATGTGTGATATATTCACACAAGACCTTAGCTCTGAGTGAATCAGATAAAAGATAAGGAGCCTGAAAATATAATAGAAAAATGCTTGAAATTCAGAAATGACAACTAACCTCAAGCCAATTGTTTTCTTTTTATTAATACTTTACGTTTATATTCATCATGAACATTTCTGCATATACATTTCAAAGCTTCCCAGGAGTTCAGAGAGGCACCAGGGGCCAAGCCAGGTGTGTGGACCACAGTGACAAACACACAGACAGTTCGCCGGGAGCTGATGTGACTCCCAATCGAGCAAGTGTAGCATGTATGCTCTTTTCTGACGCCGAAATCCCTTTTTGCATAACGAGCGCTGACAGTTTTTCCACCCAAAATATGTTTGTTCATTACGTGACGACGAGGCCCGACAGCTCTGCGCCTTCACTGCAGCGTTGCAGACGCATTCCAGAGAGAGACCAACGCTGCTGCGCAGTGGGAGAATGACAGCAGAGGTTAAAGGATTTCTGCAGCAGCGGGGGAAAGAAAAGCCGGCCCGAGGTGTGAGCAAAGGGAACGAGCCACAAAAGCAGCCTGTGTGAGCGGACCTTAAGGAACCATGCAGAGCAATTACTTACAAGACTGCCAGAAAGTCACCTTGTTAGAATGCTGGGATTTTAGAAAACGGAATCCACCGTGATGAACACCTCCATGGCAGAATTATATCAGCTACGTTGCAGTGAAATAGGCATTTCAAAGTACAGTAAAGTGGCTTGCTGGGGAGAGAGTGCACACCTGCAGGCAAAGCTATAGGTGTATCAGAGGGTGGAAATGACTCTACTACACACATCTGTGAGTGCTTTAATAATGCAGAAACTGATCATTTGACAAGCTTCCAAAAAGAGCAATAGGAAACATAATTTCCCAACAAATGATATAAAAAAAAAAACGTGTGTTTACAATAAAGTTATTTTTCTGTCAGGATTTCTAAAGCGACATTACAAGTTTTTAAACTTGCAGAACAACAAAAAGCATGCGTCTGTTGACTGGTGGCTTTTTTCAGTACAGATCTGAGTCATTACAGGGACCCGCTGTGCTTTTTCTTTTTCTTTTTTTTAAACCACAATTCCAGCGTAAATGTTACAACTCTGCTTTTAGTGTCTATACTTTCGTGCTCACTAAAAAACAAGGACCAAGCATGACAAGATTTATATTTTCTTACTTGATTTAAGCTGTAAATGATAAAAGTTGTGTCTTTAACACAAATGAATCAGCGATTTCTATTTAATAAGCTACACTTACACCAACAATAGTTTAAATAGTAGTCAGTCGGAGTTGTGGTAAACAAGATCGCACAGGTCAAAATTAACTGCTTAACCTGTGATTTGCACTGGATGCTGACCCTTCAGAGCAATGTACCATTAAAACCTTTAGCGTGGTAGAATATACATGTAATTTAGCTACAGACATGAGTGAAACTGATTTTTTCACAGTTGTTAAAATCCATCCTGAATTGGCCTGTAAAATTTTTAACACATTTCAAAAATATGTTTTGGTCATGAATTCTTCTTTTGGACAAACAAGCATCTTAAAACAAAACTATAGACAGGTGAGCAAATTTAGATAAAAACTGTACTTTAAATTTGAAGTAAAAATGAACATACACTGATGGAAAGACCAAATTAAAAGAACATGGAACATGCACATCCGACAAGCTACATTTTGGCTTGATGATTTAAAAAAAAAGAAAAAAGCCTTTTGAGACTGTCATATATGTGGGAAACATTATTAAAAGAGCTGTCATCTGCAATGGCAAGCATGACAGCCCGTAACAATGACAACAGAAGAAAGACTGCCAATAACAAAGGCTGTACGAGGGGGAGAGCGAAAGAATGGAAAGTCGTGTCAGTGCTCAACAACACACTCAACAACTTTAGAATTGGTTCAGAGGCCATTTTTCTTTCTTCTTCTTTTTTAGTGAGCGTCCCCAACTTTCTATCCAATTCGTCAGTCATGACTAATTTACAAATAGCAACCAAACAGCAGTCAAATCTCTCATTTTCTTTTTTAGCCCCGACGGGAAAAGGTGGCTTGCACACGCAGAAGGACTGCACTGGTTCAGTCATTTCATCCATCCATCTTCTATCCTGCTTTATCCAGTTCAGGGTCATGGACAAGTCCCCAGGTCAAACAGACAGAGACACACACTTATAATCACACATACAGGCAACTGAGAGTCACCAGTTAATCTGGAATGCATGCTGTTGGACTGCAGATGGAAACCAGAGGACTTGGAGAAAACCCACAGAGGTATGGGTGCAACACTTTTTCAGAAAACAACCTAGACTTGAATCAGGGACATTTTTGCTGTGAGGCAACAGGGCTAACCACTGCACTACTGTGTGGTCCTGGTTATTATATCAGATAATTCTTTTTCCCAGACAATGAAAATTAAATAAGGCAGTGTGTAAAAGGCTGATGGGCAGTGAGGTAATGTGTCAGTGCTGTCTGACGTATGTTAATCCTTAAATCATTTCCAAAATTTAACTAAGATAACAACTAAGAAATGCATTAATCAAATCAACTGGATATAATGCTGCTGTGCGCCACACGCAAGCTGACATGTTTGTAAACCAGGAACAATTCATGGTCATCAGCAGATGCATTTTTATCCATTGGTCTGATTTTAATGTGGATTCTGCTTTCATGGAAATTGTTTACATTTTGTTTAACAATTTGGTTGGGACTTTCATCTCGCAGGAAACAAAAAATAGACAGCTGCGCATTGCCAAAACTGTGCAGGAAAATTGCTGGTCCAGCTCTTGTCGGCTTCACTAACCTGCACAATGTGAAAAAAGCCAAATGGATCCTGGCTGACTCGCTACAACCACTCCACCAGTTCCAGTTTCTTACTACTGGATGCCGCATTCTCTGAACCAGAACTAAAAAAACAACAACATTTGTCTCTGTTGCGATCAATCATTTAAATGGCTTGCAAAGCATTTTTTCGTTCATGTACAGTGTTTCTGTATTTTCTTTAATCTCCATGTGGGATAACAAACATTCCTGAACTTGGACTCCACACACAAGGCCCTCGAACCGGACTCGAACCAGATATAGCCTCGCTGTAAGGTGAGACCTTAAAATATGGATAACAGAATCAATTTATTTGTATTTCTAAGTCATCATTCTCAGCATGACATTTACAATCACATTTTAAATGTACTATCCATCCACAATTTGATTATGAAAAGGAAACTCATTTAAATGAATTTGAATATTGATGCACCACAGAATAAAGGGACAGGCTGTTTACTGTAAGGGACAATTTCTCAGACAAGAACCTTACCTTTTAAAGTGTTTTAAACACCTGACTGCTGTGTGGTGCCCTGTCTCCCATGGAAACAGTTTTCGAAAGGACATGCAGGTAATCTGACAGCATCATCCTATCATCTTTGCTTTTAGCCTAAAAGCCTGGATCCATAAACAGGGTTTACAGCCGTGTGGTACAAAAGTATTTGCCTACATTTTTGAAATCCAATATTTTCTTTCTTTATCTCGCAGGTCTTCTGATCAAAGTTTTGTACCTCTTTTGTTTTGTGCTACATGGCGTTGAACATCTACAAAAGCTTTTATGCGATGCTGCTGATAATAATGCCGCGGCACAGTGCCAGTAAATGAGACTAACTCACAAAGGCAATCTGAACCCCTCGATTGGAAGAAAAAAGCCAAAATGCTGCGGCAGTGCAATCACACAGTCAGTGCGATTCATGTAGACTTGTGAACATACAATTCCTCTGAGAGATCAATACTGTTGTGTCAGACAAAAAGAGCATGGCTCCGGGACATTATAAGGAGAGCGCGCAATTTAGGGACCGTCAATCTAGAGGTTGTGGTGGAGAACAAAGACTGAACTGACTTGTGCGAGTACCGCATGAATCAGTCATTTAGAGAAAAGTGATCTGAGGACGATACAAAGATATTAACCTCAGCGACGATTCCCCGGGCTAACTTCCTAAACTTCCTCAGCAGATGTATGCTAATCCAAGGACAGCCCAACAGTGTCCAACAAACCCCTGGCAACAACTCCTACTACGCAGTGACCGGGTCCTCTGTTGACGATGACTACAATTATAAATGATAATGACGATGAGGATGACAGTGATGGTGATGAGTATTAACAGTCTAGTTGGGGGTAGATCTCCCATGGCAGGGTTCAAAATGACAGTGCTGCGCCGGGCCAGACTCACCACTCCTTTGACATCGTGTCACATTGGGAGCAGATTATCTTCTCTTTCCTCTTTTCTGTTTTCCTGCGCGCTGACAGCCTCCTGTCACAGCGCTTTAGAGAACCATTCACAGGTGACAGCCTCTCTGACTCTGCCTCCCTCCATCACCCTCGTGCTCACACTTTTGTCCTTTCCCCTTCACTCATCGCCCTCCATTTTTGAGCGTTTTGTCCCTCCCTGCATATCAGAGCACTCTCCTTCACCTGCATCCCTCCATTCTGAAACTGTCTCACTCTTTCTCTCTTATATTTTGCGCTGCTCCCCCATGGGGTAATTGCTCGGAGCCAGGCTTCCATTTTTATGACTATAATCGAGGCCAGAATGCTTATGCCTCTAGATTTCTCCTTGCCTGTGTCACAGCAGCAGCCAGAGGAAGGCAGATAAGACCCTGAGGAGTGGAGAAAATCACCAGTCGATTGTAATTAAAGTCCTTATTTCGCCTATGGAAGTGGAACAGACGCTATCGCCTACAGTGAGAACTCAACCTCTCCGTGGCGCATATGGCCTTGAAAGACGTTATAGCAAAAACACTGCATTGATGCTTTGCCCTGACCCCAGATATTAACTCTTTAAGCTGGGTCACTTAGACAAAGATGACTCTGGCTTCATTAAAGCAAGATAGAGGCCTACATGGGTATTTCAAGTGGGTAATATTTCAACTAGCTCATCAAGCTGTTAACAGCATGCTGGAGTTGTGGCACTCAAAGCAAGGTCAGACCTCCATCTTTGCGAAGAGCATCCGCATGCGTGTGTCGTTGCCCGATTTGGACGGAAACAGGGTCAGCCCCGGTTTGTCAGGCACAAGCAGGAGGCAGGCAGATATCTTCTGTGCAACAGACTCCAGCAAAGCAGAAAAATTCCACTGTGGTGCTTTCTTGTGAAATGGTGTGTTGAAACCGTATAGTGTGGTGTGCCTAAGAAGCCCTTTTCTGCCAACTGTGTGGTACATACAGGCATGTCCAGACACAGCTAATGACAGAGTTACTCCGAGGATGAATCCACGCAAGGCAAGAGGAATGAGAGCACATCAACTCCTCACATTTCTCAGACCAAGGCACCACAGTCATGATCACAGAAATGCACTATTTAAAAAGTGAATGACCTTAGAATTAGGCTTTTCTCCCACCACACAGAAAGGATAAACAACTGAACCGATCCTCCATCTGAGCACTTCAAACACAACTAACGTACCACCCACACACAGAATATAACAAAGCACAAATACTTACACTTAGTGCAAAAACGTATGACCAACAAAAGGTTGACAAGCAAAAAACAAAACGGCTTCCATCACTTTGGGTGACACTTAAGTGCTGCTGATGTTGAGCATAAGCCATCTGTTTCTAGGTAAAACTGTTCATGTACTGGCAAAAACAAAAAAAAAACAAAAAAAACAACCCGCTCTACAAAATCATTCTGTATGTGAAGATTTTTCTTTATAGCTATGAACATTGGTGTTTCTGCAATACATTTTGACATTTGGAGGCTTAAGTTAATTATATGCCAAGCAAGCTGTCAGGGAGCCCCAAGCTTTATCGTCACCTAACTACACCCCCCCCCCCCCCCCCCCCCCCCTTTCTGTTTTTCCTGCCTGCTGAGGCTTTATTACATACATAACTAAAAATAGGTACACCGAGGAACGGTTGACAAGGGGTGCATACATTGACAGGGGTCTGCAGTGGATAAGATCAAAGTTAGCATAACTAAATGGCCCTTTTATTCCAGCAGCCACTTCTTTGCAGGGAGATGCGGCGAGACCGGGTCAGAATCATGAGTGAGATGCTCTTTCAAGATCTGACCTCTCACTCTTTGATGTCAGTGAACTCAAGGGCTCCAGCAAACTCATTTCAAAATCAAACCTGACCTGATCCACCAAAGCTTATGAATATGGCAGCTTGGGGCTGCTAGAGAGGATGCGACATAATAATTATTTTTATTTTTTTTCCCTTCGTGTTGTCAAGGTCAGTGTCATGCTTTACTTTGAAAAGCGTTGCAGGGGACACATAGTAGTACTATATTACACCAATTTAAATAAATAAAGGCTCATTGATGCAGAGATGCAGATGGAGGCACAGAACCTGGCAACATCTAGGACTGAAAAGGCTTCTGCTAATATCTCAGCACACATTAAGAGACCTAACGAAGTCAATGCCTCAACCAGCCAGGGCTGATTTGGCAGAACAAGTGGGGCCTAAACAATATTAAACATAATGTTTTGGCTGATCGGTCAATATAGCATTGTAAAACATACGCAAACATGTCGTCTGACCCATGTGTTTCTTTTCCATGCATATAAACACATACAATGTTTAAAAAATAATAATAAATCAACCATTTTTTCATTTAACTACTGAAAACTGTTGATGTTGAAAATTCTTAAAGGTAACTTGACAGAGCGCAGCGATTAATACAGTACATTTCACAATTGCTGAACGGCACAGTGAAGTTCTACCTGCACTCTCTGGAACATCCACAAGCTCCAAACATGCCCTCAAGGACTGGAATATAAAACCTAAATGTAACATGATGCAGTGATATACAACATGGAGACTTATCCACATTATTGTCCTTGTTACGATAGAAAGAATGCTTAACAAGTCATGGTTCTAGAAGTGAAGTGTGTAGCCAATGCAGATACTGATGCAAATTGTGATGATCCATTTATCTCAATGCAATATACTGTATTCTATCATACTATTGCTTTTGAGGGATAAATGCGTCAACGTTCATAATCAAGCTCTACAACGTTGATTAAGTGGTTATTTTTCTGAGTAATTTGTGAAAGTATTGCATTGTTTCAACCTGAGCATGACCTTTTACTCGTCCTTTTACTAGCTAGTCCTTAATTCAATTAAATTAAATTCAACTGTATTTATTTAGTGCTGAAAATCATTTCAGGGCACTCTTACAGAGAAAAGAAACAACACATTTCTTAATGTACATGATATATGTAATACAAGTGCCGTGCTTTCACTTGAAAGGTGGCCATTTAATGTTTTGAATGCGAAGACTTTTATCGTACTTACTGACTTGTGTTGGAGAAGCAAGAAGCAATAAAAGTCCAGTTTGATAGTTTTATTGAAAAAAAAAAAAACATGCACAGTAATAAGAATGTAATTTTCTTATAAAAGCTATGTAACATACTGGCTTTTATCAAGAGCGAATTCAGGGTGCAACCGGACTAAGTATAACTTACAGCTCGGCCCTTCACAGCTGCCCTTGTTTTTCATGTGGCCCCTCAAGAAATCAATTGTCCACCACTGTTCTAGTACCTCTACATTATTTGCAAGGAGTAACATACTGGAATCATGGCTTGGACCCAAAGTAAAGTTTACTCAACATTTAGTAATAAGACGGGTTTGCCTTGAGCAAAGGATTGTTTCATTTTCTTGTTACCTCAGGAAATCAAAAACTAAACAGAATGAATTCTCAAAGTCTTTGCATCTCCAAACAAAGGTGCGAGCCAACGTAAATACTTGTGGAGCATTGTGCGGAAGCAGCAATGTAGTGGACTGCTATGTATCGCGAGTTAGGTTTTTTTCTGGGATACACATTTTGGGGAAATTTGTGACATGCTTGACAGTTTGGCGAGGCAGCATTTTATTGCAGTAATGGTGGTCAGGGTTTATTGTATGCTTTGTGCACTACTTGCATAAACAATCAAGTGTAAAAAGGATTAGCGGCTTAAATACACAGAGAAATAAATGCCAATGTGCTGACATTGCTTCCTCAGATGACAGTTTGTCCTCATCTGTCGCCTAATGATAACAACGGGTAAACAGACTTTCCTGATATGGAATGTTTTTACCATGTAAACTATAATTGATTTTAATCACACACCAATTGCAACAGTTACCAAGCAACGCATCAGCAAGATTATCGGGAGAAACTTGAGGTTTGATGTCTTGTCCTTTGTCTTACACTTTGTCACATGACCATGAAGAGATGCGACTGAACAGCTCCACCACCTGAGCCACAGCAATTTGATATGAGGCACATTCTGTGCTCTAATTAAATACAATTACCTTTATCACCTCCATTACCAGTTGTTGGCAAGATTAATGCTTTTCTTTTTTTTCTTTGCAAATCACGTCTTGGCAATTATGGGATCGTAAAAAAAACTCTGGCCATACTTTACAGCTTATATAATTCCTGAAAACTCCTCTTTCAAGTTGGATATTCCTTACAACACTTTATCAGCACAAAATACTAATTTGACAAGACTAAATGTTTTGCTAATTTAGTCCCCAAGTCACTCTCTGTGTGTATAGATGACAAATTTAAAACTTATTTAGTAGTGTCTCATGCTTAAAGTGTTCAGACAGTGACTAAAAGGATGAAACACCCCTCGTTTAAATGCCATTTAACTTGTTTGGTAAATTAATGATGGGGCACGCTGTCACCCACTATACGCTGGAAAATCATAATCAAAGTGGCAGAAAAGGCCACCAGAAAATGACACATATCACTTTCATACAGGCATAACTACTAAATGCCACATGCTCCCTTTGGGTGGGCAGACGATAAAATGAGACGATATCGATCTGCACTGAGAAGTCTCATTAGTATGGAAGCATTGACATTCATTTTATGTGCCATTCCATTCCAGTTAATATTAATCTGCTTTATTATTATAACGCCATCCCTTTGGGACTTTTTGGAATGATATTGGCTGAGTAGTCCGTCCCCCTCATTTAAAGGGGACATATCATGCTAAATCCACTTTTTTAGCCCTTAAATGCATTTTGTTGTATATTTAGAGTGTTTAGGAGTACAGAAAAGTTCAAAGTAGTCTCTTCAGGTGCTCCGTTGATATCTTTATATTCTGTTTTGGTCATATTTTGCGATCGGTTTCGATTTTTCTATTCTCTATTACGTTTTTTGAACAATGACGTCACAGTATTCTCAGCGGAACTGCCAAATTAGGACATCGACATTTCGAGCAATCCGCCATTTTTGTTTCTCGCTGCGATTTTGTAGTCCAACCGAAGTTACGAGAGGATAAGTCGAAATGTTCGGTTGTTGGATGTAGTAACCCACAAGCTTCGTTACACCGTCTCCCAGCATCAGAACCTTTTCGAAGTGCCTGGTTGAGTTTTATTTTTCACAGAAATGTACCCACATCTGTGGGTAAGGTCATTTTTGTGTGCGCGAATCACTTTAAGGACGACTGCTTCAACAACCTCCGCCAGTATAAAGAAGGATTTGCCGAAAGACTTCGTCTGATTGAGCGGTCAGTTCCTTCTATCTATGGAGACGACGAACAGAGCACTTCGGTAAGCTGTATATAACACTAAAAAGTGTGATGATAAGACGTCCCTGTCATTGTTTTGTTAGCATTAGCAGTTGCACCGTCTTCATATGTTAGCGCTGTGTGCTCGTTTTAGATTATAATGTAACTTCTGTGTTAAATAGTCGTTGTAATACAGGCAGTATTGTAGTAGTGGGCATGGATGGAGAAGTTAGTGTAAATATAGTAACACACCATTGCGTTACATCCATATGAAGACGTTGTTCTGTAGGTGCATCATCGTCATTTTCATCTCGCTCCGCCGGGTCCGACTCTGGCTCCAACATGTATGGCTGGATGGACAAATCTTCCGTTGTTGACATTTTGTAAATAATGTGTGAATATAAAGTTTCTGCGCCGCTAGATAATTGTATCTGTTCTATCAAACTACAAAGATGGCCGAACAGGGTGACGTTGAACCGAGTGTCACCTCTGCAACCTGGAGAGGAGGCGCGGTATGAAGTGTCTCATTTGCATTTGAAGAGACCGCCCCAAAACGAGTTGCTCTCAGAAGCACATCAGAAAAGGGGTTGAAAAGGGGCCTGTGGAGCTCTAATAATGAGGAATTCAGACCCAAGCATTGCAGTTTCGCGTTGTATAGACCACAACTGTATGATTTATATGTAAAAAGGAAGGATTTAAAAGCATGATATGTCTCCTTTAAGCAAGGACAGCAAAAGTTAATCAGGGTTCACATCAGAAAACCTCTTTTTCAATTCAAAATCACTACAAGCATTGCCACATATTTCTGTTGTCCCTCTCCACTGTGGCCATGTCTAACATCTCTGTCATATTGCAGTAAATAAACAATTTTTTTTTTTTTTAAAGAAAATCTCTCTCTGTGAAAGCCTACTTCTACTGAATTCAGGTTTCAAAGCTTCAAAAGGAATCCCGGAAAAATAAAATGTAAATTAAATTGACAAGCTCTTGTGATAACATTCAGAGAAAAGACAATCTGGATCCCTTCCACAACACCTCACAGCTGTAATTACACATAGCATGAACAACAGAACACTAATGATAAGGTTATCCTTAAAACAATTCAATCAAATGTCAATATGATAATCGGCACTGAGGAATGAAATACTGTAAAGCTATTGTCACACTGTGATGCAGTATGTTCAATATTAGTAGACTCTGGCCTTTAAAAAAAAAAAAAAAAAAAAAAAGCATGTGTGGCTCTTGGAAGCAAAAAGCAATGTGCAGCAGAAAATACACTGACATTTAAACCTTTAAATTGGGTCTGTAATAAGCCATAATGGATGTGTCATCCAGCTACTGGATGCTATTAACGCAGTGCAGAGTGAGAAAAGAGCTCGAATAACCAGGAACTGCAGTGTAAAAGAAGTGAATCCTAAAGATTAAAAAAAAGATAAAAAATAAAAAAACAACGACTGAAGTTTGTTAGTAAGAAGAAACGGAGGGGGAGACAGTAGACATGTCCGAGCAGATGAAAACACGGAGAAGATAATCATAATGTACAAGTCTATCCTTGTTTGGGCATCTGGGCAAAGCCTGTGCAGCAGGAACCAAGTTTGGGAGGAATAGAGAGAGACGACAACTGAAGAGAAAGAAGTCTGACAATGAGCAGGCAGAAAAGAGGACAAAAGCAATAAAGGCTGCACGGCCATTGTATAAACACTTACCAAACACACAGTCATCCTGAAGCCTGAGCACCAGCCATGACCGTGGCGACAGTATCGCCGACTCACATGTTTACATTGACAGTGTAATCCCTCGAAGGTCTGTGCGTCCCGGCAATTGCAGGAAAGCCACTCGCAAAAGCACAAGATGGGAAAAAGAAACCAAAACACTCGTACGCTAACCTCGTCTCTGACCTCCTACATAATTTCATCCGCACTCACCCTTTTATTTGCCACTCCAACTCTGCGCTGTGTAAATGCCGAGGAGAACGATCATTTTACAGGCTTGACTATTCAACAGGAATCCCCCTTTGAGGCATTTCTCTCAAGCCAGTCACTCTAAAAGCAACAGCTCAGGCAGGCTGCTCGCGCTTCCTGCTTGGCTGCATGGATTTCTGCACTAACCGGACGAGCCGCCAAGGAAAACTCTAGGGAAGGAAATGACATCGACAGGTGCTCCCTCCTTCCTTGCTTCCTTGGTCCTGAAAACAACACCTACTTTCCAATAGCAGAACATAATGGGACTTCTGTGAGCCAACTCACAATGCATACCAGAGCATGAATTAGCTCAGGTGAAAATGGGGGGGGGGGGCTTTACACTCAACGGTTCACATGGGCAAAATAAAATGATTAATAACAGGAAAATTCCCTGCAGCCCATACTGCTGAGCGCTGGATTCCCGTGACTATGGAATACTGGAGTGACGCCAAAGAGGAGTGTGTGTGCATGTGTGCGTATGGATGAATCAAAGAAAGACATGCAGAGATTGAGTGAGTCAGAGGGCATGTCCCTCCACAGGCTCTCAACCCTTTCCAGAGATGGTCATCCTGGTTGTTCACAAGTGCAAGCCAAGTCATGGCTGCAGGCAATGAGCAACTAACAGCTCCCAGTCAAGGTTAGTTTGCTCGAAATGTTCCAGGAGATAATCGTGTAAACAAAATCCTCTCTCGTATGGTATCTTTCTATCTTTTATATAGTTATCAATGACTCAAATTACCCCCCCCTCCCGAAAAAAAACAACACACTTTGCCTGGGACAGTGGATTTCTACTCAGTGTAACACACATGATGGAAGAATCAACCCAAAATAAGTGAACATTCTGAAACTGTGATGGTAGAAAAATGATTCATAAAAGCTTTAATGGTGCCATCCTAGAGGAGATAAAGTGAGAACAGAAGGGGCGCCGAGCAAAGCCTTATCAGAAAAAAACATGCTACCTGTTCTTTGACGGAGGCCAGGATGTTATTGGCGGTGTTGTCAGCCTCCATGCTTCGGCCAGTTGAGCTGTTGCGGATGGTCAGCAGAGGCCCCTCCTCCGTCACTGGGCTCTGCTCAGGAGCTGGCATTCCTCCTGCGTGGACACATGACCACACACACACACACACACACACACACACACACACACACACACACACACACACACACACACACACACACACACACACACACATACACACACACACACACACACACACTGATCTGGTCACCACAGGCACTCAGCTAAAAAATCTTGTACACACATACCAGACTATGGGCATGCGTGTGCAAACACACACACTTCCCTCATGAATACACATTCGATTGAACCCCCTCCCTGACACATACAGGCGAGTGATGCTGAGAAGTGGCTCGCAATGGTCACACACCACACCGACAACACACAAACATACAAACATACACCCACACTTGCCATATGGCCCAAAGAGAAAAGGACTGTTTATGTTTTATGTCCGCGGCAGTGCAAATGAAAGCCATATGGCTTTCAGACAACACATGATCTAAGAAGTGCTTTGTGTATGAAATACAGTCACATAAAACATACAACACAAATACAATAACAGGGAGGGATTCCAGTCAAGCAAGAAAATGGAATGAAACTTTTAATCCCAAAAATACAAAAAAACTGCATCAAAAGCTGTGTGCAACTAAAGACTATGCATGTTAGAAGCAGAGGAAAGCTGCATGACATGAGCACAAGCAGGTCTTTGAAAAACAAACCAAAAAAAAAACAAACAAAAAACGAACAAGACAAAAAAAAAAAAAAAAAAACAAGTCAGTGGTCTGACAAAGATGATAACGGGTTCCCGTCTCGGCTCCCCGGCCCTCTTGTCCGCGATTGAAATGAGAAAGCAGCACGAATAGTTATGGTCTCATTATATCTGTTGACAGAGAATGTGTCAGGGGAACGCTGCTCAAGGTGGATCCATATTTACAAAAGGGAGCCTGTTGAGCAAGAGACGACAGCTAAAGGCTGCAATGGCTGCAGGGGCACACAAAAACAAGAGCTCCAATAACACAGCAGCTATATGACTTACAGGCCCGGCGCTGCTGTCATCTACAAGCTCCCTATATGCATGTTGCACATCAGGGGGTCCCCACACTTGGACGCATTGTGACCCTGAAGTATTCTGGGAGTCTGCCGCCGAGGCAATGCAAGCCATTCAAGGTGTTGCAGCAGCACTGAGTCATGTGGTTCAAAACAACAGATAATGTTTTACTACTACCTACCACGTATGTTTGCTCACACTGGGTATTTCACGTCCCCTACTCCTCCCCTCCTTTCATCCGCTCCCCAGATTCCTTTCTTGTTCATTCATAGTTTTGCAACACACCGCCGTCCTCCCACCCGCCCACACTGCACTGCAGCCCCCGAGTCAAGGACATGGCACTTATTTCCCAGAAAACTCAGCAACAGGAAAAGGGAAAGGCTGTTTGAATTTCACGTAGCTCCTCCTCCTCTGTGACTCCTGCACAAACACAGATGAGAATGACACAGGCAGGACAGACGGAGTTCAAGTTGAAAATGGCAGAAGTTGCCAGCCGGGTCAGGGTACACAAAGTGCTTTTTGTTTTGTCGTTCGGTATCCTGAAGGACAAAGAGAGGCGTGCAACGGCAAAACCATGATTGTCATTTGTCATCACAATAGATTAATAAAGGAATGTGCCTTAACATGTCTGACCTTTCTATAACCTCCATTGCAATCCAAAAATCGTCTGAGCAATACACTAGCAATAACGCCGTCATGAAAAAAAAAAAAGAACCTCATCATAGCATGACCAATATCTGTGCCGAGGAGTATTTTGATTATAAACAGTCTAATCTTCTCGTTTCAGTTTTATTCATACACAGCCAGTTACAACAAAGCTATCACAGGGCACTTAACATTCAAGCAAAATGGATAGTAATGAAAGCTGAAGGAAAGTGCACACCAAGCAAAATGTATGGCATAAACCCTCCCAAAAAAACACCACAGGAAAGGAAAGTAAACGTTATCGGAGGCACCATTAAGTCAAGAATAAATAGTGATATGTATCCAAGCCTACCTAAGACATTTCCCATTATATCGGGTCCAGAATGAGGTCTCCTTGCTTAGCTTTGACTTCTGAACGGCTTTGAATCAGGACTGAAAACAACAACGCTGCAGTCAAACTATCACAGTCCTATAGGCACACGGCTGACTGGTTCCTCAGCATTTCTTAGTGTTTCCCTCCAAACAAGGAGAGAAGAAAAGCCTGGCTGAATGCCTGGTTGGAAACTTTGGTATGTCAGACCCTTCAGAAGTTTGAAGAGCAAGTATTAGACTGAGAAGTAGGTAAGAAACAGAGGAGACGAGCCCATTCAGAGCAGGTTTCTTGGCTGTCATTAGGGTAATGCCTAGGGACCATACTGTGTAGTTCCCACAGAATAACGATGACCTAATAGTGGGGAAAAACGAAGACGCAAACCAGTGTGTAATTATTACTATTATGGTCATTTCCCTTGACTAAGCAAAAAAAGAAAAAAGCAAAAGTGCAGTGTGGCAGCATAATAAGATCACAGCTCAAGACAAAACACAAACTAGGTTTCATTCAGAGTCAATTTTTCAAACTACTCAATACAGAATAATTAGCCTCTATTTTAGCACGCATTCTTTGGAGTCAAAGCTAAATCTTCCATTTAAAGTGTTGTAATCCTCGGTGCATCCAAGCCTGCCAAGAAGAGTCTTAGTGTGACCCCACCCTGACACATTGGACCACGTGTTCTGATCTACTGACCTCAGTCCCGGCCACTCCTCTGAGCCTCTTACACAACCTCTCTTTTTACAACTAGGACTACAAAACGACATATAGTTTACAGCGCCTGGGAGGATAAGGTGACAGCACAAACAGGGTTTAAAATAAAACTATTCCTGCTATTTCTCAATCCGAACGAAGCAGCACGTTTCTGAGGGAGACAGTTATGACAGATCTACAATCCTTGACTCAAAGGCTGCCCTTCCACATCAATTTCATATGCAGACATGAATTAATAAGTCCTGCGATACCTCTAAAAGCCACCTGTGCCTTGTGTCACCTTCCCCGAGCTGCACTAGCAAATCTAATACCTGCCACAGGCTATGTTAAGGAAGCAGGTCACTGCGAGAAATTAGGTTAAAGGAGAAAATTGGAGAATGAATTTATATGCATAACCGTAAAGCGATTATCTTTAACAAACATGCTTACATGCAAGTCGGCCAGTGTAAAACTTTATCCCTGAGGCATATTTTCAGAAAACACTGCATATTTAAAGGCATCGCTCGTTTCACAGTTTGAAACCTGAAGGGTGAGATTTCTGGCATTTGGTTGGCCTGTGTGGTGACAGGTTGGGATTTTAGGTAGAAGGACACATCATTTTACTATATTATTCTTATTTACTGTATTATAAATAATACATAGATTATTACGGGTGAAGCAAGAAATTACTCAGACGTGTACTAGTTTTCGACTCGAGTAGGCCTTAATGACAAACTCAATATATGTAAGTTGTTCTAAAACCCAAGGATACAGATGTCCAATTTATTCATACCCCTACGTTCCAGGTTGTGGTCCGATGCCTTAATCCTGTTAGCATATTCTCCTGCTGTGGAGTCCACCAGAATCTCTAACGAGTATACAGGATTACACATTGTTTAAAAAGGCTGATTCCCCCCGGCTGTATCGCACAGGTCAGACCGTATGATGATAAGACCCTAAACACCCAATGGCCCAGGTTCATCACTGACAACGTGTCCAGATTGTCCCCTAGTACATTAGGAGTATGAGCTTACACAGTTCATCCTACACCAAATAGCTAAAGGTATAAGAAACTCTCTGCACACCTCCAGAAAGACTCATATTATGGCAAAGACTTAAAACCATATGCAAAGCATTTAGAGATAAAAAAGGAGCACAGTCTGAGCAAACGGGTTCTTTGTTAAGAAGGTGATCATGAGACGAACAGTCAATCTGCACAAGCTTCAGGACTCCTAACCAGAGACTGGACAACCTTCTTTTAGGATGTCTAGCAGTTGGGCCTTGTTAGTACAGTGTCACTGTTTTTAATGTAAAATTGACAAGAAAGAAGATCATTTTTTGACAGAAGACATCATTTTCTTTTGCTAGAACACCATGCGCAACATCCTGTAAACACCAGACAATGTTCCCCACTATGTGAATACAAGCGGCTTGACAGAGAGGGAGACTATGAAGGAAGTGGGTCTGGGACAGGAGGCGACAGTTCACCTTTCCAATGAATACAGTCAATTGATTCTAGGACAAATCTTTAATGATCTCTGAGAAGCTCAGTCAAAGTCCAGACATAAACCCTCATAGAACTTAGCGTAGAGAGACCTGAAGATGGTTTACTGAGGCTTCCCAATCTGACAGAACCTGAAAGGATCAGCAAGGTAGAATGGGATAAACTGGTGCTCAAAGCTTGTAGAGGCTTACCTAAGAAGGCTTAAAGCTGTAATTGCTGTCAAAAAGGCATCCAGTATGAAATGAAATGAACTGTCTGGATATTTTCTGAAAGGTCAGTTTAGCTTTTTATCTTAGCTTTCAGATTTTAAATGCGGACTTTAACAACTAAAAGGAAAAGAAAAAAAAAAAAGTAGTCAAAGATAGTTGAACGAAATGGCAATTTCATCCACGTCAAATGAAATCGTCAACATAAAATGTAAGAAAAAAAAAAGATCAGTCGTAAAATTGCAATGACACTAAGTAGTTTTTTTTAACACAAAGGTAAGATGCATGTGTGAAATTATGACAGTGATCCTCCTGAAACAACATGCAAGTAGTGGGGTCATCTTCAGTTATTTAGTAACCCAAACAGCAGCTGTTTTTATTAGTCACCTCGAGTAAATTATTTGGATTATGTGGATCAAGGACTTTTGTAAGTCTAAACTGACTCTCGCTATCTCACAGTCAACCGAGATAGGTATATAACAGTAAAATGCTATTCGCACTGATTTATGCTCTACTTGTGATCGAAGCTGTGAAAGCTTAGTAAACTGTGTCAAGATGCCACTTTATCCAATCTTCCAAATCCAACAAGGAGCATCCAACTTGTTTTAGTTCACAGTCCCCATACAGCCCAGTTTTACCTTTAATAGGGACTGAGCGTCACGCAGATAGTAAAATAACACCTAAAAAAGACACACACACACAGGTTGGATAAGATCTAAACAGTAATCTGCATTATATATTATTTTGTGCAGAAAGAGTATAACAGCTTACTGGATGATGGTAGAGGTTTGCAGCATAAACACAGAGAGGCGCTTTGTGTCGTTGCTTTTTATATCCAACTGAAACATCAAGACTTGCATCAAAACAAATTAGTTGTGAATCAAAAGCGATCAGAAGATCAATATCTGGCCCAAAGCACAATAATCTCTCCAATAGTGGCAGTGCCCTGCTGTGACATTGATTCAACCCATCTGAGGTGGGGTTTTTTTTTTTATCTTGTGCACTTACAAAACATGGATGGAAACTTGGTAAAACACATGGCTGAGAACTCACTTAAAGCCAAATATTACTTTTTTTTATCCTTTCTCTTTTGAGCCTCAGCGGGAAGTTCCAACACAAACCTTCCGAGCTGGCCACATAAATATTCCTCTTTGATAAACTGCCATCACCTTAACACATGCATTGGTCCTGAAAGCAGCCCCCTTGAGTCAAGCCCATTACACCTGTCACGTGTTGTCTTACGGAAAGGAAAGATTTTGTCTTCAAAAGGCTGAGCGACGCGACGTCGCAGACATTCGGTAAAGAAATTGAGATGACTTGAGAAATGACCGCACATTATCCTGAATTTCATTTGCAGAGTGTCTCAGAGGTACCCGCACCACTTGATTACTCTGCCTTGCTGAGTTAAAAGTGGCAGGAAAATCTATGGCTCGAACCGAGCTTCAAGAGCAACTCACAGAATTATTCTTGATTATTTCTTCCAGAGACTGAAAAAAAAGAAAGATTGTATTTTATGAAAAAAACAACAAAAAAAAACATCCTAAAGTTGTCTCTGCCGTTATCACTGGCAGCACAAACAGTATCGTGTGTTTGCTTTAATAAATAGTTTCATGTCCATTTTCCATTTCAGTTGTTCTAAAGACTCGAACCCGTCAGAACTCCAAGATTGAATGTTTTGGTCAGCGTAAAGTTTAGTTGCCTGTGTGCATTTCATGCAAGTAAGAAGACAGATTTCTCCAGTGCACCTGCAGTGGAAGAAACAGACTTTTATTTCAGACACATGGATTATGTTACTGCAGACACAATCAAGTTCCAGACAAAAAGTCTTACCCAAGATTCAGAGACTGATAGCCGATGAGGTATCTCTGCTGCAAAAATGAAATCGCCTGCTGCATCTAATTTAATATCCCCTTAAATCTCCAGCATATTCACTCTCCGGTTGTGAAAAAACAAATGATATGCACGGTGCATATCTAATTTAAAACCCGTCTGTGGCTTCCTATGAGATGGCAAAATGATCCTGAAAATAATCTGGAGTATTTCAAACAAAAACCCACGGGCTCTCAAGCCTGTGTGACACATGATTGCTTCCAACTTATCTAGACTGACCTAGAAGCATTATGTAGCATGTGAAAGCTTTGTGGGGAGCATTACAGTCCCATAACTAATCTCTCAGCAGCGACCAGACCGTCCCCAAAGACCCACGACACTTAATTGCCTCTTTCAAAAACAGTGTACTGACTTTCCTGATAAAGCCAACAATTTTGGCGGCGTAAAATTCACCAGAACCGCCTTGTCCTCGACAATGACCCGCCGCAGCCACTAAAAATAGACGCGAAGGTCCAAAATCTGTTTTGCATCAGATTACAAAACCTCAAGCAATCATAGCAGTGTGTTTGCAGGCAAGACAGTAAATCGTGATACGATTTTTGCAATCGTTTGCTACCGTGCACGCTATTAGACTAATGACACGGATAGGAAGTGCTGACGGAAGCCCCGACAGAGTGATTGCAGTGAGATGACGCAACAGATCAAGCAATACAAATATAAACATGGTCCTTTACACATTGCCTAAATGTCGGGTGGTAGTCACTCCTAAGTATCGACATGATACAACTTCTCATTAGTGTGAGAGACGTTGGAGACATCTTTTCGGACAAGGTGGAATTCTCATTGCGTACCACCCGGCGGACTTTCCAGCATGAAAACACAAAAAGTTATTACTAGTTCCCTCGATGTTTTCTGCTTTCTCAACAGCTGAAAATGCTTTGCTCGTATCGGCACACCCAAAAGCAAAGGAATGTCTCCTTTCTGGAGCAGAAACTCTTACTCCAACTCACAATCGCTCTGTCAATGATTACCCATGTGAATGATGTCGTCTCCTACAGATAAACACATACCTGTTCTTCTTTTATGGGATGAAACGGAGGCGCAGATTAATCAAGAAGCGATGCATGGCGCTCTGTGGAGTGGAGACAGTCTGACAGCATCACCTCCACCTTTCCTTTAAAGTTAGAGCGCAAGAAGGAAATCCTTCCGGGGCTGCACCCAAGCCTACCTCACACATTGGACCTCACCCCAGACAAAATGTTGCAATAACCCGAGGTCTATGTGAGCATGTGTGTCCACGGGGCAGGGCTCGTCTCAGAGCGGAGGCAAGAAGCACAGGCCATCTAAAGTCTGTGCATTAGGAAATGCACAGACTCTACACCCGAAGCTCTACTTTATCTCGCAAGATTTGTTTACTTATGAAAGGATATTTGAAAGATGGCTGCACAGATAAATAACCCATGTTTGCACAGTGCGGCAGCGAAAGAAATACAACACTGAATTCCTGTGGATACAACCCCACAGTGATCATTCACCTTCAAAATCCTTTCCTCACAACAATACCTCAACTAATGAGGAGCTGAGAGGCTCAGCTGAAGCCTCATCAGCTGTTTTCAACATGTCACCAGCAGTAATATGTTGCGACAGGATGGGGCATAAATTATAGTGATTGCATGCAAATCCCTTAAATAGAATCAGAATGTGTGCTTGACAGACATGGTGCATCCTGTCACACATTGTTAGACAAATACATTTACCACTCTAATGCCTTTTTTGCATGCAATTATAATGTAAACACAAACAGCTACAGGAGGAATTATAACACAACAACATTGTGCACATCTGCAAAGGAGTTAATGCAAAAATGTTAATTCTCTGTGCGACAGAAAGAGTGTTAGACACATGCAACATCAGATATGATCAAGTCGTGGGTGTGTTCATTATGAAACCTTATTTCACAGATAAACTGCACATCATATCAAGTCCATGCATGCCATTATTTTTTCCTCTCGCTGCGTGGAATAACCATCTGATATCCTTATGGGAATCAAATCAAAAACTTCTGTGTTGTACATCATGCAAGGTCCTGCAAGATGAGTCAGACAGAACCAGCAACACTATCTCCACAGATATGAATTGAAAAGGAAACTCAGCATTGCTCTTTCTGGCTTTGTTGTGGCTTTCACTATACAAAGTATCTCAGAGGTGAATACCTGAGCATACTCAGCAATTTAGTTTATATGGATGCTATTGCTAAAACAATGCAAACTTCAATAACTCCTTGATAATGACTTTTGTACATTCAGGAGTACTAGCTTCTGCATTTACTGTCATACAAACATGTTGCTCTGACATGTTTCTCTTAGTGTTTTATGTGGGTGATCAACCATATGAGAAATAAAGATCCTTTTCTTAATGTCTCCAGACGATGTCATGGATCTGCATTCTTTTACTGATATACTCTATCTGTACACATATAACATAGCTTGAGTCCCACAAGTGGTTAAAATAATAGTCACACTACAAGCCAGAACATCACTGAGTATTCTCCAAACAGGCAACTTGCAATGCTACATTGCTCACATCACTATTGTGACCTGTCCGGCTCCTAACCGCTGCCTGCCAAATACCCCGTGTAAAACTAAACCAAACACCTGCAGATGACCTAGAAAGTTCACAGCCAGCATCCACTGAAGCTCCTTCACTTGCATGTGGAAAAAGCAGCTTATAATAATAGGTAACAGACAACTTTCTGGATGAGAGTAACTGGACCAGCTGAGGAAATCTCAAGATATTCTTCAACGCCTTCCTAATGGTTTGTCCTAATTATGAGCAGGAAATTGATTCCACTAACGGTAGCCAGCAATATTTACAGGAACTCTTCATATACACTTTTCATTTTGAGCTGTGAAGAGGATCATTATTTGATCCAGGATCTACTGCGCGAAGCTGCTCTAGTCTGAACTGGTCAATGTGAAAAACCGTTTCGGATCGCAATGATAAAACATGGAAACACAATGTGCTATCAGTATAACTTCTGAACTTTGTGGGACTTGGACAAACAAATACAACAAAATCAAAACTCATGCTACCGTGACGTGTTAAAAGTGAAACTTAAAAAGCAGAGTGGACGATGAGAGGTCTGAGGGCTATACACTGAAGACTGATTTGCATTGGCAGTGCCTGTTCGATGCCCTGAGCTCCACAGTCGACTCTTCGGGGGTCATAGAACCACATGCTGTGATCCATTCAAATTTGAGAGCAGCAAGTGAAATCTGCACAATGTGACGTCAAAACAAAGCTAAAGAAATAGTCTCAAATTAAAATCCCCTTTAAAATGAAAAAAGCTAAATCTTTTTTGTTTATATGTGCAGAGTGTGCCCATGCTGAATGTATGCTATTTTGTTCTTTTTATTATATGATAATAACTATTCTCATTGACTTGGCAAGTTATCAGGCACACTTGTACAACTACGAGTTAATGTAATAAAAACAAACAACACACCGGAACTAAACAAAACTGCCTTAATTATGTAATTAATTTTTTTTTTTTAGAAAATTGTGACTTAAGTGACCTTGAAAGTGGCGTGGTTGTCATTGCCAGAAGAGCTGGTCTGAGTATTTCAGAAACTACAGATCAAATGCGATTTTTATGCACAACCATTTCCAGGGATAGAGAATGTCAAAAAAAAAAAGAAGACAATATTGGGCGAACGACTACTCTATGAGCCAAAACACCACGTTGATAATATAAAATATGGATCCATCCTCCCTCGTATCCGCAATTCACGCTGCTGATAGGACATTAATGGTGTGGGTCATATTGCATTGTTTTAAACGCCACAGCCTCTCTGAGCATTGTTGCCGACCATGTCCATCTCTCTATGACCCCAGGGTGCCATCTTCACACAGACTTGCAGTTGGATGATGCGCCATGTCACAAAGTTCAATTCACCTTAAACTTTTTTCCTTGAACATGGCAACGAGTTCACTGGACTCCAATATCCTCCTCAGTCAACAGATTTCAGGGATGTGCAGCCAAGAAATCTGCGGCAATCCTGTGGTGCAATATTGTCAACTATAAACCAAAACCTCTAAAGAATATTTCTGAATCCTTGTTGGATCTATGTCACCGAGAATTACGGTAGTTCTGAAGGCAAAAGTAATACAACACAGAGCAAGAAAGGAGCACCTAAAAAGTGTGTTTATATATAATTTCAGCTCAGGCATACGCTCTCTATTGTGGCACAGCGTCTATCGAAAGTGATAAAAATACAAGTAGACGCAAGTAAAAACTAGTTTTATTTGTGCTTTACCAAATTAACACAAGCCATTAGTTGTTAAGAATGTATTGAATCGCCCAAGTACTGAAAGTCAAATAGGGAACACGTGTAAATCTCGTTGTCTTTGGCAAGCATTTATATTCAGTCCACACTTTTCTATAAATGTTCCCACCATTTTCTCAAAGCTGTGACCTCAAATCGCTGCATATGAAGAACTCTCACATTACATGAACATATTTTTGCAGGAGGAACAATTTTGTTCATTAAAGTTCTCGAGCTGGAAATCCCCCAAAAGTAACAGTTCATTTTTGAAGCAATGGAGCCGACTCCAACATGGTATTTTCCACTATGCCCGAGAGTGATCTTTTGATTTGTTGAACGATTGGCTTCTTGTTGAAAATGGATATTTTTTTTTAGTAGATGGCTGTAAAATATGACCAGAGATGACAGGCTACTGTAAAGAAGACAGCTGAATAGAGTGCAGGTAAAAACAGCTATGATCTTAATGGATATTAAAAAAGAGAGCTGCTTTGTGGTGCACAATGAAAAGCTGGAGGGACTGAATGAAAATCAAATGCAACGTCCTATGACAAAAAAAAATAGCAATATTACTTCAACTGAATATTTCATTGGCCATCTTTCAGTGCCTTCTTATTAAAACTGTGGACTTGTACTTTGGATCAAAAAAACAATGGAGTTCATTTGCACGGATGACAGATAAAATGATCTCCATTAAAATCGAATTGAAAGCAAAAAAGGGTAGCATCCAACTTGATAAAATAATGACAAAGCTGTCTGGAATGTTTAAAATTGTTGCGATCTACTATCAGGATGTAATCACAAAAACAGTACCGGAGTTCATCAGACTACACATTTTAATGTCCTTGAAATGATATCATGAATAGAAAACGTATGGCAATGTTTACAGAGTCTGGCAAAAAAAAGGTAAACACGAGGAGCTGCACTGATATGAATGCAGTGTTTCTATTAGGTGCCACTATATGGATCCAGCATTAAAGGAGGATTTAATTGAAAAAATAAATCACACTCCACATGTTGACAAAATAAATTCCCCTTTAGTTCTACTCTGTGGTGATTCATGAAGGAGGTGTATGACTTTGCACTCCTGCAGCAGTATGCATGGCTTCATTCGGCGGCACTGCCTACAATTTATATCCTCCGGGGTGCTACAGACTGCAAGAGTGGGTTCATCATGTCAAACAGACGCACTCCTGTAAGTCTTTTCTCATCTTCACTGTGTGACACAACAACACGTCATCCCTTGTCCTCGGATTATTAACAAGAAATACACACCTCTAGTGTGAGTAATGCCCCCCCCCCCAACGATTTAGGGTTTATTTGAACGACACAAAAAATCTGCAATAATGTGAGTGCTCCTGGGAGTGCACGTCGATCCAAAAATAAAGGATCTTGGCATTGTTCAGGGTTACTGGCGCATGAGAGAAAAGTGCACTTCAGATCCCAGAAAAGTAGTTCTTGTCGAGAGGAGAATGAGCCCTTTAATGGGTTAGGTGTGGTTGTAAGCTGGTAACATAGAAGTCAGGGATTCTCTACTAAAGTGGCAACACTTTATACATATCAAACAGTATAGTGCACGTTCCAAGATATTTCTTTGCTTCTTTATAAACCGAGATGTGTGCTACGTTAAAAAAAAAAAAAAGAAAAAGAAAAAGAAAAAGACATCTTCAACATGAGAAGTGTCTCGTTCATTTTGTGCGTTTCGACGTGCACACCTCTGCCTGAAGGGGACAAGTCAGTCCACTTTGATGTTGTCACTGTATCAGGTTACTCTGACGGAGGAGGAAAAGATACGGCGTAAGCTTTGATATCATACAGCTCGCATCCGCCTCTCAACTCTAAAATGTCATTTTTAAATGTCATATGCTTGAACTGTATTTACTTGTTCATTTCCAATGTAAACGGCTCCTCTTTCCTTTCTCGAGGTAATTTCACTTTTGTTGCAGTGTTCTAAATGTCTTGACATTTAAGGAGTGGATCTTTTTACAGAAACAGGTGAGGTGGACACATCCTGCAGATTGTTTAAATTTCACTCGCAGTCTGGGAACAACCAAAAGTCTTGTGGTCAGTAGAATGACACTGGGGGGGGGGGCTTCATCTTCTGACTAAATACAGCCACCAAGTGCACTCGCATACCACTTTGGGTTGACATATGATCCCACAAACAAGCAATTTCAGCTTTAAAAAGGGTCTAAACGGAGTGGCAGACAGCTGGAGTTTATCTTGGTAGCTTTATTGTTAAAACAAAAAGGCCAATTGAAGGATTAGTCCATTGGAAGAGAACGAGTCAAGTTATTTATAAAAAGATCCCTCTTTCCTGGTTCTAGTTAATGTAGGAACAGTCTGATAGATTGCTTGTGAATGAGCGGCAATGTATAAAAAAGCCGAGTTGGGTTAAAATTCTGTCTACAGCAGTGGTTTGAGGGGTTACAGCAGCATGGAAATAAAATAATTGTTTTATCAAAACACACGTTCACAACACGTTTTCTTGTAAGTTCAACAGAGATTAACTTTATCTAGAACAAAGAGCTTTAATGCAAAATCCAGTTTCACAGTGACGGTGGTTGCAGACTATAAGCTAAACTTATCACAGCACCTCAAGAGTACAAACAAAGTATCTGTTGTCTTTCCAGTGGAGCCCAACAGACAATCGGGTCTCGTGTATGAAAAACAGTAAAAAACAGAAAAAAACAAAACACTAATTATCTTCAGTTATTCTTGCATTATACACTTGGCTGGCATTAACTACTATGCCACACTCCCCTTTACCATTGTGAAAGACAGACCGTATTTGCCTGGGGTGATAATGTGAGTAGCACTTTGAAATATTCAACACGGTATTATGTGCCCAAGTTGAGGTAATTCTACAGCCAGATGGGATGAGATGAGTGAGATTGTTTCAGAAAGGAGCGTGCAGGAAGACTGTGGTACTGTCCCAGAGCGCTGTCACTCCACTGCTGCAGTCCACACAGACGCTGATGAGGGGCCGTCTTTCAGACTCAGCATGTCGGGCCTATGGAGATGTTGGAGCCAAAATCCTTTGTTCACTCACCCTCATGAGGAAGGGGGGGGGGGCGAGGAGGGGGGTGAGCCACGTTTCTTTGAGAACAAAGAAACCATGTGCTCAACCCTGGAAAATTCGCCATTGATCACATGACCCCCCCCTGGGGGGCCCCCGGGTCCCCCCTCCTCTAGCTGCGGCACTGCAGCTCGACGGCAGGGGGACCCAAAATCCCGTCATCACCGGGTCACCGGCCCGGTGACGCGCAAGCCAACCCCGCGTGGATTGGCTGAACCACGGCCAACGCCGCGGGGAGCCCGGAAGACATCATAACGGTATAAATTCAGGCCCGGGAAGAGATCCAGCCTCTTCCAAAACGAAATCGCGTCAACCCAGACGCACCTTTTCGTAAGGAGACAAAGCGCCTCGTGTTAACGCACCTGGACCGGGCCTGAATTTTCTTCACCTCGCTGGACGAGCTCAAGAAAAGCGGGAATTCCCTTTATTTTTGGTTTCCCCTTCTTTTTTTCTTCCTTTTTTGTTTGCATCATCCGGACCCCGAGCGCGCGCTGCAACCGCACGCTCGTCTGCAGACCGACCTGAGCATCGCTTCTTCACTCCCCCCCCTCATCGCAAGAAGCTGCTGATCGCCCCTCGGATCACACTACGGGTTTCCCCTCCGTAGTCCACGTCAGGTCTCTATTTTCTGGGACGCCAGAGAACCGCCCGCGGCCACAAATCGACGGATTTCACCTGGCCACGGAAGCACGTTTCCCCCTCGTCCAACCAAGTAAGGCTTAGAGTCTGGGCAGGAATTAGAATAACGTGATATTATTATTGCTGTGTGTTTATTGTTGGTACTTGTAACTTTGGGACGCCGATCCCTGTTTCTGAGTACTTTTGTGTCTACGCGTGGACGGCCATCCACGCGAATCATCGCACGCACGCGCGAGCCTCCTCATCCTCAGCTCACGCTTCTGCTCCCAGAGTCCATATCTGCCTGAACAGCCGTTTTTGGACTCTGTACGTGTAAGCTGAGGCGGTCGCGTCAGTGTACACAGTCAGACACCCCCTCCTCTCTCCTCTCTCTCTCTCCTCTTCTCCTCTGTTTCCCTGTTCACTAACCAGCGCACGGTACGGCCGCCGCTGCCTCCAAGCGCCTCCTTTCAGTGCGTCCCTGGGACCGTGTGTAGTTCACTGCGGCTCGGATTTCTCGGCCACAAGGAATCCGGCGCGCTCCCGACGGCTACGGCCCGTGCGGAGCTCAGTGACGTCACGCTATCCCAGGCAGAGCACGCCGAGCGCCTCTGGTGACCGGGTGGGTAATCACATCGATTTCCTCGCCGGGTCGCCGAGCCGTTTGGCGCCCTCTGGTAGTCGCGTGGGTAATTGCAACCGCTCGTACCGCCATCTGGTGGTCGCATTAAGTCATCACAACTGCCCCGCGCGCCGACGCGCACCTAGTGGCCAGATCGGGTGATTACACCGGACCGCCGACGTCTACCTCCCTCTGGTGGACGTTCGTGGTCATTACCCTCTCACCAAGTCACGCCCCTTTCGCTCCACAAACCCGCACACACACACACACACATCGCTCCCCACACTCGAACACACACACACCCACTCACACACATCGCTCCCCCACACTCGAACACACACACACACACACACACACACTCACACACACACACACACACTTTATTAGCTGGCTTTGTTTTGTATTGTGTTGTTTTATGAGATCTTGCTTGATGTTTATTGATTAGATGTGATTCATAGATTGATGATTTAGGAATAGACGTTTGTTAATAAACACTTAATAATTGAATTGAACGATTCTTGGTGGTTTTTGTGTGCTTTTCAGCGACAACTGCTGGTTGTAACAGTCAGTGCTCGGATTTACAGCCTTCCTTTCCTGCTTCAGTTAAATTGCGATTATCATTTCAATCAGAAATAATAATTTAAACATTTTAATTGAACTTTCTTTTTTAAGACTGATGTTTCGTTTAAGACCCTAACTTCAGCTGGTGCCCCGACTTTGATTAAGTAACGGTAATATTCAATTGATTAATAGTTTGAATGGTTTAAATCAATTTCAATGATTTTGACGCTTTGGGTAATTTAACACACCTAGGAGGCGTTGGCGAATGAATGCAGGTTTTCCACGGGAATAACCCGCATTGCTTTTAAATAATTTTAAGTGTTTCATCGCATTTTCTGTGGTTAATTACCCGCACTATTATTGATTGATCTGTTACCCAGTTAACCTAATCACAACTTGAATTGTCTCTAAGCTATTGTTCATTTATTTTTGTTGCAGATAGATAATTTGTATGCTTTATTAATTAATAAATTAGTCAATTTATTCAATTAATACTCAAGAGTGCTTTTAATCATTTTTAAGTGGTTTTCGTGCATCTCAGCATCCAATTATCCAGTATTATTAATTCATAAAGCGCAAGTTTATCCAATTAATAATCCTAACTGCATTTAATTCAATTTCAATGGTTTAGCTCATTCAAATAACTCATTGTATTTAATTAGTAAACCCCGACTTTACTTAATTAATTCCAACTCCTCCTTGATTACTCCCGATTGTTATTAGATAAATAACCAAACTTGTTTGATTAACAATCCATTCTAAATTACTTGCAGATCACCTTCGGTGGTCCACTCCACCGAAGTAATTCAGCCTCCCCTCAGTTATTGACTTACAAATCGCAGGTTTGTTTCATTGATAACTTGAATCATAGGTTGCTCTCCGTAATTTAATCATCACTCGTAATCAAGTACCGTTGTTCATTGATAGGTCAATAGCCATTTGTGACGCCTTCGCAGCTTGAGCTTTTCCCCGGTTACTCCAGCGAGTCGCCTCCTGTGGGTCCACAGGCGCTTCGGTAGGTCACGCCACTGACCCGCAGTTGTCAACAAAGGAGTGACCCGTCACGCCTGTTGACCGGTCGTGCCACTGGTGGACCGCCTTCGCGATGGGACCCCGTGGAGGTTCCTCCCGTCAGGCGACCCTTTTTAGCCCAAAGCTGTTGGCCGATAACTGACTATTTACTCCAATCAACCTTTATAGCTTTGCATAACTTACACTTGGTACATTACCTTAGTAATCTATTACTCCAGTAATCCATTACTTTGGTGGCCTACCGCTAGTGATCAGTAATTGTCAACCCGTAAATAACAATTTACTTCTGTTTGGCGATTCGTTTATATGTAAATTACCTCTGACAGGGTAGAACCTTCCGGTAGCCTACCACTAGGGTAATTTGCATATTCTGATCACACGCTGACCCCAACATAATGGTGCCCCGTGTGAGGCTGTTGTAAACCAGCATTGTTACGAATAACTGCACAAAATAATCCTGAATCGTTCACTTAAGGTGTAGCCGTTAACTTTATTCTCCCAGAATTGGTTTTCAAGATACACTTTTTCAGCACTGTCGAACAAAGTCACTTGTGGTGTGAAATCAGTTGTGAAGTGGTTAGTGCCTTGCTTTCCCTGCATTCTACGCATGATTAACACGCTGTGTTAAGATTTCTGACTACGATTAATAGACACTAACAATATTGCTCGCCAAGGTGTTAGACGCATCTGACTAACTTGGATAGGGTGCAGCTCGAGCAATTAACGAAACCGAGAGGTTTGTAAGACACAGGTACAGCCGTTACCTGTGCAGTAGCAAAGCTAATTTGCCGTTAACCACAGCTAACGTTGTTGACTTCGGGCGTAAATCTCAACCACTCAATGGAGGGTAAGAGTTCCCGGGCACAGGGAGCCGAGGCTCCGCCGGTGCTAACTGAGCCGGCCATACGAGACGTGGTGTCCCACCTCGTCCGTCTCTCCTTGGAGGAGAAAGCAAATCTCGAACGCTACAGCGTTGAGATTTGCGAAGAAAAGATCCGAGAGCTGGTAAGTTTTGTCAACAACCCAGGGGACAAGCCGGCACGTACAGTGCCGGACGTCCTGGGCCAGATCAGCCTGCTCTACCAGCGTAGAGCAGAGCTACAGTCAAAGGAGGCGGAGGAGCGTACGGATCGGCTGCGTCTGGACAACCAGAGGCTATCCAAGGACAACGCTCGCCTCCGACAGGAGCTGGACGCCTCCAAGGACGAGGATCAGCCTTCAGAGCCCGAGAAGCAACGGGCTCTGCCTCCTCATAAGGAGACGAAGGTCGATGAGTGCACACTAGAGAGTGAGCCTCAGATCCAGGAGTTAAAGGAAAACCTAGAAGAAGCTCAGTCGCTAATCGCGATGGGCATGGAGAGGGAAGAAAATCTCCGACACCAGCTTTACACTGCCACCCTAGGTGCGCAACGTGACCCTAATTGGGGTCGTCGTAATCTGGCTTCGCCAGAGAGGTCTGGCACTATCGACTCCTCATGCGCCACAACGCAGAGGTATGACGCCTCATATAGCTTAGATGGTGATTCTTTTCAGCCCACGCGCAGCCGCAGCACGGTGCGCTTCGACGACTCCGCCACTCCTTCCCATCTGCAGCCCCCACGCGACGCTAGCAGTCGGGAGCAGGGGTCCAGGAGGGTGCCTCTACACCCCAGTAGACCTCCCTTGTATGGCCCTAGCGGCCCCGACCCGCGTCAGACAGCAGTCCACGGGGAACTGTCGTCAGAGGACTCTGACGGCCCCAGTCCCGTGAGGGGGTGGGATGTCCGGACCCGCCAGCTCGAATCCCTCGCAAAGGACATCGAACGCTTTGACCCGAGCAACAAGGACGCGAGTATCGAGGACTACCTCCGTGAGGTTGAACGCTGCCTCCTCGACATCGCACGTCCTTCCATGCGGGAGAAGCTAAAGCTTCTCTGGAAAACAACGTCCAGAACAGTCCATGTTTTCATGGAATCCCTGCCGCCAGACACCCGAGACCGGTACTCCACCCTCTGCCAGGCTCTCCGGGAAGAGTATTCATTGTACAATGACCCTGCTTCGGCAACGTTTGGTGCATTCGCGATCACCCAACGGAAGTCTGAACCTCCAAAGGAGTATTACAGGCGCCTACGAGTGGCCTACTTCCAAGGCCGCAATGCACCGGGGTTGGAGGAAGATCACGCCTTCAAGTCTCTGTTTGTCAACAACCTCCACGACAGTGGGAGGTTCGATGTGGCTCTATTTTGCAGGACCGCCAAACCCACCATGAAGGAACTGCGCCAGCACGCGCAGATGGTGTGGGAATTGCGTCAATGCCCGGGTAAGAAGCCTGACATTGACCAGAGGGTCCTGGAAATGGAGCCAAGGGAAAACACGGATTTGAGGCTTGAGGGCGATGAGTTGCCGACACCCAGAACGAATGCTGGAGGAGGGTCTGGTACACCCTCTCCGTCTGAGCAGAAAGGCGCACAACAGAATCAAAAGGGTGGAAAATGGGCCAGGTCAGAACAAAACTTCCAACCGAAGAAAGGGCCCGACCCGAATTCAAAGTGGAAAATGAAAGGTTCGGAAAGGGACCACGGTCGCTACAGAGCTGACCAGTTAAAGACTGAGCTACAGCAGTGGGTTCAAACCTGCATCAAAGAGGCTGTACAGAACTTGGACCTGTCCAACCAAAGGGGGCGCCACCCCCCCTCAAGGGGACGGGGACGTAGGCCCCCTCCCTCCTGACTAGAGCGGCGGCCCCGACCCACCACAAACAAGGTTTACCTTGTCGGGTGGGGGGGAGAAACAGGTGAGGCGGGAGAACGTTCAAGAACGACAGCTTCCCAGTCCACCGATTTGCCGTTCCTGACTTTCTTAGGCAATCTCGTGCACCGAGAGAACGCCAACCGCATCTACACATCCGTGGTGGTGGGAGGATGTGTAAACGCCCTCGCGCTGTTAGATTCCGGGTCCGAAATAAGCCTAATGTGTTCAGCCACCTTCGCCGAGCTTGCGAGAGCTCTGCTGTCTCTTGGAAAGCCACTGCAGGTCGAAGCTTGCAGCATTAACATCAGAAGCTTCACTCAGGACACTTCACCCATCACCCAACGCGTCTGGGTGGATGTCACTTTCCAAGAGATGTCTTTGGTGCATCCCATCTATGTCACCACGCTGGACACAGAACCATTACTCATTGGCCAAGATCTCCTTAACCGATTAGCCCCACTGATCGATTGCCGTCGCGGGTACCTTTGGGCCCAAGTACGCAACCCGACTCGAATCGGTCCAGACATGGACCCTCCCTCTTCTGACAGCATGAACGCTGCCATCGAGTCCAGAAGTTCTAATCCCATGTGTACGCCTTCCAAAGAATCTGGCTCAAACACCCCTCTTGTCATGCTCCCTGACGGCCAGCAGTCG
Source organism: Lipophrys pholis (assembly GCF_963383615.2). NCBI lineage: Eukaryota > Metazoa > Chordata > Actinopteri > Blenniiformes > Blenniidae > Lipophrys > Lipophrys pholis. Next base: position 13,847,751 of record NC_137632.1, read on the forward strand.
CGGCAGTCTAGGAGCTATCAGTCTCTGAGAGAGCATCCATCATTCCTATGCGCACTGGCGAACGATGGATCTCCACTATACAATCCCCACATCGTGGGGGGGGTACACCTGAATGGGACCTTGGTCCCAGAGACACTCTTGGCTCTGTGGTCAGAGAAATCTGCCATTGATGCCGATCTTCTAAAGGATCTGTGCCAACACCACGCACTCCTTGTCCAAGTGCAGCACAGCCATCGCCTGCTTGCGAAACAGGCAACGGTTCACATGCTTGAACAGTTGGACAAATTCATGGTCACTGAGAAAGACCTCAGCGACGGTAAGCGACCCAAGCGGTTCCTCGGTGCACTGCTCTCCGCAGCAGCAGGCATCGGCTCGCTGTTCTCGATTGGCCTCTCCGCAGCCAACTCGGTCAGCCTGAAGGCCCTTCAGAGACATGTCGGGGAACTCGAAGAAGAAATGCCGGAAATCCAACAGAGACTCCTAATACAGAGTGAACAGTTACAAGGCTTGACCAAAACGGTTCAGGGAACCATACTCACTGTAAACTTGCATTCTGCTTTAATCAATAACACCTTGCATGCCTTAACAACCTTGTCAAGTATCGTCAGTGAGGACATAACGTATGTGCGAATAGTCAGGGATCTTATGCAAGATCTCCTTAGAGAAGTCAGTTCCTCCGTGAGTAGCCTCAGTACCGGGAAGATCCCCACGTACTTAGTTCCACTAACACTGGTTGAACAGATTCTCAAGACCACTACCACCACTGTTGTACAACCTTCACAGGTACATCTGGCATATAGTCTCGGCAGTGCTATTCCGATCTCTGTGAACCCACAGAACCTAGAGTTAGGATTTATCCTAAACCTACCAATCATTGAAAAGCAGAATGTGTACCGTTTAAAAACCGTATTGAATGTGGGATTCTGGGAGGGTAACACACACGTACACCTCCGAACGCCACCCACACTCGCCTACCACGACGACAACCCCTCACTCTACCTGGTCCCCAATCTCAGCATGTGCACAAACACCAAAGACATTCACTGGATCTGTCCCAGCAACCCTTTCATTAGAGATGTCACCAACTATCTATGTGGGCTGAGGGCAGACGCCCCGGAGCAGAAATGTCAAGGTAGTTTGTCCATCAAAGATGAAGGAACCGAGACCAGAGTAGAGAGAGCAGGTAGTCGATGGCTCGTCAACACACCTCATTCTGAAGCGACCATGTCCTACGACCGCCATGATATAGCCACCAAGCTCACCCTGCCCAATCAAACAATATTCCTCAATGTCCCACCAGGGGCTACAGTACACATTGACGACATAATCCTCCATCATCTCGATGCCGACCGACACGAGGTGGAGATTGAGATGATGGATGCATTCGTCGGGCACAATTTCACAATTGATGCCACCCTCCAAAGCCAGCTTCTGGCTGAGGGAACCAAATTGATTAAATTCAATTTAAAGCCCACAGGGCTCTCAGCCACTTTCCCTAGGCGGGCAGGTGGACACCCATACCAAGACCATCCCATCAGCATGGCAGCGCTCGGAATGTTGCTCAGTGGCTGGATCATCACGGCCGTAGTGGCGTACGCGATGTACAAGTACATCCAGAAACTACAGGCCCGACTGGATTCCCTGACCCTGGTCTCGCCACGTTTTGTGGGCCCATCCACAAACACACAATAGGCCAGCCCTCACCCAACCAAGAGGTGAAGGCACGGCCTACTAACCCTTTTCCTAACCACCCGTTCCCTTCCTATTTCTCACTCTCCTGTCCCTTTCCTACCTCTTTCATGTTCACTGGTGACGACCCTTAAGAAATGAAATGTATGTGTGCTTAGATAGTTAGAATAGAAATAGTAAGTCTGCCCAGACTAGCCTTAGCCTGCCCAGACTAGCCCAGCCTGCTCAGGAAATAACCTCACGTGTGAACTGGTGGACAGAGAAGGACAGTATGTTTCACAGGACATGGGGACGTTCACAGATTCTATGGATTGTTCGGCCCAGGTTTGCTCCAAAGACTGTGACCTGCATCCCACTCTTCGGAACAAAGGGGGGATGTTGGAGCCAAAATCCTTTGTTCACTCACCCTCATGAGGAAGGGGGGGGGGGCGAGGAGGGGGGTGAGCCACGTTTCTTTGAGAACAAAGAAACCATGTGCTCAACCCTGGAAAATTCGCCATTGATCACATGACCCCCCCCTGGGGGGCCCCCGGGTCCCCCCTCCTCTAGCTGCGGCACTGCAGCTCGACGGCAGGGGGACCCAAAATCCCGTCATCACCGGGTCACCGGCCCGGTGACGCGCAAGCCAACCCCGCGTGGATTGGCTGAACCACGGCCAACGCCGCGGGGAGCCCGGAAGACATCATAACGGTATAAATTCAGGCCCGGGAAGAGATCCAGCCTCTTCCAAAACGAAATCGCGTCAACCCAGACGCACCTTTTCGTAAGGAGACAAAGCGCCTCGTGTTAACGCACCTGGACCGGGCCTGAATTTTCTTCACCTCGCTGGACGAGCTCAAGAAAAGCGGGAATTCCCTTTATTTTTGGTTTCCCCTTCTTTTTTTCTTCCTTTTTTGTTTGCATCATCCGGACCCCGAGCGCGCGCTGCAACCGCACGCTCGTCTGCAGACCGACCTGAGCATCGCTTCTTCACTCCCCCCCCTCATCGCAAGAAGCTGCTGATCGCCCCTCGGATCACACTACGGGTTTCCCCTCCGTAGTCCACGTCAGGTCTCTATTTTCTGGGACGCCAGAGAACCGCCCGCGGCCACAAATCGACGGATTTCACCTGGCCACGGAAGCACGTTTCCCCCTCGTCCAACCAAGTAAGGCTTAGAGTCTGGGCAGGAATTAGAATAACGTGATATTATTATTGCTGTGTGTTTATTGTTGGTACTTGTAACTTTGGGACGCCGATCCCTGTTTCTGAGTACTTTTGTGTCTACGCGTGGACGGCCATCCACGCGAATCATCGCACGCACGCGCGAGCCTCCTCATCCTCAGCTCACGCTTCTGCTCCCAGAGTCCATATCTGCCTGAACAGCCGTTTTTGGACTCTGTACGTGTAAGCTGAGGCGGTCGCGTCAGTGTACACAGTCAGACACCCCCTCCTCTCTCCTCTCTCTCTCTCCTCTTCTCCTCTGTTTCCCTGTTCACTAACCAGCGCACGGTACGGCCGCCGCTGCCTCCAAGCGCCTCCTTTCAGTGCGTCCCTGGGACCGTGTGTAGTTCACTGCGGCTCGGATTTCTCGGCCACAAGGAATCCGGCGCGCTCCCGACGGCTACGGCCCGTGCGGAGCTCAGTGACGTCACGCTATCCCAGGCAGAGCACGCCGAGCGCCTCTGGTGACCGGGTGGGTAATCACATCGATTTCCTCGCCGGGTCGCCGAGCCGTTTGGCGCCCTCTGGTAGTCGCGTGGGTAATTGCAACCGCTCGTACCGCCATCTGGTGGTCGCATTAAGTCATCACAACTGCCCCGCGCGCCGACGCGCACCTAGTGGCCAGATCGGGTGATTACACCGGACCGCCGACGTCTACCTCCCTCTGGTGGACGTTCGTGGTCATTACCCTCTCACCAAGTCACGCCCCTTTCGCTCCACAAACCCGCACACACACACACACACATCGCTCCCCACACTCGAACACACACACACCCACTCACACACATCGCTCCCCCACACTCGAACACACACACACACACACACACACACTCACACACACACACACACACTTTATTAGCTGGCTTTGTTTTGTATTGTGTTGTTTTATGAGATCTTGCTTGATGTTTATTGATTAGATGTGATTCATAGATTGATGATTTAGGAATAGACGTTTGTTAATAAACACTTAATAATTGAATTGAACGATTCTTGGTGGTTTTTGTGTGCTTTTCAGCGACAACTGCTGGTTGTAACAGTCAGTGCTCGGATTTACAGCCTTCCTTTCCTGCTTCAGTTAAATTGCGATTATCATTTCAATCAGAAATAATAATTTAAACATTTTAATTGAACTTTCTTTTTTAAGACTGATGTTTCGTTTAAGACCCTAACTTCAGCTGGTGCCCCGACTTTGATTAAGTAACGGTAATATTCAATTGATTAATAGTTTGAATGGTTTAAATCAATTTCAATGATTTTGACGCTTTGGGTAATTTAACACACCTAGGAGGCGTTGGCGAATGAATGCAGGTTTTCCACGGGAATAACCCGCATTGCTTTTAAATAATTTTAAGTGTTTCATCGCATTTTCTGTGGTTAATTACCCGCACTATTATTGATTGATCTGTTACCCAGTTAACCTAATCACAACTTGAATTGTCTCTAAGCTATTGTTCATTTATTTTTGTTGCAGATAGATAATTTGTATGCTTTATTAATTAATAAATTAGTCAATTTATTCAATTAATACTCAAGAGTGCTTTTAATCATTTTTAAGTGGTTTTCGTGCATCTCAGCATCCAATTATCCAGTATTATTAATTCATAAAGCGCAAGTTTATCCAATTAATAATCCTAACTGCATTTAATTCAATTTCAATGGTTTAGCTCATTCAAATAACTCATTGTATTTAATTAGTAAACCCCGACTTTACTTAATTAATTCCAACTCCTCCTTGATTACTCCCGATTGTTATTAGATAAATAACCAAACTTGTTTGATTAACAATCCATTCTAAATTACTTGCAGATCACCTTCGGTGGTCCACTCCACCGAAGTAATTCAGCCTCCCCTCAGTTATTGACTTACAAATCGCAGGTTTGTTTCATTGATAACTTGAATCATAGGTTGCTCTCCGTAATTTAATCATCACTCGTAATCAAGTACCGTTGTTCATTGATAGGTCAATAGCCATTTGTGACGCCTTCGCAGCTTGAGCTTTTCCCCGGTTACTCCAGCGAGTCGCCTCCTGTGGGTCCACAGGCGCTTCGGTAGGTCACGCCACTGACCCGCAGTTGTCAACAAAGGAGTGACCCGTCACGCCTGTTGACCGGTCGTGCCACTGGTGGACCGCCTTCGCGATGGGACCCCGTGGAGGTTCCTCCCGTCAGGCGACCCTTTTTAGCCCAAAGCTGTTGGCCGATAACTGACTATTTACTCCAATCAACCTTTATAGCTTTGCATAACTTACACTTGGTACATTACCTTAGTAATCTATTACTCCAGTAATCCATTACTTTGGTGGCCTACCGCTAGTGATCAGTAATTGTCAACCCGTAAATAACAATTTACTTCTGTTTGGCGATTCGTTTATATGTAAATTACCTCTGACAGGGTAGAACCTTCCGGTAGCCTACCACTAGGGTAATTTGCATATTCTGATCACACGCTGACCCCAACAGAGAGCTGTTTTACTGGACAAAATTCTATTGTGCGCCTAATCTCGAAAAGCGCTGACATGCTTTGTGTTCTGTATTATCTTTAGCTGTCCTGGATCCAACCTCGAGGCATGAAATCTGGGCTTCTGTCTATCTGTACAACCAGTTAGATCAACAATCAGCGAGCAGCTGCACATGTCACAGCTTATCCACACATGCCAATGTGAGATTGAGCGCAACAGAGTTATAGCTCTTTAATTGGTGCCTCTTTGTTTTGTTTTTTTCTTCATTTGATTACAAGGAATGTCAACCATAGGAATGAACAGCATATTACAGTGCAGAACCTTGCCTTTCAACATTTTTTTTTTTCTTTCTTAAAATCCGAACGACACAATAGAAATTCCCTCTTTGATGAGTTGTGGTTTGTTCTCAAGGGAAACGAGAGAGAAAGAAAGCCCAAAACTGAAGGATGGAGGGACGCTACATCAGGCGGATTTCAAGGAAAAATAGAACTCATACGCCCAAGGATGAATAAAAGCTTTTCTTTGGTTGATTGCGACAGCTACCACGAACTATTATTATCATCCCACACTGGCGCTACACCACAGTAGCTAAGACGACTTCACGGGAAACAAAAAGCACAGCCGCTGAGCACCACTCACACTTTAGAGCAAGTCTCCACCATCATACAAACTCTCCCAGTACTACGGTTTTTAGTCAAGTCCAACAATCAAACACGGCTTCTGCTCTCTAAATGAGACTGGTACATTTGCCACAGTGTTTGTGTCAATAAATGAATTACAGTGCATGAATACCCATATAAAATAAGGTGCATTTAAGTGTTGGTAACAGCGGATGTAAAACACAACTGTCATTAAGCCCAAACTTCACTCTCGGGAGCACTCAACTGATTGAATTGAACGATTGCTGACCTTCACTTGACTGGCTGGGGGAGAAGGTTTACGCGTTAGCACTTTAAATGCAAGGAAAATACCTATTTTGTTCTCAAGCACACAGGCCATGAAACCAGAATACTTTTTTCATTCTTAAAGTGAAAGGGGTGGTGGGGCAGACACTTTTCTAATGTAGCAGAAAGAGGCAAATCTGACAAGCAACATGGGGGTAAGGGATTAAGCCCTGGTGTAGGGCCAGAATTAGAGAGGGAAGAAACAGCAAGAAGCAGAGCCCTGCCAAAGAACACTTAACTATTCAACTGTTGTCAGTTACCATTAAAGACTGAAGACTGGATCAACCATATATGCAAGCATTTGCAAAGTTCTTCTTTTTTTTTGCTGCAGCAACGTTTGTTCATTACATGTGCACAGTTAAATATTTTGCAAAACTTGCACAGAGCGAACTCAACATGCGTTCAACTTTACCACAGTAGAACAGATAAATGGCCGAGTGCATGACAAATGAAACGGCCATCTATCTGGCTGCACGTCTGACTTGCCTCTCCCCGTATGCCCAACACAGTGCCTCTGCTTACAAGCAAAAAAAAAAAAAACCCAGGAGGTGGGGTTTGACTCTTTGGCTTAGAATCCCAATGTTGTCTCTGTTTCCGAGTAAACCAGAGCAAACCACAACCACTGCTTGTCAACTGAGTGGCTGTGTGTGTGTGTGTGTGTGTGTGTGTGTGTGTGTGTGTGTGTGTGTGTGTGTGTGTGTGTGTGTGTGTGTGTGTGTGTGTGTGTGTGTGTGTGTGTGTGTGTGTGTGTGTGTGTGTGTGTGTGTGTGTCTGCTGAGCTAATGCGAATCACGAGGAGAGCAACCCTGAGATTCCTCTTGAGTGTCAGCATGTACGCCTGCATGAGAGAGTGAACAAGACAGTGCATGATAGTATTTGCCAAATGCATGTCCAATGCTAATTGGCTGAGATACAATTAATTTGCACCATGGTTACAACAGTGCATGCAGGCAGATAACCTTTCCACACCTGTGTAGCAAACAGAGCCAGAAGAGCTGCTCCAAGCCGCTCGCATGTGACGAGAGGAGTGCGAAAACTTGACCTTTAGTGAACACCCATCATCAGAAAATTAATAAGTGCTTCTTCAGCTTTTTAGTTTTCACTGCTTTGGTCTTTATCAGGACTTAAGCATGGCACAAAGGGATTAAAATAGCAAATACCCCGTTCCCCTTGGAATGACATTCCTCACAGTGGGATTTTAGGGGCAGTTTATAAGAGAGGAGCACGGGGTTATTAGATGAGCGGAAAGCTGAGCAAAGGCCTTTATGTTGCATGTGAGACTCATTCATTAATAGGAATTTCAAATCAATTGTCTCACATTGTGATGGTCCTTAATAGACTAAATTATTTCAGGTCTGAAGCAGAAAGGAGACACAACAATCGACAAATGTGTAGTCTAAGACAGCCTGGGAGGATATTACAAGGCAATGCTCGAGGTCAGGTCATTTCAATGGAAATTGTACAAGCAAACACAGGTCCAAAATCAACATCTTGTGAACTCCTGTGCTATAATTAAGTCAAAATGCATTTACCTTGGTGAATCAAAGGATCATACACTTTTTGAGAAAACCTCAAAATTCAACATCACATACTTTACCCAATCTGGGATGATTTCTTCTTTCGCCTAGAGAATAACCACACTTTATATTGCATGTGTGCGATAACAGTAGTCATGATCTGTTCATTTCGCTGCAGGGGAGACTTAAAGTTCCTTCCAAAATAAAATGTGCGCGTAAATCGCATCGGCAATCGGCTAAATGACTTGGAAAATATTGCCATTTACGACCCTTGCAATAAATCCAACAACGTGCATCGTCAAGGTAATGTGACTATTTCACACAGCCACCGGAGCAACAAAGGTGAAACCCATCCTGTCCTAAAAGGGAGTCTGATATCACACAGTGCAGCCCAAAGAAACCAGAGTCACCGTTTCATTTTAAAAGGAGCGCGCCTAATTAAAATGCAGATTAGGATCATTGAATATGGCGTAATCTCACCGGAGAGACTGACCACGGGGGTAAAAAGGTAAACCCAATCTTCAGGGAGTTTGGATCTCTTCCCCCGGGCGACCTCGCATTCCTGACAAACCCCCCCAACACACACACACACACACACACACACACACACACACACACACACACACACACACACACACACACACACACACACACACACACACACACACAAAGCTCACCTGCCTACTTAGCCACACGTTTTCAAGGACAATACCAGTGGAAGGGGGTAAAAAAAAAAAGGAGGAGTTTCTTTTCGATTGTGAGAAAACTGAGCCCGGAACAGTTTGTGTGTGATCGAGCCAAGTTTTCATCCCAGCGGCTCTGCAGGGCATCAAGCCGTGCGCGCTGAAGGTCTCAGAAGGTGTGCTGTTTGCCACGAATCGGTCACAAGAACCAGATTAGAGTAGCATTAGATTCTTCCCCGCTGTGAAGAAGCCTGGAGAAGCTTGACTTGCGCCGCATATCTACTGAAATCCCCCCCCCCCCTACACTTTCTTTTATTCAAGAGTTTTTTTTTTTGAGTTTAAGAAACAGTCCATAACCTCCTGCCTCTCTGCGCGCAGATGCTTTGGTTGTTTTTTTTCTCTGCGTTTTTTTTTTTTTTTCTCTCTTCCTTCCTGGTCATTTCTGAAACAGAGCAACCAAAATCACTTAATTACCTTAGGAGGACTGTTGTCGCGAGGGCTGAGCTGCGGCTCGGATGAACATCGGAAGTAACTTCATGTGTAAAGTCCCGTCGTTTAGTCCCATGCATGTGGAAGAATGAAATGCGCGTCCATAGCGGGGAGAAGAAGACGAGCTCAGCCCTCCGCTGCTCCTGCTTCCACCAGGCAGTCCCAGCGAGGAGCGCGTGCATGACGTCATCGGGAATGTGGGAAACCGATCTGCACTTGTGATTGGTCGGGACTTCTGGAGTGGGCGTTTCCAGGGAGGGACTCGCCGTTGAATTGACCAATGGTAGGGCAGATGTAGTTACCCTGGTTACCAATTTTTTTTCAAGCCATACACTGAGCAGAGAGGATAACGCAAGGTAAGCTAGGCGGCTTCGCAGATCAGAAAGTATAGTTTTGAGGCGTGTGTATGCTTGATTTGTTTGAGAAATACAGTTTCATTTTTGGCCAATCGCTCGGGCTCATTTACTTTGAAAGATGAATTGATGTGTTTGGTGAAAATACGTGATGGACTGGAGACCTGTCCAGGGTGTATTCTGCATGTCAATGGGTGAATGTAAAGTGCTTGGTGAACTGCACAAGCAGTGGAGAAGTGCTATGTAAGTGAAATCAGTGTTTAAAGTAATATGATGGGGGGGTTTTTGTATGAAGACCTTCTTTGTTGTGAGTCTGTGATTAATTCGCAATGCTTTTTGCCCCCTAAAACAGATCTAAAGGAAGAAAACTGAGTTGTGAGTCCATGATTTATACAAATATTAAACTATCACTTTATACCGCAGTTGAATATTGTCTCATTATGAGATAGCAATGTTTAGGGACATTAAGTCTGTGAGAATCAATGGGTGATATAGTACATTTCTATTCTGTCTTGAAGACTGACCTACTTTTCAATTTAATTAATAAGAAAAGCATTGATATGTCCTGGAGATGTTAACAAACAATATCCCTTTTCAATGGGCCCAGAGAGCATTAGTGTTCCTTACACTCTTAGATCCATTCCTGCATGCTTCACACCAGCCTTTCACACTCTGTACATCTCAACTAACACATATCCCATGAAGCCAGAATCTTTCCAAGCTTAATCCAAAACAAAGACACAGAGATGTTCCAGCAGCATATCTCACACTGGGTGCACCATCTGTCCCCTCCCAAGGTCTAAAACTTGCAAGAGTCCACTGATATTTCTTAGCAATGTCATGCATGGAATAAAGTTTACAAGGCTTTTGATGGGATCTTTTGCTTTCTTGCTTGTGTCTCACTGAAGCCATTGATCTATGCAGGCAAAAGAGTGCGTTTTAAAAGTTTGCTCAACCTCTACATACTGTATGCCACATGTCAATGATCAATTTCTGTCTTTCTCAGGTATTATAAGTGCTTTGTTGATGAAGAAACCTAAAAATGTTCACTCCAAGCTCCAGAACAAAAGATATAGGTAAGTGGGGAAGAAAAATCCCATTGGCTTGTTATAGCATGATCTGTTCAACAGACATGACCTGGACTCATCGGCAGTCCCCATGTTACTTGTTTAGATGCTGTCAAGTCTTTGAAGTTTTGTCACTGGCAGGATTTCTTGTGTTTATTCAGTTGCTTCTTTGAATCACGGCTGAACCTTTCAAAAAAAAAAAGTCAGACACAGTCAGTTGAGTCCCTGCCGTTCCCTCCTTTGGGGCAAATATATCAGAATTAGACATACCCTTTAGCACTCAACAAGAGCCATTTTTCTATTGCACTTACTTCATTTTTTTTTAGATTTGCAGATGTCAGCATAAATATAAATATAATAAAAACTTTTTTTTTTCAAAACAAATTAATTTCAGGCATGTGAAATGTGACATTTCAAATAATCACATAAGTAACTAATATCCATATACACACATATATACATATGTTGAAGATGATAAATAATACATTTATAGCTTATGAAAATATAATCTATATAAATATAAAATCTATGTTTAAATATCCCCACACATATTTATAAACATACATACACACACACATACATACTTCATATATCTAATTATCATGCCTGAAAAGGGGTAGGGAACCCTTCTCCAATATTCAATAGTTATATTTTATAATTATCTTTCTGCATTAAGAATAGTTAGTGTTAAATATGTAAATATAGCAGTTAGAATATTATCTAATATAGAAGAGATATATATATATACATACTCACACTCACACATACACCCACACAAATACATATATACTGCGAATATACATATACACATCTACATATAAAGACTACATTTCAGATTATCAATTCTTCCAGGGATCCTATAACCAAATATTTGCTTTGGTCCATGCAGAACAGAAGAAGGCACAAATGAAAAGTGGTCTTGCCAGCTCAAACAAACCGCCTGATTACGAAAAACTGCAGGCCAAGCGCCTGGAGTTGGATGAAATTGGGCGAAAGGTAAATTGTATTCATCAGTATCATCAGCTCTCCTAAAACAGCAATGTCATTATTGAGTCTTGATACATTTGATAAAACAGGAATTCAGCAAAATTGAGAAGAATACACAACAGCCGTACTCATTAGCCGCCACAGGAAGCGTGTGAACTGAGGGGTGATAAAAGCAGCATGTCTTCAGTAGTAGGAAATTGTGCAATTTATTTCTTTGTCTCCTTTTGGTACCTCTTTCATGCACAACACACACAGTAACAGGATTTGACTCCACATAAAATAGGCATTGCATAACGTTTGTAGTTCATCCAGCGACATAGAAAACAGCGGTAATATCACTGCCACACAGACTAGAATTAACATGAATATTCATTTGGCTGCCCGTGGTTTTTCCATAAAACTGTTTGAAGTTCCGAGTCATATGACTCCGAGCAGAGCAAAAAGTTAATGCTTGGGGCAGCAGAGATTAAGCTGTTAGACCTGCCTTGTTTTAATTGGTAAACTGTGTCAGTAGTCTTACAGCATCACTATGGTAGCCCATGGCTCCTCAGAACCCTGCTTTCTGTATGACTTAGATAAGACTGGGCTATGCTCGCATTTGGTCGCTCCTCTTAAAGACATTCTTCTCTCGCATCTCCAATCAGTGACATAAGATGTGGTTCGAAAACATGACATGAGCACGGTACCATTTGTGCTTTCTTTGAAGAAGTCTCAGTTAGTAAATGCTAAGCCCTTAGCAACCCAACAATACGCTATATAAATGTGTGTGAGTGTTGCCAAAAAAAAGAGAAACAAACGTGTGCTTCGTTTTTGTTGGTGTCATCAGGCAAATGAATGCGATATTGCCACAAGCTCTCCAAATGTATATGTTTTTTAATGTTACTCTGATAATATGTAGAGCCCACGACTTTATTAAGAAAATATGGATGTGCATAATTATAAGACTCCAGTCCCGTCTTCACTGTTTCACTCATTATTTGCATACTAGCGTTTTGATGTAAATGTATGAAACAGCATACAAATACCAATACATATACGTTATCGTACAATGAAATGTTTGAATTCAGTTTTCACATCAATGAAAGAAATAAGTATTATAAAAATCATATTGCTACAAATAGGTAGGTAGTTTGTCTTTGCTACAGCTTTCTGAAAAACATATTTTAAATTGTGTTAACCTCAGTTATAGCTCCACCTACCTTCAACCGGATCATGTTTTGTTTGCCGGATTCAGGAGAACTATCCGTGGTACAATTATGTTCAACATAATAATGTGCTTTTACAAAAAATTTTGGTATATTTAGGGAGGCCACAGGCCCTTTTCAATAAACACATGCCGACATGTCATAGTTAGAGAAGTACACGTGTGAATAACAAAAGAATGATCGCTTGATCCAATTGAGCTTGTTTTGAGTGCTCAGCTACAGGAGCCAAAATACTCTTCATTGTATTATTTACTTTACCCTCCTCTTTTAGAGCAAGAGTCATCAACCTTTTGGATTCTGAGAGCTATTTCAAGTATTCCATGTAATACCATGGACTACTCACCATAAGGTCAAAATATCTGTACTTGCCACGGTTTTTCAAAGTACAGATTTTTATATTCATCTTTCTTTATCATTAATATATTTCTTTATTGAAATCTGACAGCAGTGAGCTTTCATATAACCATTGTTTTGCTACGTATGGGTGATAATCTATTGTATACAATGACAAAGACTGACACATTGTCACCATAACAAGCAGTAACAGTCAGGTAATATATGCATTCACATTATTCACAACCGGTTCAGGTTCTATAGCAGTATATTTATGCTGATAGTGGAGACCTGGGTTACCATTGCACCTTTCACATCATTTATCAGCAGATTCTGCCTTCAGATTCTGGCCTGACTTGATAGATTTTCTCTACTATCTCTGACAATGGGCATCAAAATTAGACTAAGAACTCAATTTTTTTGTTTTTAAAGTCAACTGATTTTTTTTCCAACCAAATGTATGTGTGAACATACACTGAGTGTGGCATCTTGACTTTGTTTTTATTAAGTGATGGTGAACCCCAATACACATTCAAGCTGTGGCATTCACTGCTGTAAAAACATGTAAACAGAAATGCTCAAACCAAACAAGGTTCAAGCTTGAACAAATTTATTTATAAAAACAAAGCAACTCCACTACAGCAAAGAAAAACATGCTGGGTTGAACAACACCAATTACGGTGGATAAAATTAGCTGTTACATAAACAGAACCAAGCATAAGTTTAGTAAGTTTAACATAAGTTAAATACAAATTAAATGGGGAGGTAATGAATCTTATATTGTGTATAGGGTAACTGTTCTTTTATTTATCTGTGTCAGATAATGATGAAACCAAACATGACGGAGGTTTCTTTCATGTCAGATTTTCTCTTCGGTGTCAAATATGTGATGACTCATCCTCCATTCAAAGGCTTTTGTTGATTTGACATACAATAGTAGTACATATACCGTTTTGCAGGTGCACCAACAGCAACAGCAGAATTTTCAACTTTGTTAATTGATAATGCTTTTATGAAGAACGAGACAAAAGCATTTGAGACATGTGCACACAATAAAACTTATGTTATTGTAATGTATGTTAATATGTCTGTGGATATACCAACATAATCTTTGGCACTGACACAGATCAACGGATATTAATTTAAGTCCGAAACTAAATTATTTTGCCATTAAAAAGCAGACATTCACCCAACAATACCATCTATAAAATGCCATGAATCACATGTAAAGCTTTCATTTTGGTAGGACTTCTATTATGTAACATATGCAGTAAAAAAATGAGAAACCAGTCAATCATGTTAAACACAGGTACCTGACAAATCTACTTAAGTACACTAATAAAATACATATACTTAGTCCATTCTCACTTCTGATGGCAGAATTGATGAGTTCTGTTAAGGTTATGTACCGACATAATCAGCTGTTGCACATCAGGATGTGGCCATATGGAAGCGATATCTACCTGTTTTGGATGTCTATGGATGAAGCCTACTCAATGGAAATATTTTTTTTTACTCATTAAAAGTTTTTTTTAAATCCTTTTTTTCGGTGCAATGATTATTAAACGTGCGGGATTTGAGTTTGCTCGTCACTATTGGGTAAATATTGAGACACTAGTTTTGAAGAAAGGAGGATGAGTGAACTTAAGAACACACATACTGTCACCACACTTGTGGTTTTCCTACAATTCAAGGTGTCACATTTAAAAAGGTCCATTTGTGGTGCAGAATATATCAAACATGGTGCATTATAACGCTGTGAGAGCAGTGGATGTAAACAGAGTTTCCAGAGATGTATTTTAGATGTATTATCGTCCTCTGAATAACAGCGAGGCAGCATAACTTCTTGATTTTTATAACTCAGGACCTCCATGTGAATCTCAGAAGAAAGCATGCAGTCCAGCCAATTTTGATATTTGATAAAGATGAAACCTTTTTTTTTTTTTTTTTTTACATTTTCAGCCTGTAAAGCCTCAAGTGTTGGAAATACCACAATTTTTGTTTATCACTGTCAAGAATGTGCCTCACTGATAAGAGATGTGAAAAGCATGAGAATCAGACTCCGAATCTGCGAGAGCTGGATTAGGAGATGAGCTCGGCTGATATGAGAAGATATAAAAAAAATAAATGGTCATACAGTATATATACTGTACGTCCATTGTTGAGTGGTGAAAATAATAATACAAGTGATAAGAGCAATGAATGCCATGTAGCCATTATTATGTAAATAACAATAAGTTGTTCTCATGCACATTAATGTGTTTAAAAACGTTCATTAGTGAAAGGGAAACGGGGAAACTGGTTTTGTGGTTACTTCCGGACTAATAAGGATGAGCATTAATTGATTAGTTTCATTTGGCGCTGTGAAATGAGAGATTAGTTAATGTAAGTTGATGTTTGGCTTTAGGCACAGTTTGTGCAGTCTCAACTGAGTCATTAGACATTGTGTGCAAATGAAGATTACCTATAATGCACTGCGCCTGGAATAACATTTTCGGCCCTTTTACTTCCATTGTCGTACAGTTTTCACGCTGGGAGCGATGGAATTAAGCTACAACAAAATTGGCATCACAGTGAGGTTAATATTATATTTTCTTTGCAGTAACAGCAGCATCCTTCAGACCAACTCTGCATATATTAGCACCCTTAACCCCTTTAATGTTCCTGCTAATCTGTAATAGATTGTGCTGATGTGTTAGCCATGTGAGATTGTCTTTTGTACAATTATCTGAGCCACTGCTCTGTATATAAAAACACTGATACGACACAATGAACTGCTGCACTGAGAGCACACAGAAGGCGGGCCGCGATGAAAAAGAGGAATAAATGAGAGTAGATTAAGACTTCTACCTCCCCTTTCCTCCCTTAATTACATATTGCATGCATGTCATGCATGTTTGTGCATGATTATTTGAAATTTGTACCGTTTATTTTGCTTTCATGCTTCAACAGTAATACGGTTTCAGCTGAATTATTTGTGTTTATGATCCTCTTGCACTCACTGCACTAATAAAGACCAGAACAAATGCTTCGAGCAAAATATTGCTAAAGGAGAAAATAATTCACTCTGCTGTGTTGTTTTGATGTTACTTGCAATATAATAATTTCCACGCTTCATTTTAGTTCTGCTCTTCCTGCCAAATGGTACAGATAAGTGATGCATTAAGATGATTATGACAGCGGTTTCTCAAGGTAGTGGAGTTAATTGCAGGTGGAAATAATTGTCATGACATACAGTGCAGTATTCCTTTTTTTTAATTCCGTGAATTTTGCAGGCACTCTAAAACCTGTGTATTCTTGCTGTGCATTAAACCTTTCTGTTATAGGTTGAAAAGGCTCGCTGTGCAGCCAAGGCAACCAAAGAGAGCTCCATGTTACGGCAACATAGACAGGTGTGGAACGGAGAGTGGTCTAGGTACGCTCAGAAAGGCTGAGTAAGAGCCCCCTCTTACTCCCTGTCATTATCTGCTGCGGTCTTCTGAATGTGCTATTACACCATGCAACCATTCCACTTAAGCCTTGTTGCACCCAGACAGGAACCTGCGTGGAAAAATAGGGTGGACAAGAGTAAACCCCAGGAGGTAAAAAAAATAATAATTTAATCTTTGCTGAGAAATACAGGAAGAGGAGACATTTAAGCCCACTCATCAACTGTGGTGACATTGAATTAGGGCAGTAATCAGATAAAAGTGGGAGGCTGTGGCTTTGTAGAAGCAGAGCGCGTACTAAATGGAAGAAAACTGTTTGTGTCCGAGCTGAAGCAGGAGTGTGGTACTGGGGCCCCGGCAGTGTCATGCCTTGTGAAGTGAGAAGGGCAGCACTAGCTCTGGGGTGCAGCTTGTTTGGCTGCGTAATGACTGTGTCTGAGCCACCCAAGGTTAATGATGTACACAAGCGTGAGTCTCCGTAATGAGCCTGGTCATAAGGATGTGCCACCGCTTGCAACTCTATATATATCGACTTAAATTATTGCGAGATTCAAAAGCCACATTGTCGAATGGGAAAATAAGCAAGCCCATATCTCATGTCAACCCCTGGGCTAGTTAGTGAGAAGTAAACAATTACCGTTGCTCCTTCCACATGCCTGGTAATGTGATGCTGCCCACAGCTAGAAAACATCCTGCCCACAGCCTGTGCCACACTCTTGGAAAAAAACCCCACCAGTGAGGTCGGTTTGTGTAATGAATGTGAGAGTTGACGTGGCTCCAATCCCTAAAGAAACCATAGCAAGAGCAGGCCTGTGAAATAGAATGTGTATTATTATGAGAAACCTGAAGCTTTACTTGAGATTTAAAGTTTTTTTTCACCATTACATATTTCTGCTTCAATTCCCCGTAAGAGGGCAGACCTAGAAATCTAGATAGAAAATTAAAGAAGTGCCTGTTTGGCTGCCTCAAAGTTAAGGGATTACCACTGTAAGCCACTGCAATTTACACCTTCAATTATACTTTTTACACAAGATGCCCCTCCCGCTGCAAGTCAGAACGGAACATCACTCCTACGCAGTCGGGTTCAAGACTAAACCTCGAATGAATTAAACAAATTGTCCTATATTCTTGTAGATTAAGCTTCAGAACAACCTGAACTTGTTGAAATGACTTCTGTGATTGACTTGATGCTTGCATCGATACACCATCAATACTAAAAAATATTGTTCTGAAAAGAGCCATTTTGAAGAAATAATAAATGAATAATTTTTTTTAACATTCCTCCAGCAATGGTAAGGGAACAGATAGGACATTCCTGAATAAAGTCACAACTGTATTATCCTCTTACAAATGTTGTCCATTTAATGTTCCCATTAGTAATCAGGAGTCAACACTTGGGTAGATTACTCAAAAAGAGAATAGAGAAGAAATGGTAAATGGAGTTCTCTTATATAATACTCTTCCACTGATGAACAGTCCCCGAAGGCGTTATTCATTCCACATTCACCCATTCACGCACACGCCACAGCTTATCCTTTGAATTTAGCACTAGAATTAGCTTAGCGACACTCAGCGAGCAACAACATTTGTCTCATGGTTGACCCGTGTTCTTGAATTTACCGCTGTGGTGGTATTTAAGTCCATTTTTCTTGTTCTTTTTAAACAGGGAGAACGCCGAGAATAATTTTCTCAAGAGGATGAGACAAAGCAGTGTTAAAGACTCTGCCGTATTTTCACTTCAGGAAGATGGTAACTCCCAAACTAACATTGAGCAACTGCACGGCACCTCAAGTCTCTGATATGTAATATTTGCTTTCTTCTACGTTTTTGGTGGTTAGAGCGGTCTGTTGCGAGAGATCGGGAGTCATACAGGATGGCTCCCGTGGAGCCTGTCTGTCCCCTGAGAGATGATCTGCGCTTCAGACCTGGTGAAATACAACAGCAGCAGTTGTCTGCACACCCATCAAACTGTGAACAGGTAATACAGCAGGTACAGTATATGAGAAATAAAGGCATCACTGAATCCCTCCCCGTAGCCATAGTAACAAGGATAGTAATGACCGACCTTAGTGCTTAATTCAGCAAAAGCTTGCCGACATCCAGAATTTCTGAAAATGGAAATTTATATATACATAGTATTTATGTCACCTTACAGAATAGAAAATTCTTCAGCCTTTGAAAATACTAATTTGTATTTTACATGTTTTTGTTCTTAGTTGTCGATAAACCATCTATGTTTGATCACAGCACAAAACAAAAGTCTATCTTAACTTTGCACACGTTCTGCAGGTACTAGATAAAAAAAAAGAAAAAAAAGAAAAGTAACTTATGCACATCCAAATTACAAATTCCTGCTTTTTCCCCACAACAATCTCAGCGGGTGCACTTTATTCTCTGCCCATGAAGCTCTTATTTGTGAGCTACCCACAGTCCCAAAGTCATCAATTCTGTCTTTGACTCTCTGAGGCTTTTTGCAGGCTCGAGAGATGAATGCTGAGATTAAGGAGTTAGCTGGGGTCTTTAAAGACAGACCGCACTTGGAATGAATCTTCTGCCAGACATTTTGTCGGCTCAGTGTTGCTCACTCATGCTTGTTTCTTTCCCATGACCTCCTCTTCTCTCACTGGCTCACACACACACACACACACACACACACACACACACACACACACACACACACACACACACACACACACACACACACACACACACACACACACACACACACACACACACACACACACACACACACACACACACACACACACACACACACTGCTACTACTACTACTACAATACCTTCACTTTTAAGTCCCTTCAAACATCTTTTTTTATGTTGCCATTCCTTTTTATCACTGCTTCCTCCATCAAGTCAATGAAGGAGAATCTATGTAATTAAACTGTACAAATACTGTATTAATCCCAGAGGGAAATTCTTTCATGATTACATAATTTACATCAATAGTAAGGAGTTTAAAGTGCTATAACGGACTACAACGGAGTACAGTAAATAAGGCTTATCCCATGCTATTTTTCTGGCTGATAAAGTTGGCCACATTTCTGGCTTTGCCAGATGTGGTTTTAATGATTAGGATGAAGCTTAGACTGGATAAAATTCTCGTTTTATATTTCTTACAAAAAGAAAAAAGAATCACGACCTTCCCTAATCCTTATATTATAGGTGGTAAATGGATTTCACTTATATGGCACTTTTCCACTGCTTGAGCAGTCCCCAAAGCACTTTACACGGTTAATCACATTTAAATTCACACACCAACGGAAGCAGCCGCCATGCGAGGCGCTCAATCCGAATACTTCAACACGTCGACAGTGGGAGATGGGGAATCACACTTGCAACCTTCCCATTAAGAAACAACCGCTCTCCCAACCAAGCCACAGCTGCCTGTGTATTCACAAAGACGTCACATAGTGGTGTAGTGAAAGCGAGAAGTCCCTAAGTTTAAGTACTGTCTCAGATAGCTTTCTGTAGTTTTCATCCTCTGGGCGTGGGTATTCTCCAGGTCTCCACTGATGACCCTTTATTGCCTGTAAGTGCAAATGTAAGTGTGTGTAGATGGATGGATGTAGGGATGGTGACTTCAAAATTGCTCAGTGAGTGAGTGAGTGAGTGAGTGAGTGAGTGAGTGAGTGAGTGAGTGAGTGAGTGAGTGAGTGAGTGAGTGAGTGAGTGAGTGAGTGCCTGTCATTCCTACAGTGATCTGTGATGGATTGGTTCCCCGTCAAGGATGTACTCCGCATTCACCTATAGTCAGCTGGGGTTTAGCCTCCAGCCCCCCACTTTCGTCCATCCATCCATTAGTTACAGCTGTTACTACTCATGTGGGCTTTATGAGTAATCATATTGAATCAGAGGCAACATTGCCAGGCTTTCTTTGTGTTTTTCTGTCACAATTGGCTCCTTCCATCTTTCTTGTCTTTTTTCGAGATGCCTTTTTTTCAGTCTTTCATCTGCACTGAGGCATGATGTCCATCAAGCAGCTAAACACACTCATTCTTCATTTATATAGCTTCAATTTTCATCCATTGTAGTGAAACAATGGATTCACATCCTTTCTTTGTCCATAATAATGTATTTACATGTCATTGTGGATTGAACTATTACTTATTATGATTTACTTAAATTTTTAACATTCAAAATAAGGAATATCTTTAATATGTCTTGCTCATTCAGGTTTAGATCTCCTCTGAGCTTATAAAGACTCAAGGACATTTCTTTGCACGATAAACTGAAATCTTGGCTTTCGCCACTCAAATGTACATAATAACATTTCATTAAATCGAAGCACTAATGCAGTAGGTGCTTGAAAGCTGGTAGCACCTAGAAATGAAGTCAATTTAGATTTTCATTTGCTTTTTCCCGTCACTTCTCGTGTGCCAATTTGGTGAGGCCCTCATGGAAATACCGATTGTAATTGTAGACAGTGAAGTCATTAAAAGGTGCTGACTTCCAGGGTTGAGACTACCGAGTATGTGACCGTCTGTCTGATTTTTCACAAGTTTTATGCCAGATTCTTTTCCTGATGTATCCTGAGCAGTTGGGCATCAAGGGCCACAGAGGTCACCCATATGTATTAGGATGTAAACCAGGTAATTTCCAGTTACAAGCTGTTTGCTCTATTACAGTAACATTTTTAAAATCAAGAAGAATCTCTTGATTACTATTCGGGGTAAGCGCCTAAATGGCATAGCTGTGAAAAAAGAAGCAGTTACATCAAAGAAATACTATTGCAAGTGACTTCAAATTAAAAAAATATATATATATTTTTTGAAAAACTAGTTTTGGCATAGTACACATTTCTTTCTTTCTTATGAATGCAATGAGAAACAGTTATTTTTTTCCCCTCTCCACCTTGTTCACAACTTGGCCAATTAACACATTTTCAAAACATATTTTAACTGTGACTAGTGCCATAACATTTCCATAAACAAACAGAGGCACATTTATTTTTCAGTGTAATTATAATCATATTTTGTAATACAGTGAATGTGGCCTCATTGTTAAAAAAAAAACAACTATTTCCAACTAGATGTTTTTCTTACTTTAATATGTTTTTCTTGGAAAAAAGCTGCTGATCACTTGCTAATAGTGAATCACTATTCACAGTTTCATAATCCAGACAACAGAAAGGACATAGGTTAGGTGATATTAAAGTAATAAAAACATTGTGAGACAATCCTCCTCCAAGCGCTATTAGAACTTGTAGCCAATTTCTCAATTTTATTGTCTTGCCTCATGCTTCCCTTCATGAGACTTTTCTTTTTTAACCTTTAGGTTCATTTGGTTAAAGACCAGCAGGATGGCATAAATGCAGATCTTCATGCGGAGAACTTGGACTTGGAGAGGAGGATCAAGGACCTGAAATTGGAGGTACGACTTGTATTACTGAAGTTCTAGTGAAGTATGGATTGATTTCATTTATTTATTCATTTTTTTTATAGTTATACTCCCAACATCAAATATGCCAATGGGCTTGTTTGTGGAGTGACTTAACTGTTAGAAAATTGATAGATAGATAGATAGATAGATAGATAGATAGATAGATAGATAGATAGATAGATAGATAGATAGATAGATAGATAGATAGATAGATAGATAGATAGATAGATAGATAGATAGATAGATAGATAGATAGATAGATAATATGTTGTGCAAAACGGTTTGGGCAACAAGTGAGATGAATCAAAAAACAACAGTGTTCACTGCTCAGATATTTTGAGTTTAACATTATGACACTTTTAAATTTTCTAACGTGCTTTGGATTGTTTTCTTGGTTTAGGCGCCAGACTCTTTACAGATTCACTTTACTGCGCCAATTGTTGCGACGCAGCATGTTCTTCTTTCAAACTATTCTAACTTTGCATTTTATGTGTTGATTACAAGACTTGTATCTAGTTCTATTCGTCTACTGCTATATGTCCTAAAGACAGATTAGATTACCCTACACTAATTGTTCAATATTTGCCACCTAATTAAGTTAGGAGCTCTGATCAGAGCTGAATAGCAATGAGGAAACATCATAAAGATATACAGTTATACAACCTTCTACAGAGATTGTCATGGTATCTTTCTTTGCAGAAACGTCTCACTCCAGATAATTTGGTGACTACCGAAAACATTCCAAAAGATGTTCTGGATTCGGACTGCCCCTACCCGGAGCTGAAGGACTCGTTAATTCAAGCCTTCCTCTTTCTGTCAGAAAAGTATCAGAGCAGGTTACAGAGTCTTCAAGAGCAACTTCAAACAACTGACAGGTGGGCCTCAAGAGAGTTAGACTTTTGACTTTGCTCCTTAACATCCTATTGAGTGCTTGCAGATTGATTGAATGGGGAAAATGTGGTTAGAATAAGTAAATGCAGCAAGTTCCTAACTATTGTGTTGCATCGATTTCAATGAGTACATTTAAAAGCCGAACAGATCAAGATCAGTGATTAAAATAACAGCAGGGCATCGACCCCGTGTAGAGGAGCAGTCATTTTACAGTCCAGACAAGGGGTATTTACCATTATATCATGACAATGTCTTAAAGCTCCTTTATAATGTGATTGTTATTTCCACGTAGTTCCTTTCATTGTGCTGTTGTATACCACTCCCATTTTCTATTTGTAGCTTTAGGAAAGGTAACTGGAGGAAGGGGAAGCATAGTTTCTGTATATTCTTCATTTTTATATTACCGTAATCATGGATTTGTTTTAATTCAATGCAGGTTCTGTGGCTGGTGTCCAAAGGATCATGAGCAATTCCTGTTCATATTGTCTCACTACACTTATGGCGTACCTAACTACAGAGAGCTGCGCATGGACATGCTGTTGAGAGTGTTCCCTGGGAAGACAAAACAAGAACTGGTATGTCCTTGGGAGACAAATAAGATGTGTTTCATTGTTAATTACAACACAGTTAAAGTTAACATGCAGAAAAGATGTTGTCTTTGGGTAAATGTTGAGACATGTGCATAGACAGGTACAGTAGATACATACCTGAAATGTAGTACAGACCAAATAATCTAACTCTCTTCAAAGTTGCATATGTATATTTGGGATGCTAAAACATATATTGGAGTCAAACTGATTGGGAATTTGCACCATTTCTAACTTACATGTTTTTAGGCATATTAATGAGTTACAAATTATTTGTAAGCAGCCTGTTTTAGAGGGCTTCTATTCCCCCTCACCTTGTTTATAAAGCTATCCAGCGCAACAACTGTTTCACCTTCTGGCTATTAACAAATTCAGAGTCATGTGCCAAACTCAAGATCAAAATGTATCTTGCTGTAACTGTATCCTCTGGAGCAATTATTACTGTCAATTGCAATTCAGTCTTTTATACTTTTCTGCATGTGGCACAAAACACACATACTTTACGTTTGCATGCACATACTGTAAAGTAAAGCAGCATCTAATATTGACACACCCATCTGAGAATGCACCTCCCCCCTGTGTCGGAGGCAGCCCTGCAGTGAGTCCCACGCTCCCTCGCCAATGTAGCTGAGTACCCTGAACGAAGCAGACAGACACACAAATAAGCCTGGACAATCGTCTGCTCGGCACGCTGCAGGATGTGCCGCGTCACCCACTGTGGACGTTTGGCTCAGGCCACTGCCTAGCATTGCCATGACAACCGCCGGGCCCTTCCTCTCCTCCGTCACCCGTGCCCAGAGACCTGTCCTCATATCAGTTCCAGCTGGGTGCTGCATTTAGAACTGTGATCATTCAGCCTTAGGGGTGGGGGCTCGCGAGCAGGAAAGATGTCTCTCTCTCTCTCTCTCTCTCTCTCTCTCTCTCTCTCTCTCTCTCTCTCTCTCTCTCTCTCTCTCTCTCTGTCTGCTCTACACTTTCTCAGAAACAGACCCAGATAAGTCTGACTCCACCTAATTCAGATATTACACTTGATTAAATTCACATGTGCGTAATCAGTGGGACCTATAAATTGGTTTTCTGAAACCTTTTTAATGAAGTGCTTAAATGCAAATCTGCGATGAGTACTCCAATAAAGGAAGCCATAATTTTGTAGGGGCATTCTTGGGATTTACTTTATCTGATACCTCAATCTAAATGAAGTGAATTAAGTATGATGCTGATTACTTAGCTTCAAGGCTGGACTCCCTGTTTGAACTGAGCTCTGTGCTTGTGAACTTTCAGCTCCATTAGAAATAAAGTAAAAAAAAGCAAAAAAGAATTGTGACAGGCTGCAGTGTGGCTAGGGCAGATATTGTATTTGTTCATGAAAAATGTTTCCCATTACTCTTCCACACATTACAATGGTGTGGATTTTCAATTCTTTGCACTTTGGTTCCAATTTGATTATGTTTCTTTGGAGTCAGCATCTCAGCGCTTGCCTTTTTCTGTGCCGGTTCTTAATCTTCAGCAAAGGAACATTAAAGGACTGTTGTGGTTTGAGCTGAAATGTTTTATTTTTTGCCATCATTTTAGGGTGATGCCATAATTATTCTATGCTCTGTGTGGATTTTCCTCAGTAAGATAGAAGGTGAGAGCAGAGGCAAGTGGCTTGTAGGGTTCCTGGTTGATGAATAAGGATCAGTGGTCATCTTCGATATATTTCTCTCCCTCTGAGCTTTCACAAAATGCCCCAAGCAAAATAAAAGAACAGCAAATGTTTTTTGTTTTTTTTCAGCGATGCTTTTTTGCTCTGGGCATTTTTTGTTTTTTTTACATTTTCTGCATGAGTTTGTCTGGCCATGGACTGTAAGTGCAACCCGTGTGTCATTTGCTGCAGCATCCATCAGGTTTTCTATGCCGTTTTCACTGGCAAGTGCAACAAACCTCTAAGAGTCACTAACATCAAGTAGTGGTACTCCAGCTAGCTTTGAGTGGACATCTCCCCCTGCTGGATGGGGTACTTCATTGTCTACTCTATTATCTCCTACAACTAAATAAAACCTGCAGGATTTCATAGTGATGCCCTCATTGTGTTTCACGGGAATAGTGAAAATAATAATTCATACCTCTCAGTATCTCTGACTTCATGTGGACATTTTTTATCTTCTCTTCTTTGTAATGCTGAGTTCTCATGGAGACAGCACTCCACAGAGGAAACGATGGTGTTACAGTTCAACTAGGTGTTGTGACACTTCACAGTGTGAAGCAGACGCCATCTTTCCACAGACACTAGAGTATCATGATTAAAGTGGATATACGCCTGTGTGCTCTCAAACTTTGAATGCATGAAATATGCAAGTCATGGATACAACACACACTGTGTGGAGGGTCGCTCTCTTATAAAACAACACAAGGAAGGTAAGGTTGAGAGGGAGACAAGCAAGGGAACGTGAGGAACCGAGGGTGGCTCTTCCCCGAGTTCTTAAGTTGTGCATTAATAAACAGGATTTGCTTGACTGCCTCTGACACTTGTGTTCCGTTGGCAGGCCTGTCAGCTCACTCATTTTCAATAAAACCAGTCAGCCGTCTAATGCCTTCCCACCGTCAGTTAGCTGCTATTAGCCCATAGATGAATATCATTCCCTCTGTTCCAATGAAGCAGCCAAGTGGCGCAGCCTCTGTGAGCGTTGACACAATGATGAATAGCTACAGGCAGCCCTCACACAGAAAAGGAACTGTTTTCCTTCACTGCTCCACGAAAAAGACCATTTTATACTCCAGCAGAGGTAGATTCTACACACGGTTACCCTGCTGGGACCTGTTGCCATTCTTACAGACAGTGTATCTCAAAGTGGTATTTGAGGAATTCTACTACCATATGGTCAGTACGGTGCAGCACAGTGGCTCATGGAGGAGAGTAACCATTCAGGCTGGCATCCTTTGTTATCACCTTGTCTGTTCCTCATGTTTATCTCCTAAGTCTTTTCTTCTTTTTTTTATCTTCATTGATTATATTTTTTCATTGCATATACTTGATACTTTGTTAATCCAGTTGAGAAATGTCTCTACCGAATTGACCCATCAGTGGGCGGCAAGAGTGTGGCGCTCCAAGGAGGTGGTAAGGGTCAAGGGTCTTGCTCAGGGACCCACGGTGGCGGCCTGTACGATGATACCTTTATGTCAACCCGTCTGTACAAATGCTCTTTCTGGTCTTGTCCTCCCAGTGGGATCATGAACGTGTGTGGGACTTTCAGTGCTTCATCCAGAACCAGCTGAGAGTGGTAGCCCAGCAATGGCAGCGAGACCAGGAGGGGCTGCGGTTCAGAGCCCTGGTCCTACTCCAGGAGGCTAAACATGCCCACCAGGCGGAGCTGGAGTTCCGCAGAGACCGAAAGCAACAGCAGGACCTCTGCTTGCATCTCAAAGAGAAGGTTTGTATCAGTTTTACCTTCATATCCAGAATATACTATATAGCGTGATGTCCTTTTCCTTCATTTCCTAGGAAATATTGCACGTGTAGGTAGGACATGGCCATGCGTTTAGGGGCCTGCAAAGCAGCAGTGTCTTACTGCCTGCTTGTGCACAGTGTATCTGCTGATTAGACCGTATATCACCAGACTGCCTGACAGCATCTCTCGCTTTAGCTGCCACTTGGGATGGGCTGTGAATGCAAACAAGCTAATAAGAATGGTCCCGCAAACATGATGTCGCTGTCTCTTCCGGGTGCTGCTACACATTCACACAACAAACAAGTTACTCATGTGAACAAATCCATGTGACGTTGATATAGTACTGTACAAATTGAATTTGCTTGCCCTGTGTGCTTTTTTTTTCTTCTTTTTTTTTTAATGCTGTGGTTGTCCCGTGGCTAAAACCCTCTGAAGTGTGATGTACAGCTTCTGCAGTCCGACACCAATGATTTTCACTTAGTCAAATAACAAAACAGTCTGGGGGTTTTTCATTACTGGCTTGCTGAGTGTAAGATTTGTTTCCTTGAGACTGGTGGAGTTTGCTTATTCTCACACATTGCATCAATTAATCATTAATTTTCTTAAAATTTCTTCAACTCTATATTGTGACATATTCTTTTGTCTGGAAAACTGTGACCTCTCTTTTTGTATAGTCATAGAAAACCATATAGAGGCCAGAGCCAACAGCTTGGTTTCATACCACTACCAGTGACAGGCATGTGAAAAAAACAATTGTTGATTGGTTTGCTTATGTGTGTTGTAAGTCCTGCCTTGGAGAACAATTTTCTTAAAACTGCAAATGACAATCGGCAACATACAAAAAAAACCAAACAAACCAAAAAATAACTCCTCAGAAGGAGGTAACAGCTCGGCCATTAACTGCTTTTTATGATCATTTCAACTTTTTATGTCCCAATTGCCATTGCTAACGGTTCAAAGCATAAACTCTGGTATCTTTGTGATAGTAACTGAGTAGTTTACCACCTGGTCAACATTAGCTTCTGGGACATCCACCAATCAATAGGCAGCTTGCACATTTTTTCACTTTGACTGATGTTTTACATCCTGTTTTACAGCACTTATTGTTTTTTACCTGCAAATACTAGGCCTCTAATATTTACACTTAATTTCTGTGTGCACTGTCAGTTTTACTTCAGGGCAATGATTACTTTACACCCTGTTCTCCCAGAATGGAGGTACTTCAGACACAGCTGCAGTGACTATGGCATAATAAAGCTATGCAAGTATAAAGACATCAAAGGTTTTTTTCGGATGATGGAATACATTATCGACGACAGCAGGGGTTTTCTTCAAGCTCCATTTTAATGTATTTCTGACAACAAGGGAGCCTTTGACTTTAGGTAATTTGGATGAACCCACAGTAAAAACATAAATGACATGCATATGACTTTGATAAACACATCTCCGAGTTTCACTTTCACTGCCCGCTGATGCAATAAGAAAAATAAAATTACACAGATTTCCTTTCCGATGACTTTGTCACATTCACACTTTGTGTTGATGTGCATGTGCACATATTTGAGTTTGTGTTGAGGCTCAGATGGATGCCCGTTTGCATCCAATCTTTCTTCTCCCTGCCGTTATCGTCACAGCACAGTAACACAGTGGCGAGGCAAGATGGATTCTCCTCCTGTTGCATCTGTTTTAACGCTCTTGGTTTCTGCAGCTGCTGCCTCTGATCCAAATAGCTCTCCTTGGCTCCTCTGTGAGTCCCTCCCATTGTATTCAGTGTCCTGTGTAATACGGTTTTGCGGCGGTCTGGCGCAATGCAGTGTGCAGGTCACGTACACGTTCAATAGAATGTATATTTTATTGGGGTCATCATGATACATAATTTAGGAGTAATTCATTCTCAGTCTTATTTTACAAATTCAGGTACTCCGGAGGATGGTTAGCAGAAAGGTGAAAAGAGCAACTCATTTTCACAAATGAGCTCAAATGAGACCATTTAAACCCAGAAACTGTCTAAAGCCGGAAAGAGTGTTTACCGTGGGAAAAGAAAAGGTTAAGAAATCAAAGGGTGGCGTCATGATGTGTGTCCGTTAGGCAAGCATTTGGTATTATTTATTTATTGTTTCTAATTTATTCAGTCGATATTAGGGTATGTTAGTAAGAGGAGCAAACATGAAACAACAGTGATACCCGAGCTCAAAGATCAGTGACGCTGCAGTGAAGGCTTCTTCTTTCATGTCGAAGTAGCATTAGCATCAAAGGAAAACTGAGGATGAATTTGTCTGGACATACATGCTGAAAGCTGCAGCAGGCTTTTTTCCAGCATCAATCTGAGGAGAAACATTATGACACACACGATTTAGGATCTTTCAGATCGTTTGCCAAACAAAGTCAAAGTCAAGTCATTGGTTGCGTTTTTGGGAGAAACAGAATTTGGGAAAATACGAAGCTCAAATAGAGGACCCATTTGACCTTTCAGCACCAGGGGACACTATGTAAATTAACATTAACATTGCACTTTTTTTTCTTCAAAGTTGCTCTCTTGTTTAGGTTCTGTAGATAGATAAAGATGTTTACCTAAGTTTACAAAACAAAGGGGAACATTTGTAATTTTTCGTTTTTATAGAAGATTATTATGCTCTTAGTATAATGGTCTGGAATTTGTTGGATATTCCTGTGCCAGATTAAGGTTGTATTGTTTTGGAAAAGGCAACCGTGCCACACGGTTCACAAGCTCCACACAGAACTGCACAGAACCAAAAAATGGCTGTATCTGCTGACACAGATGACATCACTGTTTCAAAAGTTCCTTTTTATGAGGATACCCAGATGTGACAGAACAGTGTGAGAATTAAAGAGGCTGTTTGCTGGTGAAGTCAAATTGAAATGGATGATTAAGCATGAGACATTGCTTATTTCACTCTATTTTATTGTTTGAATGCGGAGTCCTCTTTTCAAATCATCGGCTGATTGTTCTGGCTGCTGTAATTAGTCGGTATTGTTCTGAGCGCTACTGTTCATTCGAGCCTTTCATTCTGCCCTTGCTTTCATTTTAACTCCCGCTTATATCTCTCGCCCAGGCCCCTTTGATGAGTGATTGTGTTTCCCACATGAGAAAATAAAGCCTGGAGGGATGACAGATTGTTGCGACATGCTCAGGTGGGAGAAGGATTGGCTGGCCAACATAACACAAGTGGCACAATGACCAAAAAAGAGAGACATTTACAATATGTGTTCTTTTGTGGCGACAGCATATTTTCCCTTTTCCCTTTTCCACACAGTTCTTTGAAAAGTAGCGTCGTTGCTGAGTTAACCTGTGGCCACATGATATGTGTGTCCCATCTGCAGTGATCAGGATATTCTCCAGGCGCAGTTTTGGTGTTATAACTATCAGGTCGCTCTGGCGGCCAAACGGACACGGCAGGGTCTCAGTCGCTGACACAATGTGTGGGCTGTACAGTGTTTGAGCTGACAAGTCTCTGAGGAGTTAATCGCTTATATGTGTATAATTTTTTTTTCCCCCTGCAAAGTGGATAGAACCGCTATGGACCTCAGGAGAAATCAGATGGTGTGAGCTGAGGCAATACAGCTGTAATTGCATGATTTCACTTTTCTCCTCTCATAATGGACACGAGTTTTTGTCTTTTTGAAGATCCTGTAAATCTGGTCTATCATTAACGTCACTCAGGAGAGTGGCCCCACACATGGTGTGCTCTCTCTCTCTCTCTCGCTCTCTCTCTCTCTCTCTCTCTCTCTCTCTCTCTCTCTCTCTCTCTCTCTCTCTCTCTCTCTCTCTCTCTCTCTCTGATTTGTTATGGCCCACGTTATGATGTAATGGTGAGCTCTTTCTTCTTACGGCAAGAGTCTGTCTAAAGGTCCGTCTGTGTGGCGTTTACATGTCCTCCCCGTCTGTCTATCGCTCTGTGTTTGCCCTGCGATGAACCGGTGACCTCTTCAGGATGTACACCACCGATCAGCTCCAGTCCTCTCACAACCACTAATTAGGTGGTTTATAATAAAGTATTTGATTCATAGGTTTGCCTGATTTCATTTCGACCTTTGATAGAGAGCTGTGGTGGCTGCTGTGCTTTCCCTTAACAGAAGAAATTTAACTGTACAGTTATATGAACAAAGGATTCAGCACTCAGATAAAAAGACTATCCCTCTTTTGTTATTCTGACATCTTCGGTTTCTTTTGTGCCACCACAGAAAAATAATGGCATCCCATTACCATTTGAATTCAGAGAAAATGAGATTCCACTGACAAATTATTGTAGACTCTATATAATGACCATTTTCTTTCCTTTGTTCTTCCTGAAATGCTTCGTCACGTCTGCCTAAACAAGCAGATACGCTAAATGCATTTAGACACTGTGGATTATGAATCTTTAAAAGATATGTCTCATCTTGTTTTGTGGTTTTGTGTGGCCTCATCCAGTAAATGAACTTCAGATGTTTTTATATTACAGACTACTGGCAAAAAATGACAATGTCTCAAAACTATGCTTTACACACTCATGCTGTTTACACTTACAATCGCCCACAGTGCCGGCAGTAAATGTACAGGTATCTCATACAGGATAGGCTTTGCTTGATGGATGGTATAATTATGCGCAACGTGTTTTTAGGTTTCTTAAGAGAAAAGCAAGCACCTACAATATTCTCTGATTTATTTTTCTATACTTTATAGAAATTAATATTCTTTGAATAGCACTTTTTTTTCAGTCATTTTTTTTTCAACATTTAATACATTTTTGATACTTTACAAGACAGGCCACGGAAAAACATCACATACAGATGGAACTCAAGCCTCTGCATGCACTATATGAACAAAAAGGGAGAAAAAAAAATGGACTCAATTATCATTCCTGAAAGATTGTATAATAGCTGTATGGAGCTGTGTAAATGTACGTTGTGTGGAATTCCTTTAAGATTCATGGAGATCAGAGACAAAGATTTCTTGTTGATGTTACTAATGTCTAACAACTTTATGATATATTTCATACATAAGGCAGACGTGTTGTATGGTTGATAAAATAATGTTGCTATTCAGTCTCTACTATTGCACAACTTGTTCGTACTAATGTTTGTGTCTGTTATGTTTTTTTTTTTTTAATCTATGCATTTATATCTGTAGTTCTGCGTTTGGTAAACACTGCTCATGCTATTTCGGCTATATAACTGTTATTGGTTGAGGATGTGGTTTCTGTCTGTCTATTATACACTCAACACCTTCTGTCAGTACCGAGAACTTGTGAAAATGACGACTGGACGTTCTAATCGACGCTTCAGAGAAATTGTGCTACAATTGAGGATATAGAAATGTCTGAAGATGAACCGTGTGGTATCCCCAGCCTCAGAGCTGTTAAGTAGAAGTGGATGAGAGGCTGGATTGTTTAAGATCGTCTCTCAAACTCGCAGCTGCTGCTTTTTCTCAGGTGGACGTCAAGTGTGATTGACTTGATGATGGTGGTAGTGTTAATGCACGTGTGTGGCCATGCTAATTTGCAGTCAATTCCTTTGGGGATTCCTAAGCTCTCCTCTGACGGATCTGTAAATCTGTCTGCCTGGTCGGAATGCAACACTCCAATACCCGGCACGCCACAGTGAGGCGGCTGTATAACGAACCTGTCACTCACTCCCAGGCAAATATCGGACTCTGTGTATGTGTGTGTGTGTGTGTGTGTGTGTGTGTGTGTGTGTGTGTGTGTGTGTGTGTGTGTGTGTGTGTGTGTGTGTGTGTGTCAAGATGTATTTGTGGAACCAAAGTTTGTTTACACACTCATAATATGGGGACTTGTTGTCTATGTAGTTACAAAAAGCAAATCTCAATCAGGCAAATTACAAAATTTTGAGGGATGGGCATATTTTAAGATGATGGTTAGGGTTAGGGTGTAAGCCATAGTTATATTTGTGATTAGAGCAAAACCATGGAGAAGTAATGAATACACAATGTGCGTGAGCGTGCGTTCCTGTCTTTCGCATAGTGGTGTCTAAAGATTCGGAGTAGCAAATGGTCAGACACTCTACATTTGGGATATTTTGAAGTGTTAAACTGTTGTTTTATGCTTCAGGTTACAATTGGGGTGACTTGACACTTTCTCTCGACTCTCTCAGTGTTGGGAGGCTTACATTGTGGAGGTTGTATGTTCTCTCTGTGGATGTGTGGGCTTGTTCTTTTTCCCCTCCCACGCTCCAAAAAACATACATGTGAGGTAAAATGGTGACCATGAACTGCCCTTAGGACTGTGTGTGTTCAAGCTTGCTCGATTGCCTTGTCCAAGGTGTCCCTCGGCTTTGCTCATAGTCGGCCGATAGTGGCTTCAGTGACGATCAATAGACGGGTGGACTGATGACTAATGTTCGAGAGGTTAGGTAATGCATTATCTCAATGTTGCGTTTAAGAGACGACTCGGTGACGATGTTACCAAACTTCCACACATGTTCAAATTGAGTTTACACCCCTTTTCAGACTCATTGAAGCCAATTAAACCCAGTTGGAAAAGTGAACTTAGTTGCTTTCCACAGCCGTAACCTTTTTAAACTAAAATCTCTGTGCTCAAGTTTTCTTGGCATATTTTTGTATGGTCATCTGTGGATGAATATATCTGTTCTTGACCTTTTGAAAGCCCTATTGAAATACCTGACCCGAATGTTTGAATATCTCCGACTCTTGAATGAATTCAATTCAGTGAAGACCTTGAACAAAGGGGGGGGGGGGGGGGGGGGGGGGTTCTTTTTAAACGATTCGGTTCTTTGAAGGATCGAGTGTGAAAACCAGTCTTGACGCCTCTTCTGAAGCTAATGCAACACTTTGGCACGCCGGTCCTCTCCCTGTGCGTATTTCTTTTGAAAACGGATGTTGGTGGACAATAATATAGTTATTTGCATGTGTGTTTGTAGTTGCAGCAGTGGCGGGCTCAACAGGAGGAGGTGGCTAAGCTGGAAGCGGCGATAGCAGCAAGACATCGAGAGAAGGAGGAGGCCAAGTTAAGAAAGCAGCAAGAGAAACAAGCCGCCCTCAGGTCACAGCAGAAAGAAAAAGTAATGACATTTTTACATCTGTCACCACAAATCTGATGCACCCTTTTTCAAAAATAGTCACACTGGGGAATGAATGAAAGGTAAAAGCTTTGTTTTCACTTATGTGTCTCTCACCAGTTCAGTGCAGTAACATAAAAAAATGTGTTTCAAATACATTTCTTAACCTGTATAGTACCTATGTCCTTCTGATTTTTACATGCTAATGCAACTTGTTTTTATTTATTTAATGTCACTCTCACGCAGTCTATTCAAGCCTTTGTGTTCTTTAATAGTGTACAGTAGATGCGCTATGCTATAAATTTGATTTGATATGACAACAAGACGGCATACACGAATTTCAGTGTGAAATAGAAATTTTGGTAAAAGGTTTACGGGGAAATATTGTAAGTGTGATATTAGGTAATTTCTTACCGATTAATGTTAAAAAGCCTAAAATTTCAAATTTGAATGAGTATCTCATTTGATATGTAAGAATTAATACAAATCGGCATCAATAGATTCCAAAATAATGACAAAAAAAGGACCATTCTCCTCTTAAACGTGTCCAAATATAACCAAGTTCAATTAATTTATCATTGTAAATGAAATCTTTAAGTGTACTGTGGACGTATCACAAAGTCTTATCCTAATCCATTACATGCAGGTTTAGTTTTGCATGACATCTTTTGCATCATTAGCGTGCGGCCAGTTCCTTCAGGATACAGATAACTTCTCCAATCTTAGGACATAGCCAATGAAAAAGAAAAGGGGATTGTGTACTTTGTCACATTCTACATTTGTCAGTAGGCTTCAGACGGCTTTCCACCATGTGTCAAACATTTGTCTTAGAAAAATAAGTTATATTGGCTCAGATTGCTCTTAAGTCCTCAGCTCAGAAGTGGGGATGATTTCACAAGTTGTATTTGTCAGCTAATCCTAAACTCTTCTAGTGTACATGTGGTTGAGTATATGAATGAATTTCTATTGTCAAAAATAATAGAGTAAAACCGATTATTATTGTGTTATCAAATGTTAAAGAGTCTAGAGTAGAGTTACACATGTTCCACAGACGTTAATATGAAGAGTGATTTGATGGAACATTGGTTTTGCCGTCCTTGGAATTTATGTCTAGAGGAATTAAAACTGAGAGTGCACTGAAATCAAATTGACGGCATATGATAATACAATTATCTTGGTATTTTCATAATTTACTTGAGTGATTGAACTATCAGATACCACCATAGCAAAGCGTGGGTGTGTGTGTGTGTGTGTGTGTGTGTGTGTGTGTGTGTGTGTGTGTGTGTGTGTGTGTGTGTGTGTGTGTGTGTGTGTGTGTGTGTTTGTGTGTGTGTGTGTGTGTGTGTGTGTGTGTGTGTGTGTCCAACTGTTTAATTAACTCTCTCCTCAGGGGTCTGCCAGGAGAATATGGGCAACCTGAGACACTCTGATTAATGAGAACATTTAGGCATCATTGAGTCCCATATAATTTAGCACAATAGTCTGGGAGACATTGAAATATCATCTCATTCTTTCTATTTACACTTATCTGATTCCTGCTCCGTCTCAATCAATAGGACATGATGATCTTAGGAGTTCTGC
Organism: Lipophrys pholis; assembly: GCF_963383615.2. Taxonomy (NCBI): domain Eukaryota; kingdom Metazoa; phylum Chordata; class Actinopteri; order Blenniiformes; family Blenniidae; genus Lipophrys; species Lipophrys pholis. The sequence continues at coordinate 13,883,025 of NC_137632.1, forward strand.
TGGAGTCGACTCGGTGGAAGTGGAGCCATTGTTCTTGTTAACTTTGTAGTCATTATTCCTTGTTGGTTTTTTTCCCCCCGCAGGTCAAACAGTTTCATTCGGAGGAGCAGAAAAGGCTGGAGAGGCTGGTGCAGCGGTATCAAGAGCAACTTGATAAACTGAGGAGTGTCATGGCAGAGCAGGCGAGGCAAGATAAACAGAGGTGAGTGTTGCACCATGGGACATCACGACCTGATGCATCAGGGTTGTTTAACAATCCACAACCACAATCCCTAATTTATTTATTTATTTGTTTGTTTTAAAGCTACTCGTTTGCGAGCGGTGAATAAAGTTTTAGAATAGCTTCGTCATTAGTGAGCCAGTTTAAGTTGGATTAAAGCAGAACCTGTGCAACACGTCGTCAATCTGACTCGAAGCTGGTTGTCATGTTGAGAATGGTTGTCCCCTTCAGTCTTGAAGCTCCTTGACAAATGTTAAAAAAAAATCCAATGGGTTTGAGGTCGGGCGAATGTGGAGGAAAGTCAGCACTCCTTAATCTCAATCTTTAGGATGATAAACCACCTCAGAATTGAATAATGCCCATTACTGTGCTTCATTGTTGAGTTAATAGAGAGACTATCTCTCCCGTCCATCTGTTTACGTACACTTTTCAGCTTGCTTCTTTTCAGGTTGGGACATGTCACGCTGGCACGACATCGCCCTTAGGCGTTTCCTTGTTTCGAGGTTGAACCACAACACAGCCCCCGAGGCTACTAATACACACACACAGCCTTCTGTGGCTACAGCTGTGGGTGCAGGATGACATTCCTTACTGAGCCCAAACTGTATCTGTAGTGAGGTTCCTTCAGCGTGTATGGTAGCGCTTTCTTTTACTTTCAAATTATTGGAAGAATACAACTGAAAAAGAAATATTTCCAAGAAGGAGGAGCATTGTCAATGTCACTTAATCTGATGACATAGAAAGGTTGCAGAAATCTAAAAATGGAATCTTCAATTCACACGTTGCAATGTTTTCAGGTCATATTTTGCTTGTAAATACAGATGTTTGTTGTCCATAGCTGGAGTAAAACCAGGAATGGTGTCGTTTTGTGGATTGCACCGTCTAAACGGACCTACAGGGGGTTGCTCCTGTCAGTAACACTTGAACACAACTATGTGTATTGCTGAGAAAATGATGACTGAAGAAACCTCAGAATTGCACATTATAGTACTCAAGCAGCAGACACAGTTGAGCCCGAACATACCATCATGTACGTTTCATGAAAAGGCAAATGTTTCATTGTGGAGCCACTACAAACGGAAAGAATAAAAGGACTGATGTATATTTATGCTGCGGGGGGACTGAACCAGGACTGCAAAATGTTGTGAGGTTTATTGTTGTTCCAAAACTATATCTCTTTATATAATATACCCACAATGCAAGCTTGACAAAATTGTGTAACTTTGCAAGAAGACCCACTTTGAGTTCCTTGAAAAATATTTTGCTGACTCACAAAAGCAATAACTAAGAGCAATAAAAAAAAATCACTGAAGTGTAAGCTTTTCAATTAGAAGAAAATAGTGTGAAAATAGCTTTTTCTTTTTCTTTTTTCGCTGCTGCTGGTCCCTTGTAGGGTCAGTGGCGATGTGAACCCTCTCGAGGAGCACGCCCACAATCATCAGGGGTGGAACATGCTGAAAGGTTCCCCACAGAAACCCTGCTGTTGGGAGGATGCTAAATTATTTTTCCCCAAAACATTAAAAGGTCTCTGCTTGATGAGTTTCGTCAGCAGTTCTCCTTAGATGCACATGGTGATTACCATCACTACTGTATAATGGCGGTGACTTTGGCTGTGAGAGTAAACACTGACAGGAATGAGAAACTGAATTGTGTAGGGTGAGAAAGAGATTAAAAAAAAAAAAATGGTGATGGGAGAGGAGCTGCATTCTGGCAGCTCCATAAAACCCATCCACAGCCTGAGGCCCACTGTGTCAGGAGCGATAGGTAAAGTTGATTGTGTCGGTGGTAGTGGAAGAGAAGGGCTGTTCAGATCTGATGTCCACACCTCCCCTTCTTCTCCCTCTAGAGTACAGATTCGGGCGGAATTGTTAGAGCAGCGAAGGATGGATAGGAAGGCCCGGGAGCTTGAGCAGCAAAGAGAAGAACAAGAGAGAGAGAATCGTCTGCAAGCTCTCAGGAAACAGGTGGATCATTATCTGCCGTTAACACTTTCAGCCACTCGGATTTGTTCTGTCACTTGAAATCACTCAAAAGAGAAGAACCAGGACTCACCCTTATCACTGTAAAGGCATCACTGCCACCTAATGGCGCTGTGTTTTAAAGACAAATCCATGCCATTGAATGTATGTTTTGGGGATTTTTACCGAAGGTGGAGGTGGTGGCAGAGGCCGACCCAAAGAGGGTGATGGCGGATACAGAAGCCTGGAGGAGTCGACGCTTGGATGAAAATGGGTTTCACATCCAGAAACCCCTCTACAATGTAAACACGTACACAGACACACAGGTGAGGCATGATGACATATACTCTCCTTTGACATTCACCGTTTGCTCGGAAGATTTCAACGTCTCTAAAGCTGCGTTATCGTTTTATACTGCGCGTACCCCCAGTACCCCATTAGCTCGATTACATTCAGTATTCTATATGTCCTTTTATCTTGGGTGAGACTGACCAGTGACCCATTCAGGGGAGGAAGATTATGCAAGCAGCTTGACTGGTCATTGTAATATTTGTTCTCGTTTCCAGCACACAGCCTTGATGTCAATGCCTTTGAGTCAATCAATGAACTGTTGAATCCGTGTGCGAGTGTTTTTCTTTTCACCGTGGAGAAAAACTTGGGTTATTGTATAACGCAGGTAATAAATAATGATTTCAGGATCGGGATGGAGTTTCTCCTGGGGTTAAGTTGTCCAGCTTGTATCACGTATTAAACACGCTACAAACTGTGACCAGGTAGAAGTAATGTAAAACACCTGGAAGTCTATTATTCATTATGGTTTTTTTTCTTTATAACATCTGTTTTTCAGATTCTGTCTGACCCACGGGTGCGTGTTGAGTTGGCTCTGCGGGAGGCTGACATGCATCGCAGTCAATATGCCAAAGAAGTTCTGTCAGTTGTCAGGCCCCGTAAACCTCCGCGTCGAGACACCCAGTCGATACTGGAGTTCTAGTTCCTGTTTTGTTTGGGTCAGACTATAAATAAAGACCCCCCCCCCCAGATTTTAAGCATTTCATTTCATGTCAGAAATACAGCCGATGAGAATTATCCACCCCTTGCTACAATGGTTCATGTATTCATGAAGTGCCTTTTCAAATACTGTATTGACCACCAAGTGACACAGTGCTTTATTTTTCAAACTCGTTTTTAATATAGGTTTTATACCACATTACACAGCATCAGAGTAGAAGAATGATATATACATAGTCCTTCAATATAGCTTGATTATACACAGACTGATTACATTAAGTTTGAATTTGTATAAGTGACATATTGCTGAAGCTATATGAATGCAATGTTTGTCTGTTTATATTTAATGACACATTTGATGCTGAAACATGCCATTACATGATCTGCTCATTTTTAGGAAAAATATGCTAATGAATGTTGATAGCTTTTCATTAAACAAAAAAATTCATTTAAATGCCCTGACAGACAAACCCACTGCTCACAAGTAGCTTATTCAAGTTGCCGGTTATATTTTAATCATTACAACGTTACGTTTTGCCTTTGCAAACACCCATTGGGGTTGTTTTGGTTGCATCTCTGTTGAAATTGTAAGTAAAGCTACTGTTATCATAGTCTGTAAATCCCAGCTTCAGCAGAGAAAAACATAGAAATCAATATACAATAACACGTAATTTTGAAAATGTGCATACCCTATGTAGTTTTCAAACTACAAACACAAAAAACACAATACATATATATGCAGCCTTTGTAGTATTGTAGCTTCATCAAAGACATATTGACTTTTAAATAGGTATCTAATTCACATGTTAAAATGTTTATATACATATTCACATATGAGCTGTGACTGACATGTGAATATGTTTGTATACATATTCACATATCAGTCACAGCTTATGTACAATGTTTTCAAGTGAGTGAGAGGTCAGACGACGTGTCCCAGGCGTTTCTTAATGAAATGGGACACCAGTACTTGAGGTCTCTGCTGGTACTCCACCAGGACATCATGGGGGGATTTGATCTGGTCGCCCTCAAAGCGATTCAGCAAAGTAACACAGACCACAGCAGCTGGAGAGAAGGAGGAGATCATGAATGAGGAAATAGGATGTGGTGGCTTCCATGTTGTATTACATCATATCACTGGCAGTAAGTCAAAAAAAAAAACAAGGCGCATGTACATATTCTATGCCATTTATATCTTTACTGATTATTTTGAGGTAGAGGAAGAAAGATAGCAACATTTTAATAACAAATACCTTTAAGGCCACAGACACGGCACATAGCAGCGAAAACCGTGGACTCCATTTCAATATTCCTCACTCCAGCCTCGTGAGCTTTCCTCAGATAATCCAGCTTTTCTTCATGGGAGAAGGAGCAGAGTGCTCCGTCTAGACGGCCTTGACCTACAGAGGCACAGCCATGGATCAGTCAGCAGAAGACGTAGTGTAATATTCTTAAACCAGTAACACTGTACCTTCATAGAAGTCATGTGTACACATGGTGTTTCCAATCACTGTGGGGATGTTTTGAAGCTCAGAGGAGCACTGCAGAAGCTCTTCGGCCACTCCCTCGTCCAGCTCGGTGCTCCTGGTGATGACCTTACCCAGAACAACCTGTTCGAACTGGGGCCGGAAGGAGTAGTCCACTGCTTTGTCTGTGACCACCACTGTCCCCGGTGCCAAACCTGCAGATGACACCAGCCCTTAATTACTGGCATCCTTGCAATTTGAAGAATACAATGGATCGAAAAGTTTTGGGCGTTTCTAACTTCGAACCACTTTTGGAAAAGCTTATTTCTTACCAACGCCACCGGATGTTCCCAGGCGGAACAAGACCACATCCTGGCAATGGGCATGGTGCAGCAGCTTGATGAGCTCGTGAAGCATGATGGAGATGGATGGAACACCCATGCCATGCTGTGACATGAACAGAACATTTATGTTTTAGTTGTTTTTAGAATTCATTGAAATACCTGCTCCTTCCTTTGATATTTGAAGGATTCTCCACGAACAACGGCATTCTTACACTGAGGGAAAGCACAGGTCCCACTTTGTACATGCAGTAGCGGTCGGTTCCCTCGCAGATATCTGCGATTTCTTCTGGGTTCCCCGAAAGCTTCAGCTCCTGGTGGATGAACTGCGCGAAAGCCTTCATTCGATTTGCGCTGCCGCCGACACACACAAACTATTGGAAACAGAGAAAAGCAGAAGGATAGAGAATTACATTTTCTGGCTCTTGAAAATAAAAATTAAATTTTTTTTGATTTCTCCAGGCTTTTCTTTCACCACAAACCTTAATATCACCAAACATTTCAGGGAGGTTGTGAGTCTTGGTGCTCAAGCTTAAGTGGTAGAGAACGTCCTCTTCCATGGTTTCCAGGTTGGGATTGTTCACCCGGACTTGCTGCCTGAACACAACATACATACATTAAAAAAAAATAAAATAATAAACATAATTATAGACTCTTTATTAGCTCCTAATAGACTATCGGAGACAAAAAAATGTACTTACTTGATATACTCATTGTGCTCACTTCCCATACAGTTCAGAAGAATCGGTGCCATGGCTGCAGGAGCTGCTTTGAAAATAACTTTAAACAGTCTTCAAAAGTCGCTCCAAACACTGGTGCTGCTGTTTCGAAAATAAAAGTTAAATCTGACTTCAGAGCTGATATAGAGGTGACCCCTGCCCTTCCCACTGATTGGCTCCAGAAAGAGGTGTAGCACTTGTTGGTTCCAGAAAGAGGAGTAGCGTTTTTCCCCAGACCCAAACAAAAAGAACAAAATTAATCAATAACAGAGCTTCCAGCTCCAACGTGTCTGTAAACATTCAAAAGGAAAAACACAACAAAACCAGGCCGCCGTGTTACCAATCCACTCGGTTACCACTAAACTTTGCAAACTATAACCTGCCCTGTGTGAATGTCTCTCTGGCAGAGGGAGTCGTGGATAAAAAGGGTTATGACATTGTGTACTTGAAGCGCCGAGAGATAACCTCTGACGCCAGCATGTAACATCACATTGGCAAATCACAACAGTGACACAGCGGAAAAGCACATTGCAGGAGTACAAGGCGCTTTTGGAGAGAGCAAAGGAAAACAAAAGAGAGCTTAATGAACGTTCGAATTGTTTGAACTTTATTTGACTCATCAATCTTTTCATCCGTTAAGCCGCCATTTACACAGTTACAGGCGCAGCATTAAAAAAAAAAAAAATGGATGCAGTTAATGAAGCACCACTAACAGACTCAGAACAAGGAGGCGCTTTAAATCAGCAAAGTATTTTCACACATCAAAATGACTAAAGAATCAAAACCAATAATTAAAAAAAAACATTGCATGTGGCTCGTCATGTAAAGGTAAAGAAATGAACATTGGAGGAACGGACGGTAACGTTGGGGAGCATTTGAACTACTTCATCCTTTCCTCACAAACCTGGCAGTCTTTCAGGCTGTTGGCATGGAAAAGTATAAAAGCAGGAGTGAAATCATGAACACAATAATTCACTAACACACTATAATGTCATCAAGCGTCATCAATTCCTAATGGCTTAAACCTTAAAGTTTCTGTCTCTTGTCATTCCGTGGTGGTTTTTCAGACGCTAGCCCCATAAAAACCGGAGAGGCCCAAACTGCTTAACTGCGTGCTTTGATTTTCGATTTCATTGTGCTGGGAGTTCATTTTAAAGCATGATAAAGAGGCGACAAATGGAAGTATTTTATCGTGACATAGTTACTGATGTCCTGCCAACACTACTTACTTGACACCTCACTGGGCTGGCTTGGTGCTTTCAGCATAGCCGAAGCTCAGCAGCTTAGACATGTCGACAGGGGACGGATTCTTAGCATGTGCTCTGCAGAAAAAGGAAAAAAACAAAAACAAAACACATCAAGCGCAAATGTGACAGGAACGTCAAACGTATATCGCTCTTATCTTTTTCAGCGGGATGCGACATTGTGTAAATGCTACAAAGGCCACACAAGAGCAAACATTAAACATGAACCCTACCCTTTAAACACTCTATACGAAGATACTGGCTACTTATTACAGAAAAGGGTTGTTGTTTTTTCCCAGAAATGAGAATCGCAGTCATAAGGAATGATTGCAGTGGGCCTTATTCTGTTGATCTTCTACCAAGCAACCAACTCAAATTCCACCTGCAGCATGAACACGTAAGCTCCACGCGGAAAGGAACGGTCACTCTGAGGCGACAACGCAAACCACTGCACCAGCATGCAGCCCAATTTCAGACGTTATGGAGCTTTAATCGTCACCATAACTGCTCCCTGAACTAGCAGTCATTTCCAGATTATTTTGTAACATTGGCATGTGAGGTCATTTTAGTTTTTTGGGACAAATCGGTGACATTTTCCCCCAGAAGGTACAGGGGCAGGGTACACACAGCTCCGCTCAGCTGGGAGCCAAAACAAATAGATGAATGTGCAAAAACTGTCTTTGCTCTTTGTGCTGTTTTGTTTACTCTGTGGATGCAGCCAGTCCACGAGCCTTGCTGCTTTGTCGTCACAACACGAGACATGACCCGAGTCATCGTGTCCAGTTTTGTGCTGTGGTCCCAATAACAGAAATAAAAAAACCCATGTCAAGTGGAAAAGCTTGGCAAAATGTCTCCGAATTATGAAATGATTCACAGTCATCAAGGGAAATAACACTTTGGACAAGTTGAACTTTTTTCAGTTCCTCATTTGCAAAAAATAAAAAGATTAATCACAAAAAAAAAAGAAAGCGAGAGAAGAAACCAGGGACAGGTTTTCCAAGTTGGATTGTTTTGATTGGAGAGAAGATGGCCCATACAGCTTGTTGTCAGTGTTTATTTAATAAATCCAGCTTTCCTGATGACTGGGGGGTCCATTAGTCCACATGGCAAACTTGGTTTGCACATCTGCGAAAGCTCCGTTAATGCTGAATAATATTTACAGGTTCAAGTGCAACATCTGCTGCAGTCTCCTTTAAAGTCGATCTGACTTTTTTTTCTTTCTTTTTGGAGAAAGACGATGGGTATTTTTTTTTATCTCAACTTTAAAGTTGGGCGGCTCTTCAGCTCCTATTCTAATTAAGAGCGTAAAAAGATTTATTGCAGCTTTTGATGACTTTTGAATCCATAACAATTGTTATGCTCGAACTCTTTCAAAATGGCAAGAAACTAGAGTTGATTCAGCACGGTGGCGAAATGCCAGATCCAAATTCAAAACTAACTTATTCAAAAAAGAAATTCTAATAAAGTTTATATCAGATTTAACTAGGCAGGGTGAGTTATTTTTTTTTTTTCTTAACACAAACTGAGCTGATTTTGTGCTAATAAAACTGTGATTTTGCAATTTCTTCTTAAGCTGATAGTTGGAGCTGTTATTGCCATTTTCTGTATTTGTGTTGCAACTGTATTTCTGTAACTCTGAGTCATAATGAACAGTGGCTAAAAGAAGTAATGAACTAGTTTGAAGAATGCAACATGTAAAAAGTACAGATATTTGTGTTTTTTAATGTAGCAACTAAAAGATAAAAGTGGTCAGAAAAGTAAATACGGTCCTACACAGATACAGGAAAAAGTCAAGTTACACTACTTACAGTAACTAAGTTAAACAACTCATTTCATTGCCACCTCCTGATTATTTAATCTTCTCTATCCCAAAATGATGGTGCCTGTCAGTGACCATCATTGTGAACTGATCCATAAAAGGAATAATGTGCATTATGAAATAAATAAGATGAGTTTGTGTCATAAGACTTTGGGCATATTGGTTACTGTTAATCTAAATAATTGATGTGATTTGTGCTCTTATCTCCTCGTGTCACCCTCAAACTGACTGTAGCTCAGAACAACAGCACCACCTTGTGACCACATAAGCTCACCTCCTCTTGAAATTGCTGGTTTTGCAATGTTGATAGGATGTCACCGACTTCTCCGTCTGGCTGTCATCAACATTGTTGTTCTGAACACAAAAGAACCCACAAACTCACTCAGTGGACAATGTTTTCTAATTGCATTTTTCAGCTTGGTGGGATGATGTGACTGTGAGTCTCAGACACTGAGAAGCGAGCATTTGAACCATAAAGAAGGTCCTGGTGAAAATAAAATTACACTAATTCACTGTGAGCTTAGGGTCCTTCAAAATAAACTCAAGTATGCAGTCCAAACACAATAAATTACACAAATGATGAAACGAAGTGTTGCTGAGTATGCTCATGTGGCTAAATCACGTTCCAGACTCCTTAAACATTTCTGTTTACCTTCTCTTTTTCAATGTTGGCGTTGTCATCCCTCTCCCAGGTAGACATATTGTCAGTCCCAAAGGGAGGCTCGAGTGCTTGAAAAGCTCCAGGGTTGTTCTTCTCTTCACTGTTAATGAGGCTGTTGGAAAAAAACACAAGGGTATTAACTGGATACTTAAGGAAGAAAAGCAGTAAGAATCTGCTCTATGGTGGAGGAAATTAGAAGCAAGTGTTTGTGTGGCAGAAAAAAATTCAATTACACTTTTAAGTGACATAATACCCATGAAAAATATTCCAGGTACCTTGGATTGCTGATGTGTCCTGACACTGTGTCTAAAAGGTCAGAAGGTTCGTATGAAGTGGGCTTAGAAATGTTAGATTCCTCATGCCACAACAGTCCTGTTGAACAAAAAAAAAAAAAAAAAAAAGGGGGGGGGGGGGATACAGCGTAAAGTGGGGCCGCAAAACACATTGAACCTTTAAAATGAGATAAAATGAGGCAAACACATCTTCTAAAGTTTTGATATATAAATATAAACTGTATGTTGTTGCATTTATGTAGTTTCAATTTTAACCTTCGTTTTCAGCATTTTATGTTTTAGACAAGTTTTAGCTGTTTTAACCGTTTAAGCAATTTTTTTTTTTAAGTATTTCTATCGATTCAATTTTGGGACGTTAAAGGCTAACGGCGTCTCCATGGCAACAGACCCTGATCTCTTTTGATTGGCCACCTGAGCTACCGAGTTAGCATCGATATGAGCTAACGGCTATCATGCCAGCGATGCTAACTCAGTTCCGCAAACAAATGTGACGTTAGAGAAGGTTTGCACTCTGCTGGGGGCCTGTTCTAGTTTAAAGTTGTTTTAGAAGCTTTTTTTCTCGCCATATTACTTGTAGTTTGGGCTATGTACCCCCATTTCAGTGGTGCATTTGTAAAGTCCCATTTAACCAGGAGTTAATAATCATTCTGAAAATGACTGTGTGTGTAAATAAAATGAAAATAAGAGCAAATTCTTCTTTCTTTATTTTTGAAAAGTTCAGTATGCCATTATAGAGGGGCGTTAAAGAGCCACAGGCCGCAGACCCCTGGTGTGGGGTGGGGACATGTGGGGGTGGGGGTGGGGGAACAGGATGAGCCTTTACCTTTATGTCCTCCTTGTTTTGCAAGCTTTATATAGTCCGAATCACTATCCAGGACCCGGAACCTTCGACCCAGAGCCTTTTCCTCAGAGGAAGTGCTGACGGTTGGAGACAATCCGGGGATCTGAGAGATGTGCCCGTTCTTAGCATGGTATCCTGTTTTGACACCTGCTGGGATAGAATGCACGACTGATAAAACACATCTCGTTTGTAATGTTCATTACTGAATCAGTTGCTCTTTGCTGACACCAGTGACGGTAGGACTCCTCTACCCACAGTCCCGGATCAGCATAAATAGTTGTACTTGCCAGTTTGTGTTGGTGGGAGATCATCGCTCGTGTGAACTGTGGAATTTCTAGTGGAAATGGAGACAAAACCCCGGCACGGATGTCAACTTTTCAGACGACGGTTAGTGCAAGCGAGGCTTCGGAACAAGTAACGCCAGCTGTTGTTTCATTCCAGCCTCGAATTAAACACAAGGTCGGACACCCACACGGATAAGTAGAAGAGAAACACACAAAAAGATCAAGTTTAGCTCCACAGGTGATAAACTTACTCCATGTTGGCGGTGCAGAGGCAGAAGAAACGGCTGAGGTGTTGACTGTGTTTGGAAAGTGAGACCGCGTCTCCAAGGAAACGGAACAGCTGCTGTTCTGAACCATAAATGAACAGTTGTTTTTTTTTATGGGAATTATACATAATACACATCAAGAAATACCCAAAATAAAATATGTACATAAAACTTGAAAATAATTTGTATATATATAAAAAATGTAGATAAAGTTTGTCGCTTACAAACAAGAAAATCAATCATTCTGCTGTTGAGTTCACAAACTTAACAGCAGTGTGTGTGTGTGTGTGTGTGTGTGTGTGTGTGTGTGTGTGTGTGTGTGTGTGTGTGTGTGTGTGTGTGTGTGTTAAATGAGTTGCTCGTAGAATTTCTTACAAATGTGAACACAATGTAGGGGGCGCTATGGAGCCTTTTTGCCGGACACGTGGAATGACCATACATTTCTAAAAATGTCAAAAATACTGCAGTTTGGACAGGAGAAGAAGAAATCAAAAATAATAATGATAGTAATAATAATCTCTTGCATTCCAATAGGATCTCGGTCAGCTCTGCTGGGATTCGGACCCTAAAAAAGTGGGTGGGCAAAAGCAGCAGATTTCTATACAGGATATATACAGTGGCAGGCCTGCTATGAGTAACTGTATGGTTAGTTGGTTAGAGTATTGTTGGGTGAAGACTTTCCCTTTCTTATCCAATGATTGTCTGCCAGACATATTGGCAGTGGGGACATTTGGCGCACCCCCACAGTCACTCTCTCAGAGGTGTTGCTTCCAATCTCAGGCACCGTTGATTTTCGTTGAATTCATTATAAAATGAATTTTGCAAAATATGACCGCTTTAAAAAGTGTGCGCTTCAACAAGCAAATCAGAAATCAAACCCTATATAGTATGATTGGGGTTTGCCAATCCCAACCAGGCTAGGCTCTCCCTATGACCTTCCCACAATTAGACAGCTCTGTTCTGGGACATGTCTCCAAGAGAGGAAGTACTTCCTCCTCTTCCCAAGATGGGCATGTGTGGGTGGAGATCGTCCAGCTCACACAGACACAGCAGATTCTGAATGCAGCTCATATGATCCAATATTCATATGGATGAAAATCACGGAAAAGCTGCATTTGGGGGAGAAAACCTTGAATACAACATTTTTGGATCAACGAGACTCATGTGCAATTGTTGAAAAACTGTAGAATATGACCCAGACACTGAATCTGTCAAGCTTGCTTCAAGCAATAAGCTCGTGAAAGGAAATGTAGACTTTTGCTTCAGAATAAGATCCCGGTGAAACCAGGAAGTTTGAGGTCAGATTGGAACGTGTGCCAATAACGCTGGACAACGCAAGATTAATCATTATGGAGTTTAAAGTATTTGAATTATGCCCAAATATATTTAATCTACACAACAATAATATCTACTCAGAAGTAATAAGTCAGTTAAATAAATTATTCAAGTGAATTGTCTTGGAATAAACACTTCTATTGCAGGGGGCATTGTGAAAAACTTAAAGGTGAATCAGTTGTGCCACTTACTTAAGGTCCTGTGTGAAACATTTCTTTATTATAAAGGGTGTGCTCCTACTTACTACTAATCATCCAGCATTGGATCAAATTACTGCACACCTATGTGTTTTAAGACAACAACGCATTGCACACACATTGTTGTGGATTTCTTTTTTTTATTAAACATATACAGTATACAAACTTAATTAAGGCACATAGTATTTACTTGTACATGTTACACCCATAAACACACGGATAGAGCATCCAATATTATCTTGATCTGTAACAAGAAAACCATTATATTCAACAAGCAAAGATATAAAAGTAAATTAGAGAAGTAAAGGTTATCTAACCTAAATGGACACCGGGGACATAGAAAACATTTAGATTCAAACAAAATTTTCCATTACTGACTACAATTTACAAAATGACTCATTTTTCACTGAATTCAAATCTTTAGCAAACAATGTTACATCCCTTTTCCAATAGATGATTTTCCGTTTGGTTTAAAAAACAAAACAAAATAAAAACTACATTTATGAATGAAAATGTGGACTTGATGAAAGTCTTGTAGTTCAGTTTTCTGGCTGGGTGCCATTAACAACTTATTCCAGTATATCTCAAACAGTTTAGAATTGGTCCACACTGACTAACCACATTATTACATAATAATAATAATAATGATAATGATAATAATAATAATAATAATACTTTTTTTTAAAGCGCTTTTCAAGACACTCAAAGACACTTTACATCATCATATTCTAAAATCAACAAACATAAAATGGAGAACCATCATAACATCATAACACCAGGGCTGCTCACATGGGTTGCTTACATCATAAAACACAAGTTAAAAATTGAAGTATGGAGATTATTGTACTTGGGTATCTATAGAATTACATAGCTGAATGAAATCCATCTGAAATGTACAATAAATACTATTTAATTACAGTAATGTTGAAAGCCGAGTACACCAGCGAGAAGTTGCCAATCCATCACAAGGCAAATACAGACAGACATGGTCCCTTCAGCATTTCATCTCAAAATAAAATGCAAGCCCACATGGGAGAACATGCAATCTCCACACAGAGAGCATTTGAGCTCAGACCAGCTTTTTATTGTCTTTGCACTTGTGCAATCACAAATAACGTTTCTATTCTTTCAATAATATTAATTTTTGGATTTTTGAATGCAGGAGGAGGAGGAAGAACAAGAGGAAGAGGAGGAGGATTAGGAGGAAGAGGAGGACAGGGTTTTACTGTGAAGCGCCGCCTCTCTCTGTGCGCGCTGTCTTGACGCGCCGTGTAACTACAGTGAGAGGCTGAAGGTAACTTCCTCCAATCCTGGCTTTCTGCCTTCCCAAGCGCTGCCACCGGAGTGCGGTGGGCTGCGTGAAGTGGGATTCGGTTATTAAAATGCCCCTCAGCCTCCGTCTCACGGACACTGAGTGAGTTGCTGACTTTTCTTTGGCCCCGGCGAGTGAAGCGGCGGACGTCGCTGCCGGCGTCATGTAGGCTCTGCTCGGCGGACTTTTGGAAAACAAACCGGGGTATTGTCGCTGAATTCTCGGGAGATGGCAGAATAGTTCGACCTGCGCCACCCACCGAGGACCTCATAGAACATTTCGGAGAGTGACCCTCAAGGTAAGCTGAATCGGGACGTCTGTGAAATGACATTTTGACCAGAGTTAATGTACGCGCACGTACTGTAATATGCGTAAAAGGCGCTTCAGTGGCCGTGGAAAAGTTTGCTGATTCGCTGGAAAAGGTTTCGTGACGTGCTCCCCACAAGAAGCCCCTGCCTCTCTCACCGTCTCTCCCTCTCTCTGTCTGCTTTTTTTCCTTCCTGAAATCCTGGCCTGCCGTGCAGTTCTTTGCAACCAAAGTCATTTCAATTGACGCGCATTTTCGACCTACATTTCGCCAGATATCTTCCACAGTCCTGTGAAGCCTGCAGTTTCGAATTGGCCGTGGCAGAGAGATGTTATTTGGTGGGCGATAAGCCCCGGGCCATAAGAATGGAAGTAAATGTCCGGTTTACAGCTGCGACTCTTCGTAACAATGTGATATATTCTGCAACCTGGCAATATCACAACTAGTTGGGAGTTTGCGGGAGTTTTTAGTTTTTAGGTTTTTTTTGTCATGCAGTCAGTGGCCCCATCACGATCGTGTGTCTCCGTCGCATGCTGGGCACTTTTAACATCACAATTGCAGCGCTGCATGGGGGGAAGAGTGCAAAGAAACACGACTATCCATCAGTGTCCTTGTGGTTCACTCGTCACTACCTGACAACAGAGAAATGCACCTCCTGGTGCCAAAGTGTTTGCGCACCTCTTCCCTTCTCTAGGCTGTGGGATAGTCAGACCAAACAGGAAATGTAATAAGATTTGCAGGGGCAATCCAATGCAAAGCCGTTAGACTTGCTGATGGGATGGTGTAAACTTCATTACAGAGGTGTTAATGCTGGCTGAAAACATTCAGAGATAATTGCCCTGATTACTAGATGTGTGAGTGGGGAACGTCTCACACTCAAGTGTTCTCTTCTCTCTCAGAAGCAACTCATTGTGAGCCAAGCTCCCACAAAATTCACATTCCCACACACTAAACGTTAAGTTTTCCTTCACCAATCTGGAAGGGATTTGAATCTGCGTCATTTTTTCCATTAGTATCTCTTCTGATTAAACATAGAGGCTTTCACATTTTGTGCTGCACTCCACTGAACCGCTCATTCGGCTGTGCATATGTGCACGACACTTTTGACAGTCGAGTACATTCATCCACAGTGTCTGGGATCGGAGTCTTTTTAGTCAGTACGGATTACTGCCACTCAAAATGTATTTGGATGCTAATGACCGCCATCGCTTGAATCTGCTGCGCGTAGACAGTTGGGAGAATTTCTGATGACTTCAGAAACGATGCGAGAAACCCAAAGTGTGTCACATCAGTCACGCCTTTGACTCTTGCGTCCAGATGGAGAGTCGATGAACTCACTGACAAGGCGGTGAAGGGGTCGAAAGGTCCACGCTTTGGGTAATGGCTGGGTGTTTGTGTGATCTGGAGAATGTAACCTCATAGCTGACCAGTCACTGAGCTCTGGACTCTCTGTGGGCGCCTGCTGTTCTCGGGGGGGCTTGTGCCGCGGAGTCTGGCAGATAGTGGTCTGATAAAGAGGACGACGGCCCAGTCTGGGCAGCCGTAAATCCTCCAGCTCCACGGGATCTTGGGGGCGCCGCTCTGTTCAGCCGACGAAACTTGTCACCACCCTCCTCTTCCTGGAGCTTTTAGAACATGTCGAAGTTTTCCACAGACATGGAAACCCTTTTCAGTTCTTTCCTCAAACGTTCTCTCAATTTTATTTAACAAACATTGCATGTATCCTTCTCGCACATCATTTGGTGCAAATGTAATACCTGAGAGCTCACAACAAAACAAAGATTGCTCATATCATCACAGACAGAATGACAAGGAATGGTGGCAGGCAGAACATATTTTGACTCCAGGAGACTTCTACTAGTTCCTATATAAAAAAATAAATAAATCAAGATTTGTTGCTTACATGGTCAAAAGCTGTTTGTAACATTGCTACACACGTCAGTGATTTTACATGAATTAAAAAAAAAAAACTGTCATTAGCATCTTTAGGAATGGCACAACAAAGATCAATTTCCACACATCTGAAGATTATAATATTTATTGGATGAACTCCACAGGAAACTGTAAAATATAGAGATTTTTTCCCAGTTTGATTAGAAGTAAAAGACTTTTCTTTCTCGCTCATTTTTCTTGCACACAACTTTGGTTCCAGTGATCTGATGCGAACATCTGCTATGCTGTAATTGGTTCACTCTGATCATCTTTCTTTGTGTACCTTGTTACCAAAAGCCCAACCTACAAGTACATGATGACACCGAAGTCTAGAAATTGGCCCTCTGATATGCGCTTGAATGCCGTATTTAGCAGGCAACAGCAAAGTTCAGGCTTGTTGGGCCTTTATGGCTCCAAATAGGCTCATCAAGACTCAGTTTGAACAAACATGGAAGCTGGAGTGATGGAAATTTACTGTGTGAATCAGACTGTGTCCCCGTTGTGGTGTGAATGCAAAAATCCAACATTAAGTTAGTTCAAAGTGAACTCCTGGGGAATATTTGAGTCGAAAAAAAAGAATGTCTCTTGTCATTAGCACATTAATTCCTCTCATTTCCGGAGCTCCTTTCCCACAGAAGAAAATTAGTTTTGGGATGGTTGTGCCTTCGTTAGATTCCCTCCAATGTGAATGCTACAGGGAGTATGGCCGGAAGATTAGTCCACCCATGAAACCTCTTTGAAGGTAGTATCAGAGGTCATAACAGAGACATGATGGGGTCTGTGTGAAAGTGGTGAGCTGGCACAGTGGGAATACATGCACACACACACACACACACACACACTAATGAGGTATGCGTTGCACCTCTGTCAGGTCTGTGTTTGCAGGAAACCACAGGCTGTTAAAAATCTCACGTGGGGTGGTCTCCGTTTCGTTTTGAGCAAATTGCTAGAGGTTGAAGCATAAAGGGTGAGTCGTTAAAGCGCTGTTGCTAAATCTCTGTGTGAATTCAACTGGAGGGAACCTATTTTTTCCCCCCGACGGTTTGGAGTTAGGCCTGCCTGAAGCGAACAATGCTCTCCCAACAATAGAAGTGGTTCAGTATGCAGCACATTTGTGGTTGGACCAACAGCAGGCCCCACTTTGTATAACCAGTGGTTTTTAGATCCTGCCCCCAATGTTGACACAGAAAAAAAACATTTGACCAATGTACGACATATTTGGTTGAAAAGAAAGCAATGTGGAAACGATGCAATAGAGCACATCTAGGGTCGGGTTGATTAAACAACCATGATACACAACTAAATGGCAGTGAAAGATGGCTCTGCAATGAAAAATGCACCCGAAATGGCAATAATGGATACACCGAATTAGAAAATTCACTTGACTGATACTTCAAAACATGTGTTTTGTGGTGCGTGTCTGTGTTTTTATGTTTTTCCAATGAACAAATCCTCAGCGCACCAAATGAAAAATAAAGGTAAATGTGCTTCCAGGTTCATGAATTGTGTGAAAGCTGAGTAATGAAAAGGGGCACTTTGATTGAGATGTTTTAGTAAAATACAACAATTATTTTAATCAAGTTTGATGTACTAATCATTTGACCTAGCAAAAGCTCAACATGCTCATAAAACAAATCAGAAAAGAGCCTCCTTTTATATTGGTGATTTGCTCCTTTTTTCACTTTTGTTTCAGTGTGTTTGACACACCGTTGAACACGTTATGTAAAGTTTGAATGTTAATAGCCTTCTGCTTTTTTTAATAGTTGTTATTACAGATTACAGACAGATTAGTTGTCGCGTCGCCTCGGATGCCGCTTTCTGCCCTTGACAGAGATCTGGTGGTTATGACCCTTCTTCACCAGTTTCATTCAAGTTTTCACTTCCACACGGCTGCTCCTACATTCTTTGACTTCAGGTCTGCGGGCACTTGTAAACGGACATCGCAGCGTTGCTGAATCCATTCTGCTTTTCGGAGTTTAAAGTGTATAATTTGGCCACAGACATCTGAACATTTCATATAACATGCAAAGAGGAGACGGTGGTCGTGGGGCCAGACCTCAGATAGCAATCATTTCTCTCTGCACAATAATTTGGCTGTCAGAAGCAGCTGGCAGTTTGGTTTGGAACAATATGCAGATGGAGGGAGAGAGAAGTGCTCGCTCCATAAAAGCCTGTGACGAGTGTTTGGGCGGGGGGGTTGGGGGAGCGGGGGAGTTGGGGGAGCGGTGGTGGTGTGGATGGGATGGGGGGGATGCATATGTGTGTGTGGAATCAGGTTACACAGCCTGTCATTAACAAGGGAGATGCAGTTATGAGACCAAGATAGGCAGCTTCAAGTCTGAGCAAGCGTCTGAGGCTCTACGCTCTTCAATGTAGGTGGCTTGTAAGTTTGGGAAGAAAGGAGGGTAGCAAGAAGGAGGAGGGGGAGTGTGTGTGTGTGTGTGTGTGTGTGTGTGTGTGTGTGTGTGTGTGTGTGTGTGTGTGTGTGTGTGTGTGTGTGTGTGTGTGTGTGTGTGTGTGTGTGTGTGTGTGTGTGTGTGTGTGTGTGTGTGTGTGTGTGTGTGTGTGTGTGTGTGTGTGTGTGTGTGTGTGTGTGTGTGTGTGTGACATTGTACAAGACTTTGTCTGTAAGCAGGTGGGAGGATAGAAAAGGGGGCAGGATTTCACTGGAACTCTGGCATGAGACTAGCAACCTTCAGCTATGTTGCCTCACCTTTTGTCCATATGTATGCTCAGAGCTGTGTGTGTGTGTGTGTGTGCTGATTTACTAGAAAGTTTGAATAACAGCAGACCTGGCATCAGATGAGGCAGTAGGCTGCTGAGAAAGACTGCATGTGGGTTGAATTTGCTTCTCCTCTAAGCTCTTGTCCAGCTTTTTAGAAAGGGGCCCTCTGTCTGCAGTGTTATTTTTAGTGAAAGGAAAAAAAAAAAAAAACCTTTTAATAATCATCAACCTTATGTGTAGCTCAAACACATCACGATGAGAGGAGCAGTCTGGGACTTTCAGGCTCTGCAGACCCAGCAGGAGATGGGAAGTTAGAGGAGAAGAAGAGGATGAGATGAAAAGATGGCCTGTTGTATGTGCCAGATTTCTGTCTTTTCCCCACTGTTTGCTATTTGAGAGTTTGCCTTCTTCATCTGGTGTCTCTGCACAGACTTATTGATTCCCCCTATTCCGTGTTCAAATGTGGATGAAGAGAAGGGAGACGAGACACTGTCTACACGCACACAAACGCAGACCTACAGTGCTCAAGGCACCTCTTCTCTCTATATACTAACCCCAGACTGCACTGGAGACAGTCTGCAATACACATTTTATGAGCCCTTCATTCGCTCCAGTGCTCTTGTCTTATCACTCAGCTGTTAGGGGGGGGGGAGTTATGGCTTTGTTTCAGTTGCTGCTTCTCTCTGATCTCTCTCCCAGGCCCGTGCATGGCCTCTTGTTTGGTGTGGGCATTTTGTCTACGAATTGAAACTAATCTGCGTTTCATCTCGCGGTTTACGGGGTCGTAAACTGAAGCCGTTGTGTTTTGATAGCCGTGTTTGGCTGCCATTCGTGATGGGGCTTGTCTGAATCAGTCTTGCCGATTCGCCACGCTTCAGCCAAATTGGGTGTTTATGATGTTTCATTCAAGTAGGGCTTGGCAGTATGGCTGGGATCACACAGCATCATTTTTATTTATTTATTTTTGCTATGGGGCTTTCTTGTATTGATTATTTTCATTGTCGGCCTGTTTGCATACTTTTACAAGTTTAATTAACAAATTCAATAATTAGTTGCTATTTAGTGAAGTTAAATGTGATTAATAAAGAACAAATAATTAAAATCACTGTGCCGATTAAACTATATTTGTTAATTAATCACGTAAGTGATATTTCTGCCCTGAACCAACAATATGTTCACATTTTGTATTTTATGGCCAGGAAACTCCAGACCATAAAGACTTGATTGGCAGCAGGATGTCATGGCCAGGTTTGGGGCTGTATACTCCTTTATTGTTTTGTTGAACGCTGTTTGCTAGGTGATTATCATCTCAGTGATGAGGGGTTTGATCGATGCATGTTTGGCCCACACAGTGTGGTTTATCGTGTTGGCTCCCCATCTCCCTTTGACCCCGTTTCTGCTGGTAAGGGTGCTGAACCAACTGACACTGAATGTTCCCTGAGCTTTGAGAAGCTACTTGCATACCTTTCTGCTGTGTTTGCCTGGCTGACTCACTTCTAGAGGAGGAAAATGTGTTTAAAGCATGTACTGTGATACAAATCAAGGTGTCCTTTTGAGAGAAGTCTTGCCCCAGGCTGGTGAACTTTTGGTCATTTGGAGGGAGACTGTTTGTGCATTCCTCTGTTGGCAAACATGGCTGAAAGACATTTAGATGGTGTTTGAATTGGCTGTTTCTAATGTTTTGATGGCTGTGTGAAAACGAATGTCTAATTGCTATGGTGACGACTGCATGGAAGAGTTGTTCAGTGTCTTCACAGTGCGGTAAATCCTTTAGGGTTGTGTCTTATAAGACATCAAACACAAAGCTTTAATGCCGCTTGTGAGAACTTCAAAAGCTGAAGTCCCTGTGAAGAAATCGGAAGGAATTGCCTCATGCTTTTTTTGGACAGGTTAGGATTACGTGTTGTGTGGTCATTTTGAAATTAAATAGATTTTTTTTTTTCCCCCGCATTGAATGTAAGTTATTTGTTCCTTCTTTCCTACAGTCTGTCAGTGTTTTTGTTCCTGGGTTATATGTCTCATCTGCAAACAGATTAAATTCTGTCTTGAAATTTCACGAGACACAAAGAGTAATTAGAATGTGTCTTTGTACTATGATGGGTGCTTAGATAAGTGCTTCTGTGGTGTTAATGCTGAGGCAGAGGAGAGGGTGGGACTACATGAGGAAGAAAAGGCCACCATTGTCTCCGATTACATTTGATCTCCGCTGAGTACCCACCACCTCTGTCTTTTGTGTGCCCTTGCATACACCCTGGGTAGCACTGTATCCAAGGCACCAAAGCTTGCTATGCTGTTACCTACTACAGTTGATGTGGAGTGAGAATTGAACATAAGCAGGGGGTCATTTGCATTTGATTGCATTCCTCACATTGTGAAAAGGGGCAACTACTGAGACACTGCAGGTCCATGAGAGATAGAGCCTCGCTTGACCTAATGAGGCACAGCAGATTTCACAAACTCCTAAAGGGGATCACAGAATTCCCCCCTGGAACTGCCCCTTTGTGACCGAGAGGTTCATCAAGTAGGAAACAAAACATGTACTGGAGCACTGCTTGACAGCTTGCAGAGATATTTATCTTTAACACACAGACCCAGGTAGCCGGCATTGTCAAGTGTCTTATAACTCCGAATTATTCACGTGACAAGGACACGTCTCTGAAAACGCAACGTCTTTAAAACAAGTAGTATTTGCAGATGCCACATGCAGCGGTGAGTTTTGTGTGGGCCTCTCTGTTAAAGTGTACATTTACTACACCATCGTCTGGATCACATGTGGAATCACTTTTTATTTCTTACAAACAACCGATACTGAGTGGACCAAAACAATGAAGACAGGCAGTTTAAAGGAGCTTCAGTGTTTATAGCGTTTCTGACATTTTAAACGGACATCGTTTTCAAAGCGTTGCCACCTAAAAGTGAAACTTTTCTGCTAATATATCCTGCATTTCTTTCTCATCATGAGCACAAGCAACCTTGGGGCAGAAATGAGTCATTCAAATGGTTTCAAAACATCTTTGTGCTATTAAAATATTTAAGCTTTGTTTAGGCTGCGAACAAGTCACTCTGCGTGAAGCCATATTGTACGCATGCATTTGGGTCCTTGAAGGAGACCTGAGTTTTTGGGGGACTGAAAACAGGTTGAATTTCCAAAGTTTTGAAAGCAGCAAAACACCACAGAGCCTTTTTTTTTTTTTCTGAGACCCACCTATACAATAGGCTTGCAAATTTCCGAATGCCACAGGGTTATACCAGCCCTAAGGCCGACGCCAGCCATAAAACAAAAGAACAATGGTTCCTCACGGCACCAGATGTCATTGGAGGGGCAAGGCATTCCCTGTTGTCTAATTTTAATAAGCAAATGTCAAAAAAAAGCCATCACCATCTTTCCACTGTTAAGACGTAGATGCTGAACCGGCATTTTCAGATTTATCTACTCTGGAAGCTGATTTTACAAAATTGGTGGTTTTGCGCTCCACGAATGCCTATCCTTTAAAATAAATGTACACTGCTAAAATAAAGCCATGTGTACGTCACCTCAGTCATTGAGGTCATTTTAGAGGTATTGTAGTTGTTTGAGACCTCGGTTGCTTTCACACAAGGAGAGTCTGGGGACTTGGTTCAACTGGACAGGAAATGCTGAAAACATTCATTTAGTTTGGATCTGCACTGGTCACTGCACTTTTGAAAGCTGTGACGAGGTCAACAGCTGCTCTTTTGGGGGGCTGTTCCTCCAAATATGCACTGACTTGGAATTAAGAAAAACATACAAGGAACGAAAGAATCCCGGCTCCCTGATTGGTCTCGACTGAAAACAGAACTTCAACTGTAATATCTGTATAATCATCTGCCCGCAAGGCATTTTCCTAACTTTTGAAAATTTAGATTTCCTCAGCTTCCTTAGGGGACTCTGTTGGCTTTGTTTTGTTTTTTTTTAATACTCAAAAGGCACCACGCGCTATACTTCACTGCCTTTGGTCAACTTCCTGTATTTGCTTCACGGTATAACTCGCCAGCATTCCACACTGTAAACAACCTGTACCAAAGTTCACTTGCAAGACCCACCTTTTCAGGTGGACACTTGTTTGGTCTGTAGCAGAGTGTCCACCCACTCCCACCTGCACATACCAAGTGGGCCATCTGACGAAGCAGCTGATGATTCCAGATATGTTGTTTTCCTCCGGATTCAGAGAGAGTGCACTCTGTTTAAAGGTTGAATAAAGTCAGTCTGTTGTCTCATAATCCTTTTAAGGTTTTGAGTTAAGGCTGTGATGATGGTTGATTCTTTCATTGTGGCTTTCCTGAGCAGTGTTACACGTAACTTGGCTGAGAATGGTTTTCTGCTGAGGTGTGTGTGTCGATTTGCTCAGCCGCTCTGTGAATATGAATGTGGGCTGCTGCAAAGAGGACGACTTTCGCCCTCAGGTCTGCATTACACCCACATTCACCTAGGAGCGAACCATCTGCGATTCCCTGATGGCATGCTGACAGTTTGGCTGTCTGGGTCTGGGTCTGAGAGAGGGACAGGGACACGAACAGCAGGCTCCGCATTGCCCCACTCACTGACTGTTTCTTCTCTCGCCGCCCTGCAGTGTGCTGCAGTTTCCTCGGTGCCCAGGCTATTTGTGCCATGGTAACTCTGCCAGCCTGCTAGCTCAGACACAGATTCCACCTCTCGTCTGCCTCTTTGCCAGCATGATGACTCAGCAGCTCCTGCAGGGCTTCAGCCTCCTCCCTCCTCAACCTCGGTGATACACCACGCTCATCAGACAAAGTAGTGTTTTGTCATTCTCTCCTATGACTGACCTGAATACAAAACAGCCCAAAATTATATCCCATCCAGTTAGGCTGGTGTTTTGCTGGTTGTGAAAGCTACTTCAACAACCATTTCGTGACATGTCACCTGAATTGTCGTGACAATATTGGGTTTAGTGTGAGATTTGAAGATGTTGTCATGTCATCAACTGTATTTAAATAGTTATGGCTCTCTTACCTGCTTTTTGAGGTTCAGTTGTATAATTAAAGAAACCAAAAAAACAGGATGTGAGTGGCATGTTTAATCATCTCCATCTAATCACTGTAAGCTCGTCTCAGCTTCTTAGCATACTGCTTATCAAGACAGCCCTCTGGAGTGGGATCACTGGAAAGGGTCTGGAAAGGAAACGCGGCGTCACAAAATGGGGGCCATGATACGTACGATCGCTTTCAAGTCTCTCAAGCAGAACTCCGCAGGAGTTTACCCCAACATACTTTTCACTGGGCCATGCCTAGTCCAAATGTTTCTCTTGGATTGTGCACCGCTTGTGTGGAGCCCAACGGAGTCGCCTCAGTTTCCTTGTACAAGGCCAGCTCAGAGGCTCTCAAATCATTAAACAAAAAACTGTGGTGAGAAAAAGTGTTCAGAGTCTTCGCTTACTTTAAAAAAAAAAAAAAAAAATGGAATAAAGATAGTCTTACAGTCAGAATTGCATTTAAGTGTCTATATCTAACATTGAAAGGAATGTATTAGCAACAATGACACTTTGGTTAGTGTTTAATCATCCGTGAAATCTCCAAATGAACTCTTGACTCCTTCCAAACGAGGGAAGATGCAGTCTCTCAACAGCATTTTCTCCATTCTGGAGAGTGTCTTAATGTGGTTTTTTGACATGTGCAAATCTACTTTTGACAACATCAGATCAGATGAAGCCTGTGGGCTCCCCCTGTGAGAACCACAGCTCTGGAAGAGGCTTTCTGTCATCGGTGCAGGTTTGGCAGTAACTGTCGACTCGGCTCTATATACGTATGAATAAAGCCTCTTTGTTTCCGAAATATTGCAAACCTAGACAAAATTGTTAGGATATAGTATCTGTCTGCACTGCAGTGATTCAGTGGTTATTGGCACCTCTCTGTACTTTACCATGAACGAGCATCAATGCCATCAAAAGTGTTATAAATACTCCACAAGGGGAAGCAGTGAATGAGCAAAGTACAAACGCCTAAATTCTTTTTTTTGATTTTCTTATTTAGTTACAATTGAACCTTTAACACAATGTAGAAGGGATTTGTAGTGCGGCGATTGCCTTAATTTGTTTTTTCACGACTCACTCCTGGTTTCTAGTCCCTACTCGTATCATGCCACCGTTCATGTGATATTTTCCTCTGCGTCATAATATAGTAAAGCTCCTGAGATTATTAGTCCCAACCGCAATAAGCAGGGCGAAAATCGATATCTAAAGTTATAATTACCTTGTGGTATTCATAGCAGTTTCCTATTACAACACCACATCAGAGGACATAGGAAGAGGGAATAAAAGGAGAGATTGGGGTTGAGGCAGATAGACGGGGGTGGGGTGGGGGGGTGAGAGCACATCCTTGGCAGGATGTCAGCTCTGTGAACACACTACACAACGCTGCCAGAGAATTCAATACGCAAGAGCAGAGGGCTGCAACACACACACACACACACACACACACACACACACACACACACACACACACACACACCAGCCAGAGCACAAAATTGTCTGCTCAGATCGTAATCGCTTCTGCAGATGCTGGCCCTGCCTCTCTGTTTCCTATGAATCCCTTCTGAGGTTTCCAATGTCGGGGCTTGTGCTGCCTGCATATTCATAAAGACAAGCTCTTAGCTAGTTTGATGATGTGTTGCTTCTAACGGTGTGTGCTCATGCAAAGTGAATACAGTCATTTTTGCATACATAGAAAATCGTATCTTTTTGGCGCCGGGCACGTTTAGTTTTCAGTCTGTAGCATTGACCACTGCTTTTCCTTCTGTTAGAATAGAACCAGTAAAAAATTGTCTCATATTCAAGATGGAGAATGTGAAAGTCCTTATATCCCAAGTGTGACGGGATATTGAGGTTAGTATGACTTTAGATTTTGAGGTTTTGTGCACTACATATAAACTGAAAGAGTTAGAGATCAGCCGACTTAATAGATGCTGGGGTTTGACGTGTGTAGACTGAAATATTTGTTGTGTAGTTAAGAGCAAACACAATAGACGTCTTGGCTGAATGGATGTCTGTGAGTGGCTCTCTCTATAGCTTATTTAAAACAAAGTATCTGCGTGGGAGAGATGAAGTGAGATGGAGTTTATTTGACTGCTCCATCGAGGATCTTTTGGCAGTAAATATAAACAACAACAAAAATGCAGCAAATCATTTACCTACACTAATTGAGGCCATTAAGTGAGACCTCATGACATGCTCTACTTAGATAATTGAGGTGAGTTATTGATCTGTCAGCAGTGTGTGAGTCATGATGGTGTGCTTGTTGCTGTCTTTTCACAAGTCAATATCAAGACATTACTATGTTTATGTAATTTTTTAAACATCTCTGGGTCTCTTTGTTTCCTTAGGCCTCCTGACTCTATCGTAGTCCAGCCAGACCTCCCTCCCTCCCCCCCCTACCAGCATGGTGCCCTTCTTCCCGCTGTCCCCCTGGGTGCTGACACTAGACACCTCCTCGTTCCACTCCACACAGCCCACCTCACTGTTGCAGCCCCCATCTCTCACTAATGCTCACCCCGTTCTCTGCCCTCATGTGACCCACTGTCCCCCAGTTGCCCCTGGGGCCATACCCCCCTTTGCCTCCTCATGCCCTCCTACCCGTGCTCGGCTCCCGCTGTGCCCCCCCCCCCCCCCCCCCCCCCCTCCGGACTGGGGGGAGCAGACAGAGCTCCTGATTATCTCTGTGTGGCAGCCTCTGTTTTGTGCTCTGATTAAAGGAGCAGCATGTGGTCTGTGTGTGAGCGGCCCGTGCAGACGTCGCCGTTGGGCTAATGCTAACATTACGTGCTTAATCATTTATGTCTGAGAGACGGGCACAAAGGCTTGGAGGGGGCGTGCAGGGGGTTAGGGGATGCCGAGGTATTTATCAGTGGCACAGATGCATTCAGGCGCACATGCACATGCTGCCAAGATAACGTCCCCGGGTGCTTGGTATATCATCATAGGGGCACACTCGAGGCTACGTCTCCACAAAACTCGCTTATTCTTAGAAAATGGGTTGTTTTCAGGGGATAATTTCCCCCTCTTTAGAGTTTGTATTCTCGAGTTATTTGTCACACGTTAAAGCAAACACAGTAAGCCCAACCGCACAGCGATCTGTGGATGTTTCTCCAGGTACATTAAATATTGAAGGATAAGACCGTCTCCAGGTCTCTAAACGATAGTATTCAGGCACCTACACTCAGTCTCCTCACTGTCCTCCTCTCCTCTTTCTCCTCCTCCTCCTCCTCCTCCTCTTCATGTCTGCTCCTCTCCCCTCACCGCCAAGCAGCCTGTCCCTACAACACACACACACACACACACACACACACACACACACACACACACACACACACACACACACTGAGCAGCCAATAGGAGAGCACCAGTCTCCCCATTGCTTGCCACTCAATGCCTTGTTGCCAGGACAACAAGAAGGCATGAGACCCACTTTACTTGAGCATTTTAAACTTGGTGTTGACTTTTTTTCTGAAAACAAGAAAAGGTCTCCTGTAAAATTACTCTTAACACACTGAGGTTGCCAGTAAATCCTGCCATTCTACGTCTGGCCACCAAAGTTCTGATCAGAAAGGTGTTTTACAAATAGTTGAACAGCAGACTTTGATTTTACTGTGGCGACATAAAAATCTCCACATAGTTTCGGACACCGTTTAAAAAAAATTATTTCGTTTGATTTTCTTTTTTTCTAATGTCTAGGTCTACGATGACTAGTGGGAACGGGTTTCTGTTGGTTGTGATCGCCCTGGTCCTTCCCTGTTCTAGTTTGGAAGGTAAGTGTCTCATCACACGACGCTCTTATTTAGCTCTGATGTGAACGGACGTCTCTGTTAGTACAGACCTGGTCCTCTTCAGTCTGACCCCTGTGCTTCCTCTGGCGTTATACTGCACGCACAGAAGTTGGAGGCCATTCTTTGGGAATTTTAGCTACATCTGATCTAGTCATTGCCTTAAACCTGTGGTTGTATGACGTACAGTGGCAGCATGTGTTACAGTCAGTGGGAGGATCACTGATCGTTATTGTCATGGGCACCAGACAGTATCAGGAAATTTCACATCAGCAGTCTCACTGCGCCGCACAGTGTGACCGCCACAGCCAATAGAAATTGAGGCTAAAATGACGTGAGGATCAAAGCTGCAACCAAAACAATAGTTTGCAGAAGGAGGTAAAATATTTCATCCATATTCTCCTTCTGTGATCGGGCCTCGCTCTTTACCATAAATGCTATGAGAAAAACTGCTTGTTGCGCATTATGCAGTGAAACTTACTCTTGTGTCCGTGTTCAGAAAAGTTAATGTCACACAGTGTAGCGACGAATAATCCTATGAGACTTTAAAAATTTGTAGGAGTCTGAAGGAGGTGTATACTAGACATTTGTGACAGTGTCTTTTGTATACACCAGTATTCCAGGTTTTTTTTTCCTCCCCTCTTTTTCCGCCCCTGCTCGGTCTGTTTACCTCTCATCTGCTGTCTATCAGTGTTATTTTCGACTGCTGCAGTGGACTGCAGTGGAAAGTGTTTTTTTTATATTATTTTTGCACGTCACACACTTTGTCCTGTGCCTACAGGATATACACACATACTGTGGAGATGATTAAGCACTGATCATTTACTGTCAGCAGCATGAGGGGGCATATTTCTCCTCATTGTTAGTCATTCACTATCGATTAAAAGAGAAATGCTCATTCATGACGAGATTGTCTTCTTTTTGTTTGTTGCTTTTTTCCCCCCCAGGTGATGGTGTGAGAAATGAATGTTTGTGCGATGAACCATCTTGCGTCAATGGGAACCGGTGTTTTGGCCGGCAGTGCTACACCTCTCTCTCATTGCTCAATGGGACGTCGGTCTTTCGAAAGGGTTGCATTCAGGATAATGAAGAGGAGTTCCTTCACTGCAGAAGCGCACCAACTCCGGAACTCGTGGTAGAGTGCTGCTCAGGATATTTGTGTAACATGAACGTCTCCTTACAATTTCCAGGTAAAGATGAGCCATTTGCAAAGAGCATTATACATGTTTTGTTTGTATTTATCTGTGCTGATGCATCCAATTTTGTTCTAAATCAGTTTATAATGACATGTCTACAAATCTAAGCTTACATTTTTTAGAGATGGTGTCATCTCGATTGAATGTAAACTCTTAAAGAGTCCAATAAATGTTAAAGGTAGTTTATCCAAACAGAGTTGTATTCATACAGGGAGAAATAATCTTTGACAAACAGGTTTATTACATGACTGTGTGTGACTAACAAACGGGCCACAACGTCGACTGAATGCAGAGAGAGGTAAAGCAAAGAATTTTAAGTGCTCAAAAATCAAAAGTCAGCCGGCACCAGTTTGTCATCAATCAGTAGGACAACAATCCAAAATAGACAGGAAAGCAACTCAAAGGCCATTCACTGGATCGCAGACCAGTTTGGCAGCATTCTACTTGCTGAAGACCTGACGAATGGGAGCGACCTCGTGAGCCAAGACGGCAGCCTTTTATGGAGAACCATGGCGAAGATGGGTCATTTATGCACTGGAGGGTTTTACTCTTCCTCTATCTGCAAATAATTAGCAGAAATGTATTGCTTAAGATAATGGCGTCTTTAAATCCTTCAATTCTGTGGAACATTTTAAATGGCTTATAGCTTCCATGCAGCTAATTCAAAATAGACTGCTTGCCTTTGCAAATATGT
Organism: Lipophrys pholis; assembly: GCF_963383615.2. Classification (NCBI taxonomy): domain Eukaryota; kingdom Metazoa; phylum Chordata; class Actinopteri; order Blenniiformes; family Blenniidae; genus Lipophrys; species Lipophrys pholis. The sequence goes on from NC_137632.1 coordinate 13,912,634, forward strand.
GTGATCCAGACTAGCGAGCTATTTGCTGAAAAATTAGGGGATTTACCCCCCAAAATGTAACTTCACTTTATAGCAGTCAAAGCTATTTTACCAGCTCGAACAAAGAAAATGGATCTTTTAAGATCTAGGTAAAGTAGTGACTGCTGACTGTCATGCAAATCACATGTGCAAATACTTTGCTCAATGTTGAGTAGTGATTATTGCCAAATGCTGGATATTTTGTTTTCATAGTAAAGGAGAATATAATAAATGGTTATGGACCGATGAAAAAAAAAAAGGCACAATAAGAAAACTGTGAAAAGTTAGATGTTTTAATATAAACCCCTACAATGAGAACCTGTTCTAATATGTGATCATTGAATAAAACATTCCTACACCACCATCCTCACCACCTGGAGGAATATTTTTTTTGCAGATAGTTAAGATATGACAGATAATCGGATATCAGCATATGTTATGAAATGATAATCCCCTGCAAAATCTTGAGAAAGGATGCCATGTAATTATTAAATTGACCTGTGTATGAAACGCGACCTCGAAGCCCAGTTTGTAAAGCTCACGGGTGTTGAATCAGTTAAACATTTAAAGGGTTTAAACAGTGTCAAACAGGAAAAGAGTTTCTGCTACATTTAAACTTACTTGAGTGGCCTCTTCAATGTGTAGCCAAGAACAAGTCATTTTCAACCTGCCTGCTCTCTGATGTGAGTGAATGCCATTTAATTTAATGGCTTGCTAATGGTATTGCTGTAATGGGTTTTCCCATATCTCTGTTTCCTCTTATCAGATGTACGACTGTCTGCTGGCAGACCAGTCCTCCGAGACCAAGAGTGTGTGTGCGAAGGCGGCGTGTGCGAGCGTGACCGTCGCTGCACGGGCCAGCACTGTTTCTCCTCCATGATGGTGATTGAGGGGGTGGCCATCCAACAGAAGGGCTGCCTGAGGGACGACGAGCAGGGCAGAGCCACCTGTACCATGCCACCCTCTTCGGCTCATGTTGTCAAGTGCTGCCAGGGCCATCTGTGTAACATGAACGTCACTGTGCAAGCTCCAGGGAAAGGTGACTTTGTGCACATTGTGCACATTTTTGTTGGCTGCTGCCCATCATGTGCCTTATGTCACATAAATTTGTGTAAACTTTGAGCTTTTTTTCGGTGTATCTTTTTTGATACGATACTGATTTACCCCTTGATGTTTTCTAATATTACCTCATCTGAATCTCTTGCAGCGGAAGAAATAAAACCCCTGAGCAGAGATGAGCATGAGTGCGTGTGTGAAGGAAGCGGCTGTGCGGCAGAGAGCCGCTGTCTGGGCCACCAGTGTTTCACGTCTCTCACCGTTAACGCCGGCTCTCTATTGTACCAGAAAGGCTGCTTTAAGGTCTACGAGCAGAGCACGCTGACCTGCAAGACCCCGCCTTCCAGAGACCAGATTGTGGAGTGCTGCCAGGGGCACCTGTGTAACATGAACAGCACCGTGGAGCTGCCTGTCAAAGGTACAGCATGAGAACTGCCCAGGATTCGTCACATGAACCAAGATCGTCCAAGATTTTCATGAGCTCCATCTGTCTGATTTCAGTTTTGAACTTTGTGTCCTTTCAACTAAACCACTCAATCCAAACACATAAACTACGATGGCTGAATTTCCTTCATTCACGATTGGAATGGCGATGTAGGCTTGATTTAGTTTTTTTGTGCGTTCTTTATTTAATATATGTTTAAGGAGTTTAGAGAAAAATACATTTCGATATGTCTATAATCCTGCTCTGTGAAGCCTTCACCATCAGGTGTGAAATGATCTGAAACGGCTGTTCAGATGGTTTCTGTTGGCTTGAGTTACCTCTCTGTGGTCACACTCCTGGCACCTCATGAAACATATGAGAGGGAGTCAGTCGGCAACGAGAGGGAGGTTTTGAATATTATTTAGTCATGGTCCACTACTCCTCTGCCCTCTCAGTGGCTGTCAGAACTGGCTGACAAGAACCCAGGGGGGGAGAGACATGAAGCTATGAAGAGACGGAAGGTTCTGGACTAAGATGTTTTAACCACGGAGCTGGTGTCGTTATTCCATTACTTGTAGCCTTTGCAGACAGTTAATGAATTGTATACCTAATATTATCGTTTATGTTTTTATTTCTGCTGTTATTACAAGATGAATAAGTAGCATTATATCAGACAAGCCTAAAACTTTCACACAGTACAGTTTTTATAGCTTAAGGTAAAATAAAATGGATTTATTGGTATTATCTATGTTAATCTGATTGGGGACAGAAATTTAATGGCAGCTTCTTATATTTACCATAATGTAAAACTGTCGTTAATCATTGCCACATATCTTGTCAGGTGACCACAGAAGCAAACAATGCAGAGCGTGTTTCTTTACGCGAGGCTTCAAAGTTGAGTCCATCCCCTCCTGTGCGTTTGAGCTCTCAGAAAAGTGTCGCGAGTTGGGTGTTTAGATGAAGGAGTTCATTATACAAGTTGAGAAAAGGGGATCATTGTCTGTGCTGCTGACAGAGCTGAGCAGTCTTTCCCCAGGAATGTTTGGAAAGTGTGAATAGTGGTCAGTTCCTCCGACTGACTTGATGAGATCCACTTTGTGTGTGCATATGAGTGAATGCTCACACACACACACACACACACACACACACACACACCACCCACCTTGCACGGTTTGTTACTTCAGAAGGTTTGCACAGTGCAGCAAACCTGTGATTTGTGTTTGGTTGAGGTGCAACATGTGTGGTCCAGTCAGACAAAACGGCTCCAGCATAGAAAGCTTCTTCGATGGAACAGATTTTCAGGTTAAATTCTAAACGCCTTTTATGTTTCTTAAAAAACAAAAAAACAAAGTGTGCCTTCTTTTCCACACAGCAGAGGCAACTTATTTGGTCTTCATTCATCAAAAAGTCTTCTTTTTGTTCCCTTCTTCTCTCCTCACAGCTGACGAGCTCTCCAGCTACAGCGTGACCACATTGGCTGTTGTCATCGCGGGACCCATCGTCGTCCTCGTCGTCCTCTCCGCCATCGCCATACTGGTGTTCAGACGGATTCACCACAACCAAATGGAGAGGTTAACGTCACGAGATGCCGAATATGGAACTATCGATGGCTTGATAGCGTCTAATGTGGGCGAGAGCACTCTGGCGGTGAGCGGTGGCTCCTATGAAATGAAACCGTGACCACAGAAACTCGTAGACGTGACCCTGGTTAGATGGAAATGTCGCCATTAATTTGCAACAATTGTCCTCTTGTGTTGTATAGACTTTGAGCTTGAGGTGATGACTTAGACAATGGGATTAGTGGGGAATTCGATCTGTGTTTTGTATATAAGTGCACTACTTACATGATAATGACAGATGAATTATCTATGATATAGTAAACAGGCCTGGGATTAACCCACTCGTTGGGTGGTTCTGTATTTAAGGGTTTTGTCTCATACCGCATAATCTAATTTTAAAAGAATATTGTCTGCCACTCTGTTTATGGCTTTATATTTTTGGGGGAGAAAAACACAGTGCTGTGATGTTTGTTTTGGTGAAATGGGAAAGAAAGACTAAGCACTCGGGTAAAGCCTTATTTATGCGGAGGTCTGTGTGCAAGGTCTGTCGCCAAACATCAGTGAGCAACGCGCGATGCAATTTGAACTTCAGTGTCCTTTTTCAAACCTCAAGAGTATTCGTAATTGTTATTTAAAAATGGAAGCAATTTAACCCGGATGCATATGCATGAAGTTTTTGTGTTGAACGTGTGGGCAGTACTGTTGATGAGATCAGAAAAAACAAAACTTGTTTTGCACCTTCTCAATCATTTTTCCACTTGGTTTCAGGAATGTCTTTAGCTATTTATTTTCTCTCCACTAAAACCAAGGACTCTGAGCTTTTCTACAGAGTGGTTTATTTTTTTGAGGCCCGCTAAACGGATCCAGAGTGTAGGTGGAGTCCTGTGGTTTGGATTTGCTCTGAAAGACAACCCTGCACATTCACTGGCTTCTCCCACTGTGTAATCAAGTTCAGCAGAAACTTCTCCCAGAGCACTTGGCACTGTCGCCATCAGTTTGGTGACTTTATATATTCACAAAAACCTTTTTAAATTCCAGATCATCCGTACATTTTTAAACAACATATCTGAAGTATGTTCATGTTCATCTATTTATCTGTGTGTGCAACACACACACACACGCACTTCATCTACTCTCAAAGTCCATCAATAAACCTGGCAATGACTGCGCCGAATGTTTGCCCCGGCATAATTAAAAAGTGCTTGGCAGCGTCGTGAGAAAGGTTATTAGGGACGGTGTCGTGCCTGAGTAGCAAATCGGACCCAAACACATGTGCCCGTCTCTCCGCTGCCTGCTGCCCAGACACCCGCGATGATTATGATGATATTGCAGCGCTGATTGCATTCTGCTTCTTAACGGCCTGGCTCAAACAATCCCTCCTAAAACACAATCGTCCCGTACCAAAGAGAGCGATTTAAAATCTCTACAGAACACCTCATCATCATATTTTTTTTCCTTTTTTTTTTTTTTTTTTCTACTGCCTCTGTCATTCCTGTGTTTTGTTTCCAAATTGTTTCTGTGGCAGCTTTTGCATTATGCATCTATTTAACTGAAGAGTCACTCTTCAGTTTTTCAGTTCTGGTTCTCCCCTCCCAGTTTAGTGGCTTGTTTTGCTGGGATGTTGCTGGCTGAGTTGCTGTGCACTGCCCTCCGGTGTCAGCGCTGGGTCACTGCACGTCTTACAGATGAGATAAAAATAAAAGGCTTAGCAGCATTGCGCCTGTTTTGGAGTCTGGCTCTTGGATTAGATAAAATCTCCAGTGCCCACACCAGTTACCACGGTGGGGGTGGCACTTCTGTTGTTTACTCAGCAGGGGGCAGTCTACACCTCCAGCACAGACCCCCCCCCACCCCACACACACACACACACACTACCCTGGTGTATACACACAGCTTGCTTCCCAACATCCTGTGTGGGTGCCACATCAAAGACGGCCTGCTTGTATTAATCTCCATCTGAGTCCCAGATGCTCTTTTTTTTTTCATCATTTTTAAGCTCGAGCCACTGGACTCCTTTGGGAAGGTTTTCAGTCGGATCACCCAATTGCAAAAAATACCCTCAGACTGTCTGAAACACACAAGCTCTTCGCCCTTCATTTATAGTTGCTTCTTTTCTCTTTGCCAGGATCTGCTGGATCATTCCTGCACTTCGGGAAGCGGGTCAGGGCTCCCTTTCCTTGTTCAAAGAACTGTTGCTCGACAAATAACGCTCAATGAGTGCGTGGGTAAGTGTCCTGTTGAAGGTTTGTTTTTGTATTCATGATAGTTCAGCCTCATTCATTGCAGCGAGTCTCTCCAGCTGTGCTGACACATGGGCCTCTGGCAGGAAAACATGGTGAAAAGCTGTAAAGGATGGCTCTCCTCCGAGCTGGGAGCAGCCGCACATCATTAGGGACTGCTACAGACTATCAAATATGTGAATGGGTGCACATACACCACACATACTGTTATTATGGACTTTAAGCTGTTTTTTCTTTGGACGCATTCAGAGGACAAGAGATTGCTACTGCAATAACTGAATCTTGACTCTAGAAATAAAATTACCTACCAAACGATCTGTTTCATAGTTCAATCTGACCTGAACTTTATTTCTATAGCACTGTCAGTGTTTTATAGTTTAAAAGACACAGCAATACAAAAAGATTAAAGAAAACAAACGTGGATTTGAAATAAAAGTCGATATCTGAATAAATGTGATCATAAAGGAACTAAAATGAATAGAATATAATAGTAGTATAATAGTTGTGTCTTTATTTTTGAAGTCTTAGGAGAGTTTGCCAAAAAAACAGCCACGTTTGAAAAGAGTGCTGTGGAAGATCCAAGTACCTCGAACAAAAAGTGCTATTTCATCTGGGACATTTGTGAGGCCTGAAAAAAAACCTACACAACTTACAGTTCAAACACTTTAATGAAAACCTAAGAAAATGGACTGTTAAAAATATTTAATCTGAGTCTTCAAAATCAGAATTCAGCTTTTAGATTGTTTGTAGCATCTCAGGAGTACTGTTACTGTTACTGTTACTATTACTCGTGTTTTTATATACTGGCATACACGTTGCTGTAGTTTCAAGTGATCCGAATGAGCACATGCATCGCGGCCTTTGTTGAGCTTGTGTGCGTCAAATTATCTTTGGCCACTAGGGGGCAGTAAATTTACATTTACGCCAATATCCCCAGTTTACAGAAAAAAGACTTATGTTTCTTTGGAAACTGCTACCTGGTTACACATTAAATATATTAATGTCTTTTTTAGCCATTTATCTTTCTTGCTGTGATACAGATTGATAGAAATAGTTATTCTACCTTCAGTTTGTCTTATTCACTGCTGGATTTACCAGATATGAGACTTTTAGTGTCTGAATATTAGATATTTGCCACTAAATATTCAACAATGAAGTATTTCATTAAAATGTTCTTTGTTGTGTCACCCCTCAATTTGTGTATTGCGTATGTATTTTGAATGGTGTGTTTTCAACTGGAGGTTTTTGTTCTGTTGTGCCATAATTTACTTTAATGATGTTGTATTTTATTCTATTTTAAATAAATAACATTTTCTACAAATTAATCCTCCTTGAGACTCTGGTTGAGTTAAAGTTCACCTCTTGGCTTTGTCTTTGGGATGCAGTCTAACCGAGACCCAACGCATGTTTTTGCCCTATTTCACTGACAAGTACAGGCTTATTTTGAAAGCTTTGGCACTTGTTCTGCTTGTTCATTTCCCTTTTCTTTTTTTCCTGCCAGGTAAGGGCCGTTATGGTGAAGTGTGGAGGGGTCAGTGGCAGGGAGAGAACGTTGCTGTTAAAATCTTCTCCTCCCGAGATGAGAAGTCGTGGTTCCGGGAGACTGAAATCTACAACACCGTGCTGCTGAGACACGAGAATATCTTGGGTATGAAACTGCACGACACAGCAAACATCATAACCCTATGTGTGCGTCTATATGTGGGTTTGTGTTCAACTGAGGATTTAAAGATAACTTACACACCTTGCATTTGGTCATTTCTAAGCTGCGGTGTCTTATTTTCTATGTTATGTATTCGGGTTAATAATATTTAGTAATTCAAATATTTCCCAACTCAGGCTTCATCGCCTCAGACATGACTTCAAGGAACTCCAGTACTCAGCTGTGGCTCATCACTCACTTTCACGAGATGGGCTCCCTGTATGATTACCTTCAGCTCAGCACCCTCGACGCACCCGGCTGTCTCCGTATGGCACTCTCCATCGCGAGCGGCCTGGCACATTTGCACGTCGAGATCTTTGGCACTCAGGGCAAGCCGGCCATCGCCCACCGAGACCTCAAGAGCAAAAACATCCTGGTGAAAAAGAATGGACAGTGCTGCATTGCTGATCTTGGTGAGGACGCTGGGTATTCATGATAGGCTTCGTATTCTAAAATATCACAAACATTGCATATTGTGTTTAGGAGAAATGTTCAAAAGGATGCACCGGACAACTACACTAATAACTGAATATTTCAACATAATATGGCCTCAATAAAAGCGCGTTGGTACTCATGAGCTACCTTAAAGCTAATGAAGTGGTTCAATGGACATTACATAAGCACTGCATCTGCTGCAATATCGCTTTCCTCCCATATTTCCACTGAGCAATATTTGTTGTCAAATTAGGAAGAGCACCCAGAACTAAGTGTTGAACCTAGCCTTTAACTGAAAACACATTTGCAGGACCCAGGAACAATTTATCTAATCCGCCAATGTTCCATTTGAGGACGCTTGAATAACATCTAATGCAGGTACGAGCCATAACCCGGTGACAGGCTCCACATGCTGGCTAGGTGTAATGAATTCTCTCCTGGGTGACTCATTTTGGTGCCCTGACAGACATGGCAGCAGTTGTTTGTCTTCTCGGCGAGTTGTTGTTGTTTCATCCTGTGTGAGTAAATAGGGCTGTGAGCAGCAAACTAACCTGAACTCCCCGAATGCAAGAAACATGGCTTGCACGCTCTTCACATATGAGGACAGCCAATTTGTGTGTGTGTGCTCACACAAAAAGGCCTGTAGGTGAACATATGTAATTTCTTACAGTGTAATCGACCTCTTGGGGGAGAAAAATGTCAATGGGGAAACCTGTAAAGAAGACTCCTTCATTGAGTTCTTTGTTTGTTTTCACAGGCCTGGCTGTCATGCATTTTCAAGACACCAACGAGCTCGATGTAGGGAACAACCCCAAAGTGGGCACAAAGCGCTACATGGCCCCCGAAGTGCTCGACGACTCCATCCAGATGGAGTGCTTTGAGTCCTACAAGAGGGTGGACATCTGGGCTTTGGGCCTCGTCCTGTGGGAGATCGCCAGGAGAACAGTGAGCAACGGTGAGTACGGGTGTTACACTGCTGTGTCCGGTATTATTCAGTACAGCGTGGTCTGTATTGCATTATTTGTTGTAGTTTTAGTATTTGTATGCACGTTGGCAGAGTGAAGCAGTTGTTATTACAGTTATGTGAGGAAAATTAGCTATTTAACACTTGATGTATGTTATAAATGTGCAATTGGTGGCTTGCTGGCCATAACAATAGGGTGTATAACCATGTGTTAAATGAATAATGAACTGGCTTCAGAGGCGATGGAAGGATTTAATCTTGTATCAACTACTGTATAAATAAATATAAATATCCAATACACGTAACCACAACTCTTATCCAGCCTACTAGTTCAGTCATAATTTGGTGTTGCTGGTAGTGGGGATATCATTTTTGTGGTTCTCACAGTTGCCGCTCTGCACTATATATCGTACATGCCTGTGATCAGAAAGACATGTTGGTAAAGTGAGAGTTGAAAGTCTTTGCAAACACGTGACGGTGACGTGTCGAGCAGCCCCGGTCTCCAGATTAAACACTATGTCACAGAAGTAAGTAAAAGCTTTTCTGCTGCTGATGGGAAGATTGGCCCGTGGTGAATGTGCCTCCGTCCACTTAGTGTCTGTGGTTTGTGGAGTAACCAGAAGCATCTGCGCCTATTTACGTGAAACAAAATCCACTTTCTTCATTCACCGTCAAATCAGTTTTTTATCACTTTATAAAAGGAACTGGGCTCTCAGAAACGTATTGATTTTCCCTCGACGCTGTAACCTCACCGCTGAAAGCCACAACCTGAATCCTTTTAATATGCACCTGTTGTTGGATATCAGCGCAAGTTGCTATGTGGTGCATTCTCTGCTGTGCCTGCAGGCATTGTAGAGGACTACAAACCACCTTTTCATGACCTGGTGCCAAGCGATCCCAGTTTTGAGGATATGAAGAAGGTCGTGTGCGTGGACCAGCAGAGGCCAATCATCCCAAACAGATGGTTTTCAGACCCAGTAAGTAACTCTCAAACACACATCCACTAACGTATATTTATCTACTCGTGTCATGATGGGATGTACTGATGCATCTTCCCTCCCTTCATTTTCTAGACTTTGACCGCCATGGCGAAGCTCATGAAGGAGTGCTGGTACCAGAATCCCTCAGCCAGATTAACAGCGCTGCGCATCAAAAAGACTCTCACAAAGATCGACAACTCTCTGGATAAAATCAAAACAGACATTTGACTGTTTCTCGCGGCGAAAACAGCAGATGAACTTAAAGGGACTTCGAGGGACTCCATGGGTTCACGGGCCCTTATAGTGGCACGGGCCTATATTTATTTTAAAACTGTTGGCGGGACATATTTTGGAATCCAAAGGTGGCTTTCCGGGCATTTCCCAGACTTCTGCTCGTCTTGGACAAAAAAAAAAAAAATTGAGTCAACTCATATAATAGGAACTGAACTGTTTGAAAGGTTCTTCAAGGAGGAAACTGTTACCTGGACGATTGAATAGAAACGTGTTTGTTAGACATGCAGTTTTAGTTTCACACTCTTTTTTTTTTTATTTCTTTTTTTTAATGTCTGAACATAACAATCTCAGTCTTATATTCTCACCTGTGCTGCATTGTTCATTTGTATTTGTGGGGAATTTATGTGGAAACGCAGTACGCCTGCCAGCTGAACATGAACTTTTCAGGCTGCGTCCTCTCTTCAGACAGTGATTATTTTTGTCATGCGTTGTGTCGTGCACCGCTGTTTACAACGCCGTCAGAACAAGTCTCCTATGACTCACATCGTCCATTTCAACAAACTTTTTTTTTTTACATCGTCATGATTTTTGTATTATGTACCTGCCCTGTTTTTCTTTTACAGCTTTACAGAGACGAACGCTATAAACAGCAAATGAAATACCCACTAGATGCCGAACTTTATCCCTCCAGTGGCCTGTAAGTAAGCAAGCCTGTAAAGCCTGTACTGTTGTCTTAACGCAGGCGTCGTTGTCTTAACGCGTGCATTTACAAGTAAATGAAGTGAAACTTCAGCCTTTTCTTTTTTTTATTTCTTTAATATTTTATATAAATTAGTCATTTCTATTGCGTAAATAGGAATAAAATATTTTATCTATCTCATTTGTCTTGCTGTCTATTAGACCAAATTATTTATAGTATTTTCCAGAGCATATAGTTTCAGAGTGTTGGTCTGCTGTACCTTGATGTGTGTTGGGTTGTTGTGAACGTCACTGGTCACTTCAGAGACCACATGCAGCGTTATCTATTTGATCTCAAGTGGACCCAGTGAAGTGATTAAAGCATGGACAAAGACATTATGAAAGTCTAATTCAATATCTTTTCTAAAAAAAAAAGAAAAAAAAAAGATGACATTTGCCAAGACGGGTATCATTTCAATGAGCAAAAATACAATGAACTGTTGAAAAAATAATTGGTTTTGTATTTTCTCTTTTTAAACTTGTAAAATGTCGAAAATGACTCGAACGAGTGATGAGATTATCTGAAAGCTTTAGAATTCCTCTCAAGCAACAGCGTCTCTCCTGGGGTGGATGTTGTTTATTCAACAAAGTAAGAAGTAAACAAATGGGAAGCAGCTTTTACTTCTGTTAAAATGAGAAAAGACTGTTTTATTTGTAGTTTTGACTCTTTGCAAGGTGGTCATGTGAGCTGGATTCGAGCCTTCGGTGGCGCACATGCTCAAGAGAGGTGAGCTCGAAACCTCCAACGTCGCTGGTTTGAATCCCTGGATCAGCGGGAGAGGTGAATGGGGAAAGTGAAAGCCAGAGGACACCACAGTGGCTGACCGCTGGCGGGAAGGAGAAAACGCAGAAAAGAATCTCACTGTACTTTTGTTTATATATGAAAAATAAAGGGATTTTTTTCCTCCTCCATTTTGTTTTTTAATTAGAATATCATAATCTCTGAGGAATAGGTGTTATGGCCAAGTACTGCCCGACTGCATCGCCTCCAGCAGAGCAAATATTGGACTTTAGTACTAATAACTCCAAAATACTAAATGTGTGAGCCTCCCCAAGTGCACTCTATTAAGACGTCCTATCTGAGACAAATGAAAGTAACAACCAACTTTTGTTTTACGGCAGTACATTTTAATTCACTTGCTCAACAGTGAATCTCGGTGATCTCGACTCTGTAATTTCCTTCTGAGCTGCTGATATCAGCAGTGATGAGGCAGCAAATGAATATTTATTCGCTAAAGGTCAGAATCCTCTGCTTTTTTCCTCGCCAGTTGTGAGCTCAAGCTGCACACAGAGCAGATACCTTGGCAGATGTCGAGCACCCAAGAAAAAAAACAAAAACCTCCTGATGGCTTACACTCTAATTAATATGCTGGAAGAGTCCGACACCAGATGACAGAAACGGTACTGAGACACCCAACCTGCGTTTATCCAGCGTTGTCAGACTTTATAAATATAAAATCTTTAATATTTAGTGTCATTTAATCCATCGTGTGCGAGCAGGGAACAGAGGAGGGACTCCAGCTTGTACTCGAGTGTCACCTTGTTTCACCAAAAAGTTTAAATACAAAGACTGTTTGTCTAAAGAGGGAGATCGCACATTTTACAGAAGGAAAGCTACTCCGATTTCAATGTGCTTCTCAATGACGGGTGCGATTCCCCCACTGGGATGTTGTGGAGCTGTGGCTCACCTGGGGTCCAGAACCAGGGATGTCAGGTGGCCTGCTCTGACTTTATCAAAGTTAGATTTACCCATGTCAAAGAAAACCAAAAGATGTGCTTTTCATTGGAAAAACTATCCATAGTTTTATTTTGTAAGAGTGATGTATCCACCCAACCTTTTAGGTTAAGCGCTTTGGTATATCAGAAATTGGAGAACCCTAAAACTGAGCTTCAGATAAGCCACGCACCCCCTTTCTGAGTGAAAACATTGAAGCCCACATCTTTAGAGATCTGCGGTGTTTAGATGTGAATGCAGATGTGCATATTCATCGCTGATACTTAGAACCTTAAATATGAGCACTGCAAAATGCTTAATTAGTGTGAATTTAAGCTTTTTCTAATGTTTTCTTTTCTATTTGCAATGCTGTCTTTAAAAACCATGTTGTATTTAGTGCAAAGGGAATCCCCGTCAGTCCAGTGGAACTTGTCAAAAAGACTCATATCTTAGTTGTTACTTATTGTTTTCAATAAATTTCATGAATTGAGAAAACGTCTGACAAACCTATGACATACTACAGTGTTCTTCAATAATCCATCTCCTGGTGGATTCTGCCTTTGACCACAAAACTCTTTCTCAGTGTTGACAGTTCTCCTATCAAACCTGTTTTGCAGCACTCGGGTGGAACTGCACCGAAGAAAGCATATTAGTAAATATTGTTAAGTGCTTTAAAAGCACCAAAGTTGAGTTATAATTTGTATGATTGGGGCCATCATATGTCCAGCTGACAAAACCAATTTGAAAGATGGTGTTTTAATACACATTTCAGTTAAACATTTCAACCCAGACTCAAGTGGTCAAAAGTAAAATTTTACACATTGACTGTCTCTTTAAAAGTTTTAGTTTGTCCTTTGAGCCGATATCAGCCTATTTGTAGTGCCTTTATGAAGATTGTGACACAGTGAGAGCAAAGGTGTGTTTGATTTGTTGAAACTCAACCAAAATATCCAGGATCCAGCAGCAGCAGCAGCTGTATTCATCTGGTTTCCTACTGTCGGGGAGAACGACTGAGGGTGAAGAAAAGCTTGTGCCTGTGTGGCCCCTGTGATTTACCCTGCTCACTTCTTCCCTCTCCTTGGTGACATCGGCATCCCATTGTTGCTATGGAGCCTGAACGGCAGAAACATGACTCAGTCACATAAGGCCATCTGTAAATAACTTCTTCAATGCAGCTGAGAGTCGAACTACGTAAACGAGCAGCAAACTCATTTTAAATTCACCAGCTGAGAATCTTTCTGCGTTGCCTCTCTGCCGGGGGATGCCAGCTGTGATGTATGTGCTGCTTGAGCTCTCCCGTTTTGCACTCCTGCGCACATCCACGTTGAGGTGTGAGACAGACTGCAGGCCAGATTACCAACCTGGCAACTGTCAGTCCCTCAGACATGCACAACTTTCTACTATAATACCTGTTTTCCCAGTAGGTGGATGACAAGAGAACCCATGCCAGCGGATCTCTGCGGATGAATTCCAAACAATCTCTTCAAACATGAATGAAATGATAACTTAATATTGATGAGTCAATATTAATACCTGGAATACTGCAGCTTTTTTGTGTGTGTAGTCAACTTTCAACTTTACTTGTTTAATATTTATTTCGAAAGAGTCCATCCTTAATAACACAACATGGCATGTAGATGGATAATTGAATATTAACTTCCTGGACCTCTCCAAATCTCCCAACCTTCTAAGAGGGCTGCTGCAAATTGTTCGGATGTATTTCACACACTTGGAACTGCCAGTTAGTCATGCGTGCAGTATGTGTTTATAATTCAACAATTTTTTCTTGCTTGTATTTTTCACTGTGTAAATATTGAGAAACATCAGTCATCTATCGCCTGTACTGTTTAATAAAGTTCAGGGTCACACACACACACACACACACACACACACACACACACACACACACACACACACACACACACACACACACACACACACACACACACACACACACACACACACACACAGAAAATGTATGAATTTGCCTACACATCCAGGTAGATTTTCGTTATGTAGGATTTTTAGAACAAGAAAGAATGAAGAATAAACATCTTTTTCTCTCAGTCACTGTAGCAGTGCATCATTCCTGCATTAAACCTAAAACATGAAGAAAGTCTGAGGAAAACATAACGTTGAGATTCTATATCTCATGTATCCACCTAGTGAAAAAGCAGTATGTCCGTTCTCAATCAAACACCCATTGCATCAAGGGGGTGATGTTTTATGAGCAGACACGTGATATTGTTGAACGAACTTAATAGAATATAAAAGGTTCTTATGGGGTTGGAGAACTTTTTCACCACAATTTGGGTGGATGGCGGAGATAATGAGTTACAAACACTCATATCAGTGTAATTAGTGGTATTTTGGAGTGGTTGTCTCATGCGTATTTTTCAGGCAGTGAGTTATTCCACTCATACTTGAGTAAAAATGACAATACATGATCTACTTTCTAAATGAAAAGTGGCTACTGAGTTAGTCTATGATGAAAAATGTATTCGTTGTTTTTTTTATTTGTTATTAAACTCGATTTTTTTTTTTAACATTTGCATTTGTTTTGAAACAAATTGCAGAAGTGGAATTACATTCTACTGATATACTTTATTGTATATCGTCTCCGAAATGTGCTTCAAACAAACATTTCACAGGTAAATTGGATGAAATGACAAGACATTTGAATATCTCAGAGTGACAAAGTAACAGTGCAAGTACTTTGTACTTAAAAATGCGTGCACCTTTTCAGTTTTCACCTGCGGATATTTACATATAAATGATATTATTATAGTGTTTTATTGAACTTCACTTTAAAAACAAGCATTTTGCAAGCTCCATTCTGCATTGTGTACTTTGTATATTCAAAAAAAAAAGAAAACCCTCCGGCTTACATTAATCTATTCGGTGCAATGTGAACTATTTGGCTTCGCTCCACAGAGGTTGTTTCCACGTTCAACAGGCGGAGTTGAGGCGGCTTCGGTTCAGTTAAATGGATGTGCCGCGCACTTTCGCTCAGGCTCCCATTCACATGTCTTCATCAGAGGTCTGCTGCGCTAATCCTCTTAAACTCCAGTCAACAGAGGCGGAGCGAGCCGTGTTTCACAGTTTCCTGCGCTGCCATTCACGGTGGGAGACGGTAAGCGGCGGCTCGCGTGGCCCACGGACCTCCCGGCGATGCGTTCAGGTTCGGGACTCTGGAGACTCGCTGCGTAAAAACGGTGCGTCAGGAACGACGGAGCAGATGCGGCTCTTACCATGACTCGTACCGGGGAGCGCAGCTTGCAAGCGGCGTTGATCTTCCTGTGCGTGGCCCAGCTGACTGCAGGTACACCGTGCTCCATGTGCATCACGCACGTTCATCGTCAAACCTTCTCATTTAGTAAATTGCGCTGCGTTAATTTGTCCATGACAGGGATTATCCTGGCTACAATTCACAGTGTTGGAGAAGTTGGGATTAAATTCAGCCGATCTATTAAAATCGCTCGTTCTGTACGACCTGAAAGCTATTCCTAAAAAAAAAAAAAAAAAAAATAAAAGATTTACGGGTTATGTCATCAAACAAATACTGTTTAGGGGCACATTGTTTACTCTGACAAACTTTAAACAAAAAGTAACCGCAGGGATTTCAGGAGCATGCGTACTTTGGTTTTCCGTTTGGGTCTAATGTGTTTTGCTGTGGTCCAAATGGCAAAGAAATGTGTTGTAAACAACAACAATGTCTATTAGATTTAACGTGTTTTCCATTTAATGCAGATAAACTCTTCATATAAGCAGCACGAGGCTTTAAGATGTCCAAAAATAGTGCACAAGTTAGATACAATAAAATTAAAATAAAGTTAATGAAAAGATGCAGAAAAGCAAACGGTCAGAAATGTCCATCTCTTTTCTAAGAACTTACTAATAATATATATTATATTGCCATCTTCAGTTCTCACTGCTATTTCCTGGTCAGCACACACTGTGACATAATGAAAAGATTATAATGTGCAAGAGCAATACATTGATTCATTAAAACACACACACACACACACACACACACACACACACACACACACACACACACACACACACACACACACACACACACACACACACACACACACACACACACACACACACACACACACACACAGGTGTGATGTTCTCCTGATTCCTATTTGTTTCTGGCTCATGGTTGCCTGGGTGCCTGTTTATTTACATGTGCTCCATGTGAAAGTCAATAAACCTGCTGCAGTTGCTCGCACACATGCCATTGGCCGTTTACCATGTCATACTCAGCAAATAAGTGTATTTGTGTTGCACACTTCTTTGTAGCTCATTTTATGGCCTTAAGTCCTCACTGAACGTTACAGCGAGTATAACACAGGTAAATGTATCATATAGAGTCATCTAAGGAAAGATACCACAAGTACTGGCACTCTATTAATAGATAATATCTTAATGTTTAATATGCTGCTTGAAAGCTACTTTTCATAGCAACTGGTTGTTGTTCAATGTCTCTAAAGTTGTTCTCTTAACTTACCGTTGTGCTGAAATAGAGTTGCATTTCAATAACAGCTGGACTAGTCTCTGGCTGCAGCAACATTTAAACAAAATAAGCAAACATGACCACAATCACTGGAAATAATTAGGTTGTTGTTCTCCCATTTATGCATTTAAAATATTCCTCATCTGTGCAATGTTGGTTGTGAAGTTTGGCAAAAAGTCTTATACCACGCCTGTTGATGTCGTTGTTGACAATATCTGTCGGGACCTTTCCTCAGAGCTGGACAGCCTTACTCATGCACTGTGTTTTACTCCTCGTAGATAAGTACAGAACATCTTAAAGAGTAGATCAAGTTTTAAACAGCCATAAGTAAAGATGAGTGAAACGTGCGATTGTTCCTGTACGACTCTATTAAGCAGCTCCTAAATGATAGAATCCTGGTGTTAGATTGAGGGAAATGATATGAAACATGTACACGCATTCCAGCTTGTTTTCTAATTTAAAGCCTTTTGGAGGTTTAGTCAGAACAAAAGAATTCACTTATCATCTTGCATTTGGATTGTTGTTGGGAATGCAGACACACAAACTTGACATCCCTTGAACAACAACAAGCCATAAAATCAATGACGTCCAACTAGATTGCATGTATTCACAGCCAAGCACCAGTTTTGTAATATTTTTTAGTTATTTTGTTTTACTTATTTATGTCTATTGAGTAAATGTTTTCTTTTCTTAATACTTCTGTGCTCCTGCAAAGGTTTGTTGGTTCATTTACAACATTACCGATTAGCCAATATACTTATCAGCGACATTCATAGGATATATTCATCCTTTTGTCTCATACTATCCCTAAAGTCCAAACCAGTGCAGCAGAAAGATGCCCTCTCTCAGCCTGGTTCTTTAGAGGTTACACGTTCTGGTAAAAGGGGATTTTCTTTTTTATCTCCGCTCTGACCCGTGTCCGATCTTGTGTGTTTGTAGGCTTTTTCTCTGTTAAAGTGTCATGAGATGCCAATGCTGTAATCTTCATAATATAAATGGAACTGAATTGATCTGAGATTGAATAGCATCTTTGTCTAAAGTTAATATGTGATCATGAAGAAGCGTGAGATGTGATTATGAAATCTGACAATGATAATCTCTCAGGTTGTTTGTCATTCAACCAGGCATCATTCAGTATTTTTAAATCTCTACCTTTCACTAAAGTTGTCATTCATCAAAGTAATTGAGGATTATTTGTCCTCAGTAGCATCAGAAGGCCTGAAGAAAACATGTATTATTACACTGTTGACATATTAGTGGTGTGCCAAGGTGTTTTTTTTATAATAAGGTGTTTAATTTCAGAAAATATTGCAACAGGGCTGTTCCAATTCAAAGTTCTTGTACAGAACCACGGATGTCCTTCTGTCTGAATAGTGTTACTGTATGTACAGTTAATAAGCTTGCCATGCCTTGTTGTGAAGGAAGACTAAAAAAACACAGACTTTATTTCTTTATTTCGATTAATTGCATGTGAGTCAAAAGCAAACAAGTTTTTTTTCTCTTTGCTCTCGTTGTTCTTGAGGAAATAGTTTTAGTTTTTGAACCAAAAGATATAACTGATTGAGTTTTGTGTTTGATTAATTTTACGGTTAATTGGTGACTCTAAATTGACTGTAGTTGTGAATGTGAGTCAGCTGTGATCAGCTCAAGACCCCCAAAAACCCTGAGTTGTATAAAGTGGTATTGAAGAACTGTGGATGATTCTTTTAGCAGTTTTAGTGGTTTTGACGTTTATTCCCCAAACCAGGCCCAGGTCTCACATACTTTTATGTCATGCACAATTTTAACATATTTGCACATTACCACCATACATAAAACAATCCTTAAATTCCCATGCTGAGTGATTTTACCTGCTTTAAAGGAGGAAAAAAAAAGAAGTGCCAATTCTTAGTCAGAGAGCGGCACTGTATTTAAACGTGCTTGTCCTTGAGCATGTTGTTACTAAGCAACTCCCAGGTTTGTTGTGAAGGGACAAAAAATGGCATATTCCTCTTTCCAAAAACAGACACCCTGATGTACACCCTGAAGCTTGTTTTACTGTTAGAGATCCTTTACAAACCTTTGAAAGAAAAACACGACAAGATTCAATTGTAGTTCACAGCGATGACTTCCAGGAAGCACAAGAACAGACACTTTTGACTGCCTTGTTTGGGCTCCAGCATCAAAATGAAATATGTACCGTTTTCATTCATAAAAAGAAATAAAAACAAACAAACAAACTACAGTGCCCGACTCAACCGTTCAAGGAAAATGCTGGTGACAAGGATAAACTATAAATTTGTGACGTACGTATGTTGATAATCATGTCCATATCAGGTGTAAATGACAACTGACCAACCAAATGTGTTTTATTTTGTTTAAATCAACTAAAATGGAGGAAGGTTGCAGTACTTTAGCAAAAAGATTGTCTGTTGAGATGTTAGAATATGGCATAAATACTTATGTAACTTGAATTGTGGGCCATGCGGTGGTCTACGGCCCAGAACACCCTCAGTTCAAATCCAGTGGACGCCTTTCTTTGTGAAGTTTGCAGGTTCATTTTGTGCACGTCTGGGTTTCCTCCCACAGTCAGTAATTGAGGTGTGATTGTGGTTGTGTGTGACTGTCTGTCTCTCTGTGTTTGTTCTGTGATGGACTGGTGAACCTGCCTTCGCCCATAAAGTCTTTAAAAGTTCCTTGAGAGGACTGT
Source organism: Lipophrys pholis (assembly GCF_963383615.2). Classification (NCBI taxonomy): domain Eukaryota; kingdom Metazoa; phylum Chordata; class Actinopteri; order Blenniiformes; family Blenniidae; genus Lipophrys; species Lipophrys pholis. Next base: position 13,931,912 of record NC_137632.1, read on the forward strand.
TGTTATTGGCACGATATAAGTAAAATTGAACTGAATAGATTTGAATATGTTTACTATTTACACCCACTTCCCATCAGACTTCATCTATTTGACATGCATAACACAAATTCACTTTCAAGACACACTCACAGCTCATGAAGACTAGTTTGAAACTGGCCAAATGAGCCACAGAGCTGAGGACTCAGCTGTCGGCAACACAAAATCAATGAAAAATGGATTGAACTTTCTTTGGCCAGACAACAAAACGAGTGTTGTGGATGGATTGCAATCAAACTTCCTGCTTTCATGTCAGCCAGTGCTAATTTACAACAATTATTTCTGGAGAAGGTACCTCACCAGCAGCAGCTGTGCGTGTTGATAAATCTCAACAATGTACCCAGAGATGGATGGAAACTTTCTAAGAAGGAGTCTGTTGTTGTTCGTGATAATAAGACACCTTTCTGTACCCTGTCCAGAGTGGCTTCCTTCACACGCCCTATAGTCAGAATAAAGTGCTTATGGAAAATAGATGGAAACTTAGTGTTAGATATTATGTGCTAATGTCCTAATATCCATGTATCAATCTGCAATATCCACATTAGGGTGTACGGATAAAAGCCTGATCCCACAACACAGGGAAGAGAAGTGTGCACCCCGTACAAATGGACAGATCACACAGGTCAAAGCAGGGACAGACACGCACGCACGCACGCACGCACGCACGCACGCACGCACGCACGCACACTCACACTCAGTTTGCAACTTCAGGAGAAGTTCAGGGGAAGTTGCAAACTCCACACAGAAATGCATTGTTAGTCAGCAGCTTCAGACCAGCAACCTTCCTGCTCTGATGATACACTGCGAACCACTTTTACACTCATTTCAGACATACTTTAATCAAGAGCTATCAGTTTCTAAATCGAGGTATCCATAAATAAACATGGAAAATAGATTTACAGTTTAAGAATGTGATCTTGATTGTGATAATTCTCTTAGGGGCTTATTGATTAAAACAAATTTACATAATAAATTGTTTCTTATGTCTATATTTACACAGCTCATAATAATTCCTATACAGATACTCTATACATTTTTAATTGTACTGTTAATTTCTGAGTACCATAAAAATAATTTAATCAGATAATATACTTTATTATTTCCATGTTTTTCGAGTGAGTGGACGACGCGGACTTGCTTATCAATCACTCAACTCAGCTTATCAAACAAAGCATGACAGCGGCTTCAAGTAGAACACGAGATTATGTGGGTGTTAAACTAAGAGGCATTACACCGGTTCCTCCACCTCCAGCCATTTAAGAGCAGGGGCCTTGTTATAGAACGGGAGCATCCCGGTGCTGGAGTGTTAAAGACCATTCGCCACGCTAGAGCGTGAGTCAAACCGTTGGTCTAATGTCTCCTCCCTCCCTCTGATTACAAATCAATAAATTAACTTGTGCCGGCCACAAAGTGTTTTGTGGCGAGAACAGTTACCTAACCAGTGATCCACTGTCATGCAGGTCTGAAGTGCGTGTGCCAGCTGTGCGCCAACCACACCTGCGAGACATCCGCAGATGGCGCCTGCTGGAACTCTGTGATGCTGATCGATGGGAAGGAGGAGACGGTCAAGTCCTGCCTGTCGCCCTCCGAGATGAAGGGGCGCGTCTTCTGCTACAGCTCCAGAAACGTGTCCAAGAGGAACTGCTGCTTCACTGACTTCTGCAACAACGAGACTCTGCACCTACACCCTGGTACTATACAGCGCCTCTGAAGTGATATTGTTGTCCTTGAGTGCAATTATGTCAACTTAGACTAGTAAAAAGCAACACAGTGCAGGTACATGTAGGACTTCCCTGCTGTCGGGCTAGAAAACACAGATCTCATCTGAAAGGAAAGACACAGACCAGGAATTAAACAGAAGAAAATCGTAGGCATCCCCATTAGGCAGACTGTTATTGTTGCACAGCTCGGTAGTTTTCAGTATTCAGTCAACAGCAACACCAATCTGTGTGGGATTTCCCACTCATTCTGGTCCCGGCTAGACGAGGTGGATGCTGATCCTCCTAGATCCTGTGACATAACAAATCTGGCAGAGGCTATGGGACGGCAGTTAGTGATCCTCCCCCTCCCCTCTGTGATTTATAAATAAATACTTTGTAAGGCATGTAGTCCTAAAAGCCTCTCATGGCTCTGCTGTGTGGAAGCCGGCCTTGAAGCGAAGGAGGCCAGGAGGTGTTACTTACACACCTGTGAACGTACAGCTCACCCCAAAACACAAGGTTTCTTTTTTTTGTTTCAGCTCCTGCGAGTTGATGTCAGTTGAGCAACTTTGCAGGCTCATGCTAATTTGAAAAGGTCATTTTTCATTCACTTTGGGCCAGAACGTCATTACAAGCCAACAAGCACCCCGTGCTTGACACATTGAGGCCTTGCAAAGTTTATATGAATCCCATTAGCATCGATTCAGAGACTGAGTCTCTGTGCTCGTGACTCCGCCGGAGTTTGTTTGCTCCACTGTGTACACCAGCTCGCTGCTAACTTTGCTGTTTGGTGTGAGAAAAGCTCAGCGCAGTGGGTGTATCAGAGCCTTTTTGCCTGCTGTTGCTGTGGGTGATCAGACAGAACCAAATCTGTGAGACGTGGGATGTGAAAATGAAAAAAAAAAAAAAAAAACAACAAAAACCCAAAACAATAAACAGGCTTGGAAAATACCAAAAAAAAAAAAAAAAAAAGAAAAGAAAAAAAAAAGCTCCTCATAGCCAAGAAAAGCTAACAGGTCAGGGGATAATTTTCTGAGCTTGTTGACACGAGCTCGCCTTTACACAATATGCATATTTTTCTGACCTCCAGTGCAAATGAGGATATTGATTTGTGCAGCTTTTAAAGAAAAGAAAAAAAATATTGTGTTTTCTGTGCAACAGTAACGTCAACAGACTCACCCTAAAACAACACAATCAGAAATGAGTCCATTGAAGGAAACAAAAGACATTTATGCACCACACTCTGGTTAGTTCAAGCAGAAAGAAAATCACATACGTACAAAAAACGACTTAAAATGTATGTTGTAGTCCAGTATCCATTCTTAACATTAATTAGACCGAAGCAAAGTGGAAAAAAAGCAGATTTGTCCTTATTATCCAAAATAATTCCACAACAATCCAACAGATTTAAAGTGTAAAACACGTCAGTCTGCTGACGAGGCGAGTCGGGGGGTAGTGAGCGCCCCGAGGCTGCGATAGTGTCGGTTGTGAACCAGGACACCACAATCAATCTGTTCCATCTGCGTGAGCTCAGCCAATGTGTCCACTTGTACACTTACAAATAGGCTTTTTGTCGATTAGTGGCTAATTTCTCAGCATTTCATTAAAATGTATTGCCAAACAAGCAGTGTAAAAGCAGAAAACAGCCGCTGCGATGACCTCCGTGACCGTGCACAGTCACGGTGGCAGTTCGCAGGGGATTTCATGCCACTGGGCCAGAGGAGGGTTAAGTTCTGCTGAGCCCCAGTTGGACACAATGCGGGACATGTATTTAGGTAAAAGGCGAAAGATGTCCCAAGAAGCTGTGGTTCGGTTCACAATGTGTTGCATTGCATCTGCAGATGTTGTGTGAGGACACTCCATCCATTTGGGATTTGGAAAATAAGATAAAAATATTCACAATCTAAATCTTGAGCATGTGTGTGTTGAAACTGTTTCTGGTTTTTGGACACCGTGCCTGAAGTAAAATTGACAAAATTAAGCATTTACTCAGTTTCAGTTCTTCATGTGGCCAGTGGATTATCTGCAGTAGCGCGAGGACGTGGAATCATGTTATGCACTCATTATGCATTATTTTGTTAGCAGGTCAGTAAATCACCTCATGCACCCACCCACTCTGCTAATTCTATCTGTGTGCAGGTTCCCTCTGTCCACCCACTGGCAGAAGGAAGGTCAGAGATAGAAATATCAAGTGACACCGTTTCACTAAACCCATCATTTTGTGACAAGGTCCCAGTGGTGCACCTGCTTTTTCGTCCGCATGTGCCACCTGTTTTAAATAAATAAAAGTCAGTTGTGGAGTGCAAACACTGAATGACACTGAAGGTCTATTTATTCATTGCTTCTGATTTGTTTAAATAATGGGCTGAGGTTCCATTTACTGGCACTCTGAAGAAATCTTTTATTAGACGAAGCTGTGTATTTCCTCATTGCGTATTAGTCTTTTAAAAAAAAAAGAACTATGTATAAGACCAACAAGTATACTCATGTACATAAATAACGTTAATTATCTAGACCTTCTCTGTGTTCATTAACAGCCACCAGAGGGTGCAGCAGATTCATAAATCACGGAGCACAATAAGCATATAATTTCCAATACTCTTTGTTTGGGTTTTATTTTTTAACATAAGGAATGACTGACCATATGAAGTACTGATGTTCTGCTCATTGTAAAGCCTCCTCATGTCTGTCTTCAGAGCGGCCTTTGGACGACACTGGCTGGAGCAAGCTGCAGGTCACGGTGGTGATCCTGGTGCCGTCCTGCCTGCTGTGTTTGGGGGTCCTGCTGGGTGTGTTCATGGTGCAGGGCCACCGTTGTGCCTACAGCCGAGCTCACAAGCAGGACTCAGAGGAGCCTCTGGATGACCAGATGCTCATGTCGCCAGACAAATGTCTCCAAGATCTCATCTACGACATGAGCACCTCGGGCTCCGGATCGGGTGAGGGAAACTGCTGTTAGGGTGGTGGAGGATGATTTAATTTCCTGTTTGCTGTGAGACAAGTATAATGCTGAAATTAATTCATATTAGCATCGACTTAGGACATTCCAAAACACTTGCCTGTGAAGAGGAAATGGGAAAAGATAGGGGGAGCTTGCACAACTAAATAAACACAACATCTATGCTTATCCTTTCTAGTTCAAGGCTGAACTGTACCTTCTGCAATGTCAACATTTAAGATACGGAGATGTGAAATAGAATAATTTAGGGAAGCAACTTTACTGGCTGGAATGTTAGCGATGATGCTAAAACAATTGAGAAAATTTGATGTGAAAATGCCTAAAAATGATCAACTATTTTGCATTAGTCAAACTGAAATGAATCTAAAAAAAACCCTGAACAATAGTAAAAATACTAAAAACTGTAGTTATTACTGTCATTTTATTCTATGGGTTGAGATTGTGGAACAGTTTGGATGTGGAACTTTTGTTCTGTGTTTTTCTATTTGGATCCCTCTGTTCCCTTGTACATTGCTATTTTTTTGCAAGAAGAGCATGAGATTAACATTTCATTTTAATTTAAAATTAATATTATAGTATTGTTTTCGGGAGGTGAGACTATGAGATATGGGCAGGGATGAAAAATCTTGTCTATTGAACTAATCATGAGCCGTTCTTTACCCGCCGCAGGACTGCCACTCCTGGTTCAGCGCACCATTGCTCGAACCATCGTCCTGCAGGAGACCATCGGGAAGGGTCGTTTTGGTGAGGTATGGCGGGGCAAGTGGCGGGGAGAAGATGTGGCCGTGAAGATCTTCTCCTCCAGGGATGAGCGGTCGTGGTTTCGCGAAGCAGAGATTTATCAGACCATCATGCTCCGGCATGAGAACATCCTGGGCTTCATTGCTGCCGATAACAAAGGTAGTGGTCAAGCCTGATTGAATATATTTTACGCACAGCTCCCGGAGAGGCTTGTTAACACGTTCCTGTATCTCTTGTCGTACAGATAATGGCTCGTGGACTCAGCTGTGGTTGGTGTCAGAGTACCATGAGCACGGCTCTCTGTATGACTACCTGAACAGGTTCACAGTCTCAGTGGAGAGCATGATTGTACTGGCCTTGTCCATCGCCAGCGGGCTGGCGCACCTCCACATGGAGATCATCGGCACACAAGGTACAGACACTCTTTGCGAATGAGGAACTTGTGTTCAAGGACAACCCTATATTAAATATTATAATGATGCTTTTGTCTGCACCACTAACTAAGATTGTTTATCAATAATTAATTTGTTAATCAAGCTAGTAATTAGGTTTTTTTTTTTATGGTTTCAATTAGCCTTTTTTAGTCTAAATCAAGTAAGATGGGAAAATAATTAGGAGTGTTTCTTTATGAATGACATGAAAGCTACTTTATTTATTCATTCATTCATTCATTTATTTATTTATTTAAAATATTTTCCCTTTTTGTTCATATCAAATAATTGACCATACTCAATTGCATACATTTTTCCTTTTAGGAAAGCCTGCCATCGCTCACAGAGACTTAAAGTCTAAAAATGTTCTGGTGAAGAAGAACGGAACGGCCGTCATTGCAGATCTGGGTCTGGCCGTGAAACATGACTCCAACACAAACACCATCGACATTCCGTCCAACCACAGAGTGGGAACCAAGAGGTTAGACTTACGTCAGGACACACAATTAGCGCACGACAAAGAGAAAAGTGGTTTTAAGCTGCACTTTATATGTGTAAACAGTTTTACTGGCAGACTGCCTGGTTATACCTTCCCTCTGGTTTATGTTTCCCTCCTTCTGGACAGGAAAACAATCATTCTCTCTTCATAGAGTTTAAACACATGTCACTGGCAGACACAGCTTTGGACAAGTTCCCTTTAAAGTCTAAGCAAAGTGTTGATTTACACTTTGATCGTAAAATTCTCCTGATCAATTCCAACATTATTTTGCATTAAGTAAAAGGTTTGTTTTACTTGTTATCAGATATGTCGTTATATGAACTCATGTATTTTAGTAGGATAAATGTCACTTTTAGAATCTCCTTATTCATCCGTATTATGATTTTTTAAAGAATCTGGCCTGCTTGAAAACCATTCCGCTACATGTGGTCAGTGTCTGAATGACTCTGGTCAGCATGTTTTACTTGAATTGGTTGGCATTAATAAGTGTCTCTTCACACGAAGAAAGCCAGGCTTTGTTTTGTCTCTGACGAAAACAGAACTGTAACTACAAACACAGGTTTTATTATGTTAGAGACACTCAGTCCAACCATATAGTCCGAGAATAACTGTAATGCTTCATAGTTGTAAGGTTGCCTCAATGAAATATTATGTTATTCCGGCAAGTATTGTGAGGCAATTATGGGAAATCAGATCAAAAGTCATGAAGCCTCCAAAGTATTTATGTTAAAGTGAAAATATGACTCACACAAGATCCTGACATACGGTTATTTAGCTTTTCACCCTCAGTTAGCTGTAATAGCACCAGCCTCTTACTGCAGTTGAGTTAAAGCAAATATAAGAAATGAATGGAGGATAATCCAATCTGTATAAATGATTTTATGCTGGGGACAAAGCTGACTACTTGTATGTGGAGATTTAAAACATTTGGACTTTGGTGACTCCTAGTGGCTCCATGGTGAGCTTACAAAATATGTTGTTTTAACGGCAGTATTACTTTTTGAGATTGTGTGAAAAGACTCTTAACGACCCCCCCCCCCCCCCCCCCCCCCCCCCACACACACACACACACACACACACACGCAAGCTGATTGAGTATTTTAATGAGTGCAAGCCTTTTTATTTCATTAAACTCTTCATCATTTTGTGCACTGCAGGTACATGTCCCCAGAAATCCTGGACGAGACGATCAATATGAACAACTTTGAGTCATTCAAGCGGGCGGATATCTACTCGCTGGGCCTGGTGTTCTGGGAACTGGCCAGAAGATGCTCTGTTAGAGGTGCATAGAGAAAACACACACATTAGTTTTATTAAAAAAAATGTATACTCACAGATAAGTCCTAAGGAAAACTGTAGTATGTCAGCAACATGATAGAAATACTTCAACATGCATGTCTTTTTGGCTCGTGGGCCACAGAGATGAAGAAAACAAGAAATAGACGAAACATCTCTCCGTTGTTGTTTTGATAGGACTCCATGAGGATTTTCAGCTGCCTTACTATGACATGGTGCCTTCAGACCCCTCCATCGAGGACATGAAGAAGGTGGTTTGTGATCAGAAGCTCAGACCCAACATTCCCAATCAGTGGCAGAGCTGCGAGGTGAGACAGATCCATCATGTTAAAGTAAACAGATGTCATCAGTGCTTCATCAGTTAATCCCTCATAAATGTAGACAATTTCAAGTTTTGGCTATGAGTCATGTATCAGCTGATGTCTCAGAAGGCATATCAGAGAACTGAAATAAAGAAATGACTCTTTATATGCAGAGCTATTGATTCATCAAGGATTTGAAACCTTTATGTGACTTGGAGGTTTTATGGTGTGCTGTTACAACAGTCTATCTATCTATCTATCTATCTATCTATCTATCTATCTATCTATCTATCTATCTATCTATCTATCTATCTATCTATCTATCTATCTATCTATCAGATTACATGATGTTGAAAACACCCATCTCAAATTTAATAGAGTTTGAAAGTTTAATTTTTATACTATAACTCTTTTTCTGTCAACATATACAGTATATACAGGGAGTGAGTGTCACTGCCCCTATTTCCAAAATAACTTCTACTTTCATTTTTCCTGTATGTTTTTCATGGTTCTGAAAAGCTCCTGTTTTAAATGTGTGAATATTGTCTGTGGTTGGTCAGTTGAACCGACGATGTCCTTGAGGCCGCTGTAATGATTTGTATTCTGAATTGTAAATCTCATAAAAGGTCAAGGGAACTGATGTAAAGTAGTAATCTGGTGATTTTTCATTGACAACGTTGCCCCCCTTGTTGATCCACTAGGCTCTGCGTGTGATGGGCAAACTGATGAGAGAGTGCTGGTACGCCAACTCTGCTGCACGACTCACTGCTCTGCGGGTCAAGAAAACCGTGTCTCAGCTGTCTGCCATCAGGGACGTCAAAGATTAGCTGGACTTGCTGCCCTGCAGCTCTGCGCCGGTGCTGGCGCCGGTGCAGCTCGGTGGACTGGGACCAAACCGGGAGAAACTGTGTGGTTTCTCACAGTCCGAGGCTTCCCCCGTTCAGGACATGACCGCAGCCTCAGAAAGCTTCAGCGGGTTGTTGTTGGTGCCAAATTATCACAAAGGTGTTTGTGGAAACTTTACACAGAGACACCAGGTAGGAAGAGCCATATGAAGCAAGTTATGTATGTATGTAAATCGTTGTTTTTTTTTGCTACCTCAGTATTTTAAGTGCCCAAAGCTTGAAGTTGCACGTTACGTTTTTGTGCCATATCTTGTTGCAGATGCAGTACTTTTGAATAGGTAGTGTGCTAAATGACAATCACAGAGGACACTAGATTGGGGGGGGGGGGACAAGATTTGTTAATGACACAAATATATATACATTCCTCGATAATCGGAATGTTTTTAATCCAAGCTTTGCACACGACACTAGAAAGTGTTCTACTATAGGGATCTAAGGCTGTGATCTAGTTCAAACTTATTGAGCATCAATGGTGTCTTTTAGGTGAAAATATCGGTTGTTCCAAGTTGTATATCTATTTTTTAAGAATGTTTTTACCTGCTTTATCAAAAGTTAGTTCGGACTGAATGAATGGTAGCAAAAATGCCAACCTGGGGTACAAAAGTTGATTAAAAAAATGACCGGACTGTTTACCTTGTGCCACAAGAGGATGTCAGTTCAGTCAATACTCCACTTTTAAGAAATCAGATTCCAGTGTGACAAAACTCCAGGTTGTTTGAGGTCTTTATGACTACATAAAGACGACCCGACCCTCTCTTGCACCTTTCTCAAGCTCCGCAGCACTTTTTTTTCTGTCCAGTTGCAGGGAGATCTCTTCAGTTTGGGAGTGTCATGAGACAAAGTGCTACAAACATTTCTATATGATTCCTGTCAAGATACTACAAAATCCTGCAGTTTTGCTGAACTCCCCTCTGACTGCTGTGTCTCAGCGTTTGTGTGAACCAAAGCTTTTCATTCACAAATTTCCGTGAAATTAATTCAAGTGTTGTCAATGTTGGCTGAAGATGTTTTTAAAGGGGAAAAGTTAAAGAAGTCATTTACGTTTTTATCAGCCTTTGATGCAGTTTTAGTGTAGTCCCACGTGTATGTGATGACATTTGAATATATAAAAATATATTAGTATACAAATAGCAATGAAAACTCCCCAACGGAATCCTTAAAGTCTTGATGGAGAAACAAGTGTTGCACAAAAGGATGCTATGTTAAATGACACACTAATGCTGGTACTCAATCAGTTTTAGCTGTTTTACAAGGGGAGCGCTATTAAAGTGATGGACGTACATTAGGATCACTAATGCTACTGTCTGACGTGGCCTACAAAGCCTTGATGTAACAGGCTTAGGGAAAGTGCAGGCAGGTCAACTTGGTGTGCTTGTGTGAACCGATACGTGTACCTGCACGTGTGTGTGTGTGTGTGTGTGTGTGTGTGTGTGTGTGTGTGTGTGTGTGTGTGTGTGTGTGTGTGTGTGTGTGTGTGTGTGTGTGTGTGTGTGTGTGTGTGTGTGTGCGCACGTGCGTATGCGTGTGCATGTGCATGTGTGTGTGTCTATCTGCGCATTTTAAATGTGCCGTGGATTTAAAAATGTGAATCTGATAAATCACTGCAGTGTTTGTGAAACTGTTGCATTGGAAAAAAAAGAAGAAAAAAAAAACCTAAACATATAAATACACTGAGGCTTTTTTTTAACTGTTTAGTTCCACCTCCTGATCATATTTTTTTTTTAGTTGATGAGGTGAATTACATATTTCCATGTAGGTGCTTCATACCAATGTTGACACACATTATGATGTGTTTTCTTATCAATATGTCTCCTGATGATTTAGCGACAATATGTATGAGCAGTGGTCCTTCGCTTCATGTGAGAGTTTCCATGTTTTTCTTTCTGAGAAAAGATTTGTCAACCTCAGTTATTTAAAATTTCAGAAATACAAAAAAAAAATAAAGTCAATCAAGTCGACCAGCTCTGCTACATCTATCCATTGACAAATGCCTGTTAAAGTGGTTTTTATATTGTGGGGCACCACAGAGCATTATCTTGGTCACGTTTTTAATTTTTGAGAAGAAATCATGATTAAAAAAAAGAAACAAGTTAAGGGTAAGCGTTTATTATTTTACTGATTCGTAACGGTTATGACAGTTGCACACTATATATAAAGACTGTATAGCATCTGAGAAGGATTATGCTTTCTATTGCCAATGGATCCAAACAACCATTAACTGTAATTATTACATGGAGTGAGACCAAACATGTGCTGCATAAGAGTTGAGGAGTGTAGTGTGCTCATTCTCCCATACTTTAAAAACATCCGACTTTTAACATTTGTTTTAGTTGCTTTTCTTAAGTTATATCTGTGCTGAGCCAAACATGTTGTCAATCTGTCTCTGTGAGAATCAGAACAATGACTCAGAGACATGGATCGCGTGTTAAAAGCAAACAAACTTATCAGTCATTCCAAAGACGAGTTCTCACCATGTGCAATTTTTAACTGGTGTCTTTTTTCACTCATTGTATACAGCATGGTTATTTTGAAACACATGCTTTCATTTAATACGACCTACCCCGGATCTGAACACCTCTACACTCATTTCGATTCACGCTTTTCTTTTCTTTTTTTTTGTGTGTCAAATGTGAATTTCATGTCACTGCATCATATTTGTTTCTCTTGCACTATTTATTCTGTATACAAATGTCATTCCAGTGGGTCAATAAACTGTGTTTTCATAAATTGCTGCTTCGATTTTTTTATTTTTATTTTATAATGTGTCATATCGTCATTGTAATTCTGAAAGAGGAGATTGTGCTGAGAGGTGCAAATTACTGCATTGTAGGGGAGGATTTCCCGGAGCTCCTCATATGAAACAGGTCGTTTTTATCGTCTCCATCACACTCTGGCCTTAACTGACATGAGTCATCTCTGCTCTGCGGCGGACTTTGAGTACGTCTGTGAGAGTCCGTTAGACGGAGGAAGTAAAGCTGTAACCCAGATGCTTGTAGAAGTGCAGAGATGAGTCAACGCTGAGAGATGGGTTAACAGATTTCATGTCATGTAGGGAAAGGCCACACGGTGCCACTTACCTGCAGTTCTGATGAAAACTGTCACACGTATTTGCAAGAAAGCGGCGAAATCAGTTATGCTACAAGCATTTCCTTTAGAATGCTTTTCCTGTAATGAGATGCTAAAGGGAACCGAGGCGATCTCAGCACCTTGGGCAGCTCACGGTCCATCACAATATAAACACAGAGTGACAGACGACCACACGCACTCACATTCACACTTACAATCAGTTTAGACTCATCAATTTATATCGAAACCATTGTGATCAACCAAATAATGGCATTTGTGTAACTGTTGTATAACAGCAATTCAGACGAAAGGAGTTAAAACTGCGAAGAATACTGTTCTGTACTTAATGCAACAAGAATGTGGATGGGGGGATTTGCCCCGTCTGGTGAAATGGGATATCTGTGTTCCAGACGGTCCCATGGTTTGTTGGGTACTGCTGCGGGTCAGTGGGGCAGAATAGATTGCTGTGAAGCAATCTGTTAGTCAAGGAGCCTTTGAACTGAGTTCCGACATCACACTGGAGTGAAATGCTTATTTTCTTATAGAAGAGAGTGTGTGAATTGATTTAAGTTGTGCAGATGTCAAAGACGGTACTTAACATTTACCCAGATAAAACAACTTTTGAGAGCAGAGGGAGAGAGTGTGTGTGTGTGTGAGTGTTCAGTTTTCTTTATCGCATCAGCTATTGTTTTCCTCCCGGCCTGCTGCCCGTGTGGGTGTGTGTGTGCGTTCGTGTGTTTTCTTTTGATCCAAGCATGTCTGCTGCCTTCAGCCCAGTGACCCATGCTGTCTGTTTGGGGAGCGTGACATTGGCCCCGAGCTAAATCAGCCTTTTGTCTGTCCTCATAAGAAAAGTGTCCTTGCTTGACAGAACACAGGATTCGGGCTGAAGCTTTGCCCAACTGAGAAACCAGAGCGAGAGAGGCTGGAAGCAGGTGCCGATGGAGGAAAACAAGTGGCACTTTCTCATGCATTGCTGATCTTTGACCAGGGACGTGAATAAGAAAGTACCTGTTTGGCGGGGAATTAAACACTCCATGTATGTTTCTTTTCAAGGCGGCGGATCAGCACTTCTCAAGAAACAGAAGGGAAAAAAAAAAAGCTGAAAGAGGTGAACAGGAAACGAGGTATGTGAGGCTGTAATCTGCTGAAGCAGGTCCACCACAACCATCACATGATGTGGATTTCCGCCTTCACGCACTCTTCTACGCTTCTGGCTGCACAGCAGGGCAGGGCCCCACAGCCACCGAGGAGCTGCTGCAGCAGGTCATGACGCTGCTTTGAGGACTACTCTACCATGCAGTCCACCATGAATTTCGATGGACTTCCACGCCAGGGCAGCCAAGACAATTGCTCTCTGGATAACACTCTGAGGAAGAAAGCCTCTCTGTGGTACCGACGCTCGCTGAGGGGGATCAGTGAGCGACAGCGGCAGACCACCAGCTCCCTGGCCCGGGGGTGCAAGGTGAGACAGCCACTCAAGTGAAGTACATGAACAAAACAAATGCCGTGCAAACGACGTTGCACTTATGTTGAACATCTTTCAACGGCTGACGAATTGAGATGAGACATAAGGTTTTAATGGAAAAGTGAGTTTTTAATGAGACGTTCACTGATTCACCCAGAAATAACACAGCAGCTTCACTTCACCTGTTTAAACGATTGAAACCATTTCTTTTCATTTTCACAGTAATGTAATAACAGCATCACCCCCACTTTAAAAAAAAAAAAGAAACATCAGAAGTATTATATAGATTTACAAGCTAAAATAAATAGATGATGTATTTTCTTCTGAAGAGGAACTCAAGTGTTTCTTCTTTTTTGCAGCCCAGGCAGACTCGCTCAAACTCCCTGGTCGATTACACCGACCCACAAAGGTAAACATGTCACATTTCATCGACAGTTTCTGATCATGGATTTCACTTTTAACCTTTAAGTTGTTGTTCTGCATTTTGGATCAACTTCCCTCTCACGTTTTAATTTTTTAACTACATGTACCTTTAATCTCTTTTTGCTCCAGGACAACAATTGTACTGGAAAAACAAGACAATGAAACATTTGGATTTGAAATTCAGGTAAGCCAATAACCGTTTTATCACATTATTATCATCAGAATTATTGCATCAAGTAGAGATGCAATCTCCTAAAACAAGGATAATGTGGAAAGGTTTTTTTGTTTTAACAGCTTCTCCGACTTTCAAGCATTATTTATAATGATAATCCACTAAATATATTCTGTAATTTCCATTACCATGACCTTAAAGCTAAAACTTTAAAATGACTAAAACAAGAAGGGGTTAAAATATGTCAGTTTATTAGTAATACATTTAAACTTATAAGGAAATTTCAGTGTTTCAATATGGGAAAACTGAACTTTTCATTACTTTCAAATGTTTTAGACACACCTGTACATATTAATGAGGCTCATCCCGTCTTCACAGACCTTTAAGATGACAAGTTCTGGCAAAGTGTTCACAAGTCTGTCTTTTTGCAGACGTACGGCCTGCAGTTGAAAAGCAGCTCTGCAGTGGAGATGTGCACGTTTGTGTGCAAGGTGCAGGAGGACAGCGTGGCAGAGAGTGCTGGCCTCATAACAGGTGAACTAACCACATCCCCTCCAACCTGACAGGCCTCATATAGAGCCGGTGCTCAACCTCGACCTGCTTTAAAAAGAGCGACAGAAATATGACTTAACACTGCACATGAAAACACACGAATAGTAATAACCGAATAGCTGACTTCTGGTTGCATCCTCGTCCATCGCAGGCGATGTCATCGTGACCATCAACGGGGTCAGCACTGAAGGCTCATCCCATCAGCGCATAGTTGATCTGATCAGAGAATCAACCAACAGTCTGAAGTGAGTGACTGCCGCGATGGCACTCTACTTTGTCATGCCGGAGTGTGTGTTACAACAGTGTTATTGTGTGTTTCCAGGCTGGAGACTGTGTGTGGAAATATAGTGAAGCAGATCGAGCTGGAGAAGAGGATGGCCCTGCTTAAGGTGTGTGTTCTCATTTCAGTGTTTTGTCAGCTCATCGTGGAACATGTTTTTTTTTTTTTTGTTTGTAAACTGCTTACAAACACAAGGACAAATATAACAGCAAAAAATGGCACACTGAAGTTAATTAAAGGTTGACTTGTGTATCTGTGAAATAACAGCACTGTGTGATGTTTTACGGTGTTAAAGACTTCCCAGGTTAATGCTCTCGCTGCACGAGACAAAAAAAAAAAAGAAATGTCATGAAGTATAACTCTGTTGTCTGTCACGCACACAGAAGTCACTACGTGAGAAATTGATGGAGCTTCAAGCGCTTACATTACAGGAAAAGCGCCTGGTGCTGGGTGAGTTGTGCTCAGCTGTCAGACCACAGCACTTCCTTTCTCACAGCCTTTCTCGTTTTGAAAGTTTATGCCGCTGCTGATGTGAACCGAAGTGTAAACTCAACACCATTTAGTTTCTGGTGGTGTTCCTCTGAGAAATGGCATGACGAAGTTCCTGTTTCAGAATTCTTTTTGGATGATGAACCATCAGTGACTTGGTTGTGTGTTTTGTTTTGGTTTTTAGGTAACCTAAATGAGAGCATCTCCACAGACTCGTCACCCAGCCTGAGCTCCCTGATGAGCCGCTGTGGCCAGCGTTTCTCCAGCGACAGCAGCTGCAGGAGTGCGATGACGGACGACAGTGACCATGCCAGCGTGTTCGGGGACGTGAGCTCGCCCGGCCCCTGCAGTGCAGCCAGCACCGCAGACGACAGCTGCTTCTTCACCAGAGACTTCTCCACGCGTGGCAGCTCGGGGAAGTGCTCCTCCAGCTCCAGCTACCTTCACCAGGCCCTCAGCTGCTCCAGCAGCTCCAGTCTGGCCGGCAGCAGCAGCTCCCTCTCTCCTTCCTGGGAGGAAACGAGGATCTCGTCCCTGTTTGGGACTCTCCCTAGGAAAAGCAGGAGAGGCAACGTACGCAAACACATCCTGAAATTAATCCCTGGACTTCAGCGATCGCTTGAAGAGGAGGAGATCGGAACAAACACTCAGTGACACGTGTTTCGTCTCTTTGAAGCTGAGGGCTACCAAACAGTTTCCAAACCTCCCAAAAAGTTGGAGAAAGGCACCAAACTTTTTTTTTTTCTTTTACAAAACCTTTTGAATGGTTTGCCTCTATTAAAGTTGACCACGGCGTTTGACTCAGTACTTGGCCTTGAGGCACAAAAGCATTATGAAAATGAACGTGTCTTGAATGAATGTAAAACACAGCAGATTGTAAAGTATTACTGATGAAATCATGATGACTACAGACTTGAATATATTTTCCTTCCTTAATATCTTACTCATAGTGTGATTAGCATTAACGACAGGAGGTTGACCTACAGCAAATGCGTGCATGTTGTACACTTTGAGCTTTCCTTCTGCAGCGAAGCAGAGATGTAAGCAGCCTTCAGGTCACGTTCAGGTGCTCAAAACCAGACCTCGAAACCATAGATAGGGCTGCTCAGCTCAAAACAGGATGTGGGTGGGAAAGTAGTGCTTTCGTCTTCAAGAATATTTTCAGATGATCTGCAGCTGAGCTTTAGTGCTCATACAACCTTAGAATTGTGTGTTTTACCTTCATATAGCGAGGAAAACCAGCGTTGTAAATAATGCGCATTTTATTTTCCATTTTGCAATCAACATGAAACTTTATGTATGAAACAGGCTTATAAAAAAATAAACTTGTAAACTTTGATGGCCGTGCCTGTGTTTTGATCCGTGCTACAGTGAGTCACAGATGTTGGGTCTAAAGTTACACAATTTCACTCGAGAAACACAACTTGAGATACACTTACAATTTCTGCTAATCAAACATGCGGGCATTTACTCTAATCGACACAATTTTTTAAGAAACACATTTAAAGTCAACAGAAAAAAACTGTTTCCTGTAAAAAGTCTCACTTCTTTGGTTTCCTGTTGCTTCTGTGGACTTCCACCCACACACACACACGCACGCACGCACGCACGCACACACACGCACACGCACAAGTCCTGTACAAGTGAGCTCCAGAAGATTATGATGAATTCAGTTTTATTGCACATGTGTACAATTCAGAATGATGCACTTAATCTTGATGCAGCACACATGAATAAAATCTCATCAATGAAAATATCAAAACAACTCAGTGAACTTATGGCGATGGAAAAGTATTCATTCATTCTAAGTATTCATTACCGGTGAGCTTTGTGTATATGCGATACTGTACATGCATCAGCTATTAGAAGACATAAATAAAAGGGGTCATGCCACGGTGAAATGTAACAAACATAATGTGTAAGCACTCTGGTTGGCACTCTTGACTCAGAGCTATGCAATTCCATAGTACGCACAGTATTGTCCGAGGCTGATGGGTGCTCAGCCTCGGACAATAAAACACTGTGAGTCATCAAAGCTGCACAAAGTCATTAGCCGCCCCCGGTGCCCTCCCAAGACAACATTGAATCCAAAGGACCTGACGCACGCTGAACCCCATCTATTTGAACTGCTGCCATCAGGCAGATGCTACAGATCTTTGAAAACATCCAGAAGTAACTCAAAGGTGATGTTCCAGGGCATTCTGTAACTTTTGTGAATGCTGTATCAGCAGCTCCGGTATGCCCAGGCCTTAAAGACTTTATGTTCTTAAAACTCACGACATAACACAATGTTCTCCTCAGTACTTGTGCAAAACCTTTACAGGTTGGAGCAAACAAAAGCAGTAGGGGAATGTTAATCCCGACCGAAAAAATGTAGCAGAAAGCAGAGATTTGAAAACGAGCACAAGCGCTCCATATGCAAATGCCAAAGTCACAATGACCCCTTGTTAGTTGTACAATAAAATCTCTGTTCTTCACTGATTCTACACAAACAGATTTACGTTGCGCTCTGGAGAACAGTCCACAGCCTGATTTCGTACTATTTACTGAAAACGAAGGATGGAGTCTTTCTCAGCCGTTTGACAATGGGGAAGGAAACATGCTGGAAGCAGAACCATTTCTAACATTCGGGTCAAGATAAGACAGATGGAGACGAGCGCAATCCCTCCAGATGCCTCCAAACGCACAGCAGAAGAGGACGATGCTCTGGCTTTTCAGGTAATGGAGATCATTGATGGGATCACATGTGGAGCCGGTCAAACACCAGAGGAGCCCGAGGAGAAAGACTTGTGGTCACTGGAGGAAGGAGACGACTCTGTGTTCTACAGCGACGAGGAGCAGGCTCACCAGGACCTACGAGATGCAGCACTGCCAACTTTTGGTGCCAACGGGTGTCGACGTCTCACCAACAGCGTGGCAGAGGATGAACCTGCTCAGGCGATGGAGGGAGCCGACGCTGCCGAAACAAAGTCTGGGATGGAGAAAGAAACCATACAACAGGTGATGTGGACTGAGGAGATGCAAAGAAAGCTTGAAGCACCAAAAACTGCAGGAGTGATCTCAGCGGTTGTAAAGGGAGGTATTGAGTCAGATGGAAGCCGTGGAGAATCAAACAACACAAGACGACCTGGGCAAAAAGGTAAGACGAGTGTAGTTTTATTACTGTGCAAAATTATTTTTTTTTTATTTCACTTCGATGTGATTTAAAGCAGCAGATTCTTCTTTGTATCTTTTCAGTGAATCAACAAGTTGAAGAGGACGTACAAGAGACGCAGACACCAGAGCATGACGCCTTCGATGTGTCTAATACACAAAGTCATGAGAGGCTGAATGGAGAGGCAAACAACAGGCAGCTTGAGAGCGACCCAGATTGCGAGCAGGACCACGACTTCCACGCCGGGTTTCATCACAACCACGGTCCGGGTTATTTCACTCTGCCTCTGATGAAGAAAGCAGCTCCCGGCGTCAGCCACCAGAAAACCTTCAACCACCTGAGCTCCTCCAAATACAGCACCACGTCTTACCGCAGGATCCGCCGAGGGAACACCCGGCAGAGGATAGAGGAGTTTGAGTTCATAATGAAGGGTCAATGACAAGTGGGGGGGTTTTGGAAGTCCTCACACACGGACGTGATCTATAACTTCAACAATAATAATACACTTCACTTCACAATCCCACAGTATCAAAACAGTTTGAAATGAGGACTTGTTTCTCTTGACTAATGTCTCATTCACTGACGTACTGTAATTTGTTTTGTGAAGCATTCAATATGCAAATATTTGAGTAACAAAGTAACTGAATATGAAGAAATGTATGTAGCACTTCAGATGTTTGCTATCAGAGATGACGTATGTACACCACCTCAGAAGGGACCGATATTATCAAGTGATTACTATATAATATATATTTACAACTCTAAATGGTTGGGGGAAAACAAACTTTTAAATAAAACCACATTGTTCAATCTTATCTTTGCAATTTTATTATTCTTTTATCAATTTTCTCTCAAAAAACAGACACACATCATTGACAACTGAACATACAAAAAAAAGAGCAAATAAACACAGCACAGCATAATTGAGTGTTCTGAACCAATACTTCCCTCTAGTGACAAACCAAAAAACAAAATAGAAAATGGTACAATTGTATCATTTTCACAACATTGCAGCATTTTAAACCAGAGAAGCTATAGGGCTACTATAGCAGTAAAATAACTTCTGTATGGGTAAAGTTATTTGTCTTTGTAATGAGAACTGTGGGGACTCCGACTTGTGCATACACAAGTTTTTAAATGGGAAACAAAAACTCTGGAGTGCTTTTGAATGTGAATAAAACACAAACGTGACACTAGTCTCCTGCTGCAAAATAACTTTATGCAGAACTCAGACATATCACAGCCCAGGTGAGCAGTCTGACAAGAGTGAGCCTGCCAGACTACAATGAGGGCAAACAAAATACCTTAAACTATCAAATTTCCACTGGCAGGAAATGCAGTTGGTCAGGTTGTGGGCCTGCACAGATCACAATATGGACAAACCAAACACATGCATATTTGTCATTTTTGTTTACACATGAACTTCCCGTATGCACACATATACTGTATCTCATAATGGAAGTACATACTCACAAATATTCAATAGGGACACAAACATCAATACGCATTTACAAAAGGAAGACAAATCACTCACACAGCTCTCCATACGTGCACACACGGGACATTTTGCTACTATTTCAGCCCCGTGAGAAGCAGCCATTTCACCCAAAGGTTGTGAAAAAACACCAAATACACAACATCCTGAAAAGCAAATGTACCCAAAAATATGATATGTTTCAAAAAAAACAGCGAGCAGGTTAAGCCCATTAGACGCCTTTTAGTGTTTCCCTGCCTCTGTAAAGCACTTTTAGTTACCCTGCATCTGAACGGTACCAGTATGTATAAAATCACAGGCTTATTCATGTGTTTGTCTGCATATGTTGCAGACATTGAGGGGAGTCGTCATCCAAAGGGAAGTCCACAGCTCATGAAAGATCCTCACAGAAAGAAACTCTAAAAGTTTCACAATGCGACAAGGTCCCAGTGCAAACCTTCCCAAAAAGAAAAAATATTTGGACTTCTTTGGCATTAAAATCCCTCGCCGTCTACTTTCTTATAACGGTGAACCAAACGTTACTCCTCCTCTCCCTGTGCAGTCGCTTTTGTGTGGCTGGAACACAGACCAAATAAACTGTGTTGGGCAACCAGAGTTCCAGAAGTATGTGTTCCGACACATAAATCTGGTTTGTAGGGTCATCACCGAGCATAGTAGTGTGTGAACTGCCACTTTTGGAAAAGGTTGTTGGCGTCACAGGCGCGGAGATGAAGAGCTTGACCCTCAAGTTTGCCTTCCAGGCACATTCCACGGAGGACCTCTGCCGAGAAGTGCTCCGCCTTGACAAAGACAAAGCAGGAGACGTAATTAGGCAAGAAAGTTGTGTTTGCATTGGAACTTAGGCGGATCCACCCTGTGTGGCGTTTCACCAGGGTTTTCGAAAAAAGCAGATTTGTGAATCGAGGAAAGACACTGAAAAAGTTAACCTACGAGAGATGAGACGGAGGATTTGTGTAACCAGCGCTGTTCATTCTTGGCGTTGTCACACGGCTGCAAAGCGAAGTTGTTGCTCTGGACTTGTGGGGCAATGCACAGCTCGTGGTGCCGAATGTTCCTCACCCAGGTGTAATTAAAGTGCTGAGTCTGAATACCACAGAAAGCCAGAATGACCAACAAACAGAAACAGTCTCCTCCCTAGACTCGTTTATTGTGGCTGGAGTCCTGTCTCCACTTCTCGCTGCATTTGTCTCCCCATAATTGCGACTGTCGCGACAATATAATTGCACAATACCTGCAATGCTTTCTTCAAAGAATTGCAATTCTTTAGTTTCTTTTCTGCAAAGCCTACCTGTTTGCTGAGATCACATGTCTCAAATGACAGAGAATCGCTCTGCAGCGCGAGGCATTTTCTTAACCCTCGGTTGTAGACCTGCGGAGGAGACGAGGAAACACCTCAACAGAACTGAAAGCGAAACGCTGCAAACATTAGTGTGCTAATCCGGGGAGGCACAGAACGGTCCTTATTGCAGTTTTCATTACTTCACTGAATCCAAGCAGCGCTATCACAGGCTTTAATGAACAGTGATTCTTTGTTCAGAAGGGGGAACAACTAGAGCCTGTGTTTGGGTAGATTTTGTAAAAGTTTTCTTAGTAGACAAATGTAAGCTTTATAGTGTTGGTGTAAAAAAAAGAAAAAGAAAAAAAGAAGCAGGCAAGTAAAGCTATAAACAAACAAATGGCTCCACATTGTCAAGCATCCACGTACCAGGCCGCCAGCTTTCGCTAAAGGAGCATTCATGTCTGGATACACGTTGTCCAGGTACCACTTGAAGCTCTGGCACTTCAGCCGCTTCCTCAGCCCGATCTGGTCTGTCAGGTTGCCAATGTCGATGACCTTTTTATTCAGCAGGTGGGTGTAACCGTGGCCATAGAAAAGGTCCTTGTACTCATCAAGCCAAACCTCCGCCACCCGTGCCAGATTGCGCTCCACTGTCTTCTGCCTGTCTTTGGGGAATTTATAGGGATTCTGTCCCCGGAAAATGTGTCCCACCCGGGAGCAGGGGATGATTTCGATTTCACCTCCGCACATCCAGATCTGGTAAAACAGTGGATTCGTAACTGAAAGTGAAGGTCGACGAAGCTTCCAAGATGATAAATATTAAAGAGAGGAAACGCACCTTAAAGGAAATCTCCATGTTCTCTCCACCCCAAACGTCCAGGCCGGGATCATAGGAACCGAGCTCGAAAAAGTACTTTTTGTCTATAGAGAAAAGACCTCCAGCCATAACCGGACATCTGCAAGATTATAACAAAATACAAGAAATAAAATAGGAAAATAACCACTAACACACCCAGAAACTTCACAATTAATAAAATATAAAGATGTACATAAGAATGACAAATGTATAATATTTGAACGCTTCAGACTTTTTGGACACTGAATGAAAAATATGTTGTGTTATTTTGTAAACTGAAAGCGAATAACCAATATCCATAATTGCAAACGTAATTGTAAACCTTTTGGATCATTGTAAATAATGCAATGAAATGGCAGCTCGCAGGAAGTTAAGACAAGAAGATGTGAAAAAACAATAAAGACCTGATGAAGGCGATGCGTAAAAACAGGTGTGGAAGTTGATATACTGACGGTACACTGAGGATTGTGTCTGACAGACATAAAAATAACATGCATGGTGGATATAATGACACAATATTAGGTGGTCTGATTTATAAATCACTGTATTGATTTGCAACGACCAAAAGTAATTGGATTCTTTACAATTGCATGTGAATGCACCATATTGGAAAGGAAGAGGTCATTTAGCAGAGATGGTTACTATTACAGTGCTGAGAGGCATTTACCCAGTTGGGATTAATAAAGTATCCTTTCTTTCATTCTTTTTATGTCACACTATTTAACTGTACCTCTTCAATATGTGTGTTAATCTTCCTTAACAACACTTCCAACGCC
Source organism: Lipophrys pholis (assembly GCF_963383615.2). NCBI lineage: Eukaryota > Metazoa > Chordata > Actinopteri > Blenniiformes > Blenniidae > Lipophrys > Lipophrys pholis. The sequence continues at coordinate 13,954,791 of NC_137632.1, forward strand.
ACGTTGAACTTAATTTTGCTCTTGCGGACACTCAGTGCTCCATTCAGTCGTTCCACGGTTCAGACAAACGATAACAAACACAAAAGCCTCATTTAAATGCTCTGATGTGCACCTGTTGTCAGCCAGGCTCCTATTTTTAGCTGATCCTCGGCTAAACACGCACTAACCGAAAGTGTTATTGTGAGCATGCAATTCAGCCGCTCAATGAATGAGATCCTACTTGTACAAAACACACACGCACATTCAAGTGCGGTTGATCACTTGTTGTTGTGATGGCTCAAGGGTAGAGAGTGGAGGCGCAGGATTTCATCGACGTGTCATACCGGCCTCGGGGCAGAACGTCAAACAGGTGGCGAGCTCGTTTTGGAGGAGTGTTTTGAGGATGAAAAACGGCGAGGGACTCACTTGATGGGATCTGTATCTTTCATTTTGTTCTTCTTAATGTAGTCCGCAGGTACGGGGCTCCAGCCAAACACCAGGGGCCATTTGAAAATACCTCGTTGAAAGTTGTCAACCAGCATGTAACTGTTGACGAGGAGCCAAAACAGAAGTCACAACGTCAAAATGACATACTGCTTTGCTTCTGTTGCACTGAACATTCAACAACACTTAAGAAAAAAAAACAAAACAACTATGTTGTTTGAATTAGTCACCTCATGTCCTTATCACTGATGACTTCTATAACTGGACAGGGCACCTTCCTGCGATCCAGATAGACCCTCTCCAGCAGCGGCTCCAGCCAGCCCACGTTACATTCAACATGGGAGTCCAGGAAGGTGAGAACCTCGCCTGCATTAAACAAACAGTTATTCAGTCGACTTCACCCAAGAGCTCTGAATGGAACGTTTACTGAATGCATGTAAACATATGAAGGTGAAGCTGTCAAGTGCCTCAGCTTTTCCTGTATTCATCCGTCTGTCACCAGAACACCTTAAGCGACGTCTGAGCGTGTCACCTTATGACTGTTTGCTAAGATTGAGTTTCACCTCACCCACCCATTGCTGCTTCCTCCGGCGCCCCACACTGTCTTTTCCTGTCAATTACATCCTCATCATCTGTGTTCTCAAAACAAAACTTTCTTCCTGCTGCCCCCTCGCCCTCGAACAACCAAACCCTTCATGTGGCGGCCATTTTATCTAAGACAAGATGAATCCCACAGGAGAGGAGTTAATCATATGAATTTGATAAAAAAAATAAAATAAAAAAAAATCAAAACTGCCTCCATAGGTAAACATAATCCCACAACAATCAAAATGTGGATTGTTAAATATTCGTTCTCTACCGTCCAAATCTTTACTTGTAAGTGATTTGATAATAAATCACAATTTTGATTTATTTACCCTCTCTGAAACCTGGTTAAAAAGAGATGAATATCTCAGCCTAAATGAAGCAACTCCCACCACTCATGTTTATCATCATATCCCTCGAGAAACTGGACGAGGAGCAGCATCTATTTATAACTCTAGTCTTCTTATTGATCCCAGAACTAAAACTAACCAGAAATCCTTTGAAAGTCTCACCCTGAATCTCTGAATGACTGTGACCAGAAAACTCAGCAGCCAGTTTTACTTGTCGTAGTGTACCGACCTCCTGGACCAAACTCTGGTCAAAGTTACTAATGATCTTCTCATGGCCTCAGACAAAGGACTGGTCTCTGTTCTGGTCCTGTTAGACCTAAGAGCTGAATTTAATACGATTGATCATAACATCCATTCAGTCCAGGCTTAAGTTAAACATGGAGTTCCACAGGGTTCTGTCTTAGGTCCTACACTTTTCACTTCAAACATGGTTCCTGTGGGGAATATTATTAAAAAACACTTCATTAACTTCCATTGTTGTGCAGATGACACACAAATCTTTTTTTTATCTATGAAACCAGATGACACTAATCAACTTTCCAAACTAGAAGCTTGTCTTGAAGACATAAAGGCTTGGATGAGACGTAATTTCCTGCTTCTGAAATCGGATGAAACTGAAATTATTATATTTGGCCCAAAACATCTGAGAGAGAAATGAGCTAATGATATAGTAACACTAGATGGTATTACTTTGACCTCCAGTACCACTGTGAGGAACCTGGGAGTTATTTTTGACCAGGATTCATCTTTCAACTCCCACATTAAACAAATCTGCAGGACTGCCTTTTTTCACCTTCGTAATACTTCCAAAATTAGAAACATGCTGACTCACAGTGATGCTGAAAAACTAATCCACGCATTTGTTACTTCAAGAGTAGACAATTGTAACTCCCTATTATCAGGGTGTCTAAATAACTGCTTAAAAAGTCTTCAATTGATTCAAAATGCTGCAGCGAGGGTCCTGACAAGAACCAGCATCAGAGATCACATCACTCCAATACTAACCTCTCTTCATCAGCTCCCTGTTAAATCTAGAATCGGATTTAAAATCCTCCTCCTAACTTATAAAGCTCTTAACAACCAGGCCCCATCATATCTTAAAGAACTGTTTGTCCCATATCTCCCCAGAAGAACACTTGGTTCTCAGAGTGCTGGCTTACTGGAGGTTCCTAGGTTTTCTAAAAGTAGAATGGGAGGCAGAGCTTTCAGGTTTTTGGCTCCTCTTATGTGGAACCAGATCCCAGTTTCAGTTAGGGAGACTGAAACAGTCTCTACTTTTCAAGCCAGGCTCAAGACTTTTCTATTTGTACGTCACTAACATCCTGTCTCTCTCCACCTTCTCTTTGTATCTTCCTGCAGGATCTCTGACCAGTAAAACTGGAAGTTTGAGATCTGTCTGTCGTTCCCTCATAAAGTCTGCAGGAAGTAGATTAGCATGCGGTTTGTTGCTATCTGTCTGTCCTATGATGTTCTCTCCTTCCAACTGACCCAACCATAAACCAGGACAGCAGAACAGCTGCAACGTTTGAGTCTAGTTCTGCAAAGATTTCTTCCAAAGGAGATTTTATGCTGAATCTGGACCTTCTCAAGTGGGATTGTTTTTCTTTTCTTTTCGTTAAAGTGGCATGGAATCTTGTATTTGCACTATATATATATATATATATATATATATATATATATATATAAGATAAACTAAATCAAGATTTCATCATGCCTATGGTGTACTCCTGCATTATACTTAAATGGTTATGAATCTTTAAAAGCTACATCAGTACAACTATGTTTTAATCTAAAAAAACAAACCAAAAAAAAACATTATCTCATGCTTGTGTGCAAATATTAACTCCAAACTGTTTCAGGGTTAAACCACTTTAACCTTGTTATCATATCTGCGTGTATGTTCTTTATTATCGTCAGTAGCTTGCAAGGACAAAGGCAGAAAAACAAGATGGACGATACATGTACTTTTACGCAGGGCACATACAGCTCCTGTTCACATGAATTCGAGGAGCAAGGCAGGATATGCCATTTGGGTTTGTACAGCAAGGCAAACATACATAAAGAACTAACAAGACACCATATATCCAATAATATCTCAGTATCATATCAAACTTTACAGATGTATTATTTTTCAGTGGCTGACATGAGGTCCTATGCTTGCGGTTTGTCCGATCATATGAAGACATGACGGTTGATGATTTCTCCTACATGCAACTTCTTTCGATTTTCTCTAAATAAAACTTTCACCGCTACTATGAAAATGTTTTTTTTGGAGAAGAGAAACCTGTGATGGCTTACCTTTGGCCACAGCAGCTCCAGCAAGCCGGGCCCTGATCAGGCCCTGACGCTCCTTCAGCCGAATGATTCGCACTTTGGGAAACTGAGACATGTAGTCGTCCAGCTGCTTCTTCAAATAGTCTGTCAGAGCAGAAACCACACATCAAGTGACTAAAAGCTCATTTCAGTGAAAGGATACAAAAAAAAAAAAAAAAAAAAGAAGAAAAGAATTGCCATCATTTCAAAAAAGAATGGAGAAAACAGTTTGAAGAGTGAGAATAAGCACATTTCAACATAACAGGGTTGAGTTGCCTATAATGAAGGTATGATGAAGAATACTGCCGAGTCTCGCTTTCAAAAGGAGGAGAATTAGATCACACTGTGGACTAATTTGGAGATGATGTAGTAAATATGATCGCTGACACAAATATAAACATATACCTATTGTAAACTTCATTCAGCTGGACTGCGTTATAAAACGCAATCAAGGAAAATGGGTGACAGTGGTATAGTAATTAGTGCTTTTGCCTGTGCATGAGTGTGAGCTATATGTGGGCGCTAAGGTTTACTCCCAAAGTCAGACAACACTCATTTTAAATGAATTGGCGACATAACTGTGAATGACAGTGTTTCTGTCTCTGTGCTCGTGACCTGTGCTGCGAACATCCTGCCTTCACTCAGTCAGCCCGGATTAGGTGCAGTACGCCACAACCTTCAGTCAACTGAAAAGTCAAGCAGACTGCACCTCTGCTTAAACCTTCCTATTCATAATAGGGATCACATATTGTCTACTCATCTTTGAAATATCAGACAAGTCTTTCAACCACTTCATCTTGTAATAACTGATTAGATATAGAATTCTTTACATGGCACAAGAGTTAGTAATGAGGCCTGGCAACCTACATGTAGTAACAGAAGTTAAGTCATGACACCACTGAGGCTTTAAAGGAGCTCTGCGTCACCTCATCTGCTTGTGAAACATAAAGGACATGATTACCTTTGGTGCTGAAATCATCCACCAAAATAATCTCTTTGAGGAGGTTTGGCGGAGACCTATTGAGCACACTGTGCACGGAGCGGAGCAGCGTGGACCACACTTCATCCACGAAACAGAAAATCACACTGGTGGATGGGAGGTCGTCGTGGATCAGACTTTGTGCGCACCTGCAAGCAGCAACAGAAACAGCAAGTCAGCTTTGCAGAGAAAAGAGGGGATGGGGAGGTGACGTGCTTAAGAACAAGAAGGAGACTCACTTCCGAGGCCTGGTGTCTGGAATGGCACGGTCCACTGGGATCTTGTCACTGAGGTAGACATTAAAATGGCCCTCGTTCCACCTCTTCTCCACCTCTGAATTCTCGTGATTGGCAACAACTGCTGCCTGACCAAACTGGCCCACTGCTTTAGGATCTCGAGGGGAGTTTGTGGCATCCAGAGACAGCACCTTGTGAACATCCGACTTTCTGACAGCAATGGTGCTCACTCTGGACTTACCCTCTGCCGGTTGATTGACAGCAGGCTTCAGTCCTTTATCTGCACCAAGATTGTTCTTGTCCGTCACCTTCACTTGCATCTGTGCCACTTTTTCATTTACCTCCTTCACATCCTGGTTAGATAATTGATGAGGTGTTGTTTGTGCAAGGTGTGACTTGATGGCCTTCGGCTGGATCTCGCTCTTAACGTCTTTAACTTTTTCATTTGGTTTTGAATCCACCTTATCCACAGCTTTATGTGCAGCAGGCAGAGTTTTAACAGCTACTTTCTGTGTGACCTCAGCCCCTACTGCATTTACATTTAGGTTTACCGCTTCTTTCTTTGCAGGACTGTTCTGCTTTGGTGCATTATCATTTTGATGGGCAGCTGCATTGCCCAGTTTCAGATCTACAAATTTGGAGTGGTTACTTTTGGCAAGATAAAGAGATTTGTGCTGCTCGTCCTTTACCCTCTGACCCTGCTCCTCACCTTTGTGTCTGTAAACTTGGAATAGATCGTCCTTTGGCCTGCGTGGGGCTTTCTGAGTACCAGGTAAGTCCGCCACCCTGCGCACCGGGTGTGTGAAGCTCCTCCTCGGGTGCAGGGCCTGCATGGACTCCTTCTTGTAAAACTCCCTCTCTCTGATGAGACGCTCCTTCAGCTGCTGGCCGCTCACGTCGCTCAGAGAAATGCGGAGTGCAGCCATGTCAAACAGCAGCCAGATGATAGACGCAACAAACACAAAGGCGAGCACCCGACCACTGCCCCGCAAGTACTTTCTAACCTTCATTTTCTTTTTTTTAACGTGGCACGAGGAGAAACTCGAACACAAAAGTCTTAATAGTGAAAGAGCTCCTTGAGACTTTCCTGGTCCTTGGAGAAGTTAGCTGCCTGCGTGGCATGCTACAATATGAACCGGAGAGCGCTCAGCTGTCAGTCACGAACCTGGAGCGGTTACCTGAAGGAACGGTACCGTACCGCGTCGCTCCCGTCAAGTCCAACCGTCTGTACACATTATCGTGTTTCGTCCCGGAGAATTCAATCAAAAAACTCTTCCCCGCGTCGGAGAAACTTGCCCCAAAAAACTTCCAGCGTCGTGGCAACTCCAGAACTTTGACTTTAGCGTACTCTCAGATTCGTATGAGGACGTAGCAGCCGACGTACGCCGAGAGAGTGACGTGATTGGACAAGACGAGCTGGACACGAGTCAGCACGACACCGAAGCTAACACGCGCACGGCCCCAGCGGAGGAAACCGAAGAGAGGCGGAAAGAGACGAGAGAGTCGAAGAGTGACGGAGAGAGACGGAAAGAGCCGAGCCGAAAGAGCTGCGGGAGGAGGAGTCAACATGCACTTAGGTAGAATTATATATACAGTGTATATAGGAGAAGGAAAATAAAACATATAGAATTTCAGTCGGAATAAAATTCGTATAAGCAAGGGCATCTTTTTTTAATTACTTTTTCTAATAAGCAAATGCTGTAAAATTTGTGTAGTAATATGCATAATTCTTATCAGAACTGTTTTGCCTGAGGGTCTAAAGTGGGATTACCACAAGATTTGAGAGATTGAGTGGTTAGTTATGCATCATATCATCAATCGTCCCGCCTTTATTTATCATAATACTTATTTGAACAATAATACCTTGATTGGCAGCTTGCTGCTGGCAGTGCAAATAATCCCCCCATATTTTATGTTGCTTTTTCAATTTTTGAGTGGGTTGCAGTGGGGTGGAGGAGAGTTAGGAAGCTACGGCTGATCCCAGCTGCATGGGGGAAGGGTACACCCTTGACATGGTCACTGGTCCATTGCAGCGCAGCACTGCACACATTCACATCTACAGGGAATTTAGAGTCACAAATTACCTTAAATCTATGTTTCTGGAATGTGGGAGGAAACGAAAGTTCCTAAATGCACAGGGAGAACATACAAATCCTGCCCTGAAAGGGCCAAATCATGGACCAGAGTGCCATGACCACCACATCATTGCACTGGTAACCACCTCCTTCAGGCCCTTCCTGTTCACCACTGTTCAGCTTGATGGCCGCAAAGGGCAGCAATAGGTCAGAGGCCACTACATGGCTGACTGATAGAACTTGAATGAACAGGGAATTAGAAAAGTACAGTCTTGACAGTGATTATAAAGGCCTCCACCTTCTCTACCTAAGTAGAAAACATACATTATTATATATACCATCTTATTCACAGGAGCTGATGAGGGTCAGGCATCATTGCTCAAGGAGCTACAGCTATAACCTGTCAGCTGTGGGATTTGAACCTGCAGACTTCTGGTAAAAACACATTTCAGGTATTAATTATGAAAATTATCAAATTGATGTGAAAACAATAGAAAACATAAACTTGTCCTGAAATTTCTCAACTGCAACTCTGCTGAATTTAATGCACTCCAACGCTGCACACATTGCAATCGCTGCTGCAACTTATTGAGTAGACTCTTATGACACACTCCACACACTGCAGCCTTCTAAAATAGGTTACGTTTTAATTACAGACAGGCCCGGTCCCATAAGGTAAGACTTTATTGAGCCTCAGGGGAAATACACAAGCTGACGCAGCCTTATGTAAATTAATCGGTAAAAATTCACCTCTGGCTGCTGCAACATTAGTGCTTCACGTGTAACTCTTACATGTATTTACACTAAACTCCTATGTACGTGAATATCTGGTCATGTTATTGGCACTTATTACTATTATGTAGCTTCATTCAAAATCTATTTGGGGCAAAAGAAAGGGAGTACTGCATGTACTGTACCTATTATGATTTCCACGGAGGGTAACTGGGTCTCAGCTCAAGGTCCACACACGTGGAGTTAAATTAGATAGTCACTATTTGAAAACAAGTGAGTGTCCCGATTGCTTCTTGTCCATGTTTGGTGAATGTTGTAAGCCGCCCTGCTGATGAGGACAGTGTGCTGCAGCTCAATGCTTCAGCTGAAGGACAGAAATGTCCCGAGATGTCTGTCGGCTGCTACTTTCAAGGTCGCGAATGCTGACAAACTGAGATGAATTAGATCAACCTTGAAGAAAAGTTCAAGGTGTTCACAATAACAGAGCACTCCCCCCACCCCACACACCCCACCCCCCACCACCCCAACCGCACTAGAGAGGCAGAGCATGATAAAAGCATAAAAAAGGAAAAATACATGTACTCATTATTTTTATATACAAACGCAATGCTAACTAGATTGGAAGGACCAGACGAACGATTGTAATAAAATACCTAATGATAACTTCACTTAACCGTATGTCTCCTATTGCTCATACTTTTTCATTACAGGTACAAGGTATTGTTCTGCAGCCTTGTCAAATGTGCAGGATGACGATATACGCTGAGCCTCAGGAAACTTTAAACAGTCGGTAGTGCAATGATTTACGTATTACAGGATGTGAGCAGGTTTTATTGTAGAAGCCAGCGTAACCTGAAAGGCGAACATTGGAAACATTGGACACACCTAGAAAAGCAGAAAAACTTGACTTACCACTGTGATTGCGTGCGTGTTTTTGTGGCGTCACAGTGGAAACGGTGACTAAAAGTCTGTAGCAATAATGTTAGATTATTCTCAGTCATTAAGTTGTACTCAACAACACACATTATGTTGAAAGTATGTACAAGTGAAAAACTATTCAATGTACTGGTACTACTTTTTAACAAGCATTTGATTTGATTTTCATGTATAAAATGTCGACGTTCAAAACACATTTCTCTTTCCAAACCATGACGTTTTTAAAATGACACTATGGTAATCTGTAATTTATACAAAATAGGCTTAGAAATTTTTGATATTTTTCTCTTGAAAAATAAACCAATAAAGGGGCAGAGCAATAAGATGTACATTTTTAAAAGGATACAATAACTGGAAGTGACCTCTAATGGTCAGTAACAAAGTAGATTGCATAGTGGTATTAATTGGTCATACTTGAAAAATAACTGAATTACATTATTGTGAGTAGATGAGCGGGTGATCCTATATCCAGCTCATTTAGCATTATAAACCTGTGGCTTTGGATCATTTAACTGCACACATACAAAAGTTTTCGGCAGGGCTGTACCTTGTTCAAGAAATATTTTGCAAATGATTATTTTGTTTGACGTGATATTCATAAGGTGGAAGTAACTGTGACTACTTGCATTACTGATATTTATTTGTATTTTAGCATACTTGTATTTTGTTTTTTCAAGTTTGTGGTTTTACTCACACAAACGTTCAATTTCCCAGATGTTACCTACTCTGCTACAACTAAAATCATAAATCTGTACTCCATCATTTGAAATTGTATTTAAATCTGCTGACTTGCATTTCTATAACCAATGAATCTATTGAGTTGAATGGCTGCTATTAACAATGCAAATCAATGCTTTGAACAAAAAGTATTACCTCCAGAAGTTTGGAGGAAAGTATTTTACTTATAATTGAGTATTTGTTCAAGAACAGTACTATAATTTGCAGTCAAGTTCTGTTTTCAACATGTAAAGCCCTTCACGCCACATTCTGATTGATTGAAGTGCGATTTGAGCAATGTGACACTTGTTTTACTTGAGTGAGAATTTTTTAAACTTTACCACTAAAATAGTTGAGGAGTTATGTGGTTGACAAGAAAATACATTTTTTGGGTTTGTTACAATAGAATATTGACCAAACCAGCACCAGGTTGATTGTATTTAGTGTTTTTTATGTTTCTTGTGGCCTAACAAACATTTTCTTTGTTATTTTACATAAAAATAAAACTATAAAAATAATAATAATAATCAATTGACAATTAGGTTCACTTTAACCCAAATATGTTTGTTCCTATAATAGGAATTGTCACTGTGATTTCACTTTATAACAAACCATGACCCACACCAGGACTATAAGATCGATCCATCTCTCTCTGAGCAGTCAGGTGATTTATACTATAGTGGTGTATTAAAACTGCAGTGTTTCTGTGGTGTGCTGCTATACCTGTGTACCATCGCATTTGTAAAACGTGTGTTACTGCAGAAATTAGGCAGTGATTAGTGGAGGCAACAACAGGCTTTCCTCTTCATCATGAAGCCTCTCATGGGAGAGCCATGGGCTCCATCCAGCCTATTAACAGTCCCCAACATGAGCAGGGAGGGGAGTGGTACCTCCCATGGTGGCTGCCCTTAGCCACACTACACACACTTTCATTAACGTGTTAGCTAAATGATTGGCCTCAGGATAGCCCCCGAGCCTCGCAAGGCACGCGCATGCTTATATGCTCCTTTTGCCGGGTGATTTATTCATTTATTCACAGATTAACACGTTCACTCTCATGGAGGCATCATTTGGTAAATCTGACTGTGTTTTGTCCAAACCGACTGGACACAGGGTTTCAAGATATGACATTATCGACAGATACAAAAAACAAAAACAGGTGTCGGTGTACTGCATGTAAGTTTATAAATTGATGGAATAGTAATAGGGTAGGAAATTCAATAAAAAATGTCTTATATACAATGTTCAATCCAGTTTGATATGGTTTACTTTTAGATTTTTTTTTTCTTCCAAATATGAGTTGATATGATGCACATTATTATTTGAAATCATCTCAAACTGAATCTTTATTTTCAGAAAAAGATGGCTTATTAAAAGAGAAGGTTGCCATTTACAATCATTACTGACATTTTGACAAATTGATAACTCGAGAAAGTTATTGGCAGATTCAACAATATTAGAATGTTTAAGTTGTAGCTGTTTGCTTGCTTGTACTAATATTAATAAGCAGTCTTTGCCAGTCAGGAGTGTCAAACAGACGGCTCACCTACGTCTTATTCAGTCACACAATGACACACGGTGTAAAAAATGCCAAGAGGATGAAACATCAAAAGTAACAGTTATTTCTAGTTTGTCCACTAGTCTTCCCTCATGTAAGGTAGCAGAGATAACACAAACACAGACCCACATTGTGCAATGATAGCCAGCTCACTTATTTCAATCAGAATTACATTCCAGGTTTTGTACAAATGACATTTATTATAAATAGGTGTGAACTTATTTACACATTCATGGTAAATGTGGAATTGTGGAGGAGAAGTTCCTTGTCAGGATCTCTTATTTTAGAGGTCTCATAAACTGAAAAGCTTCCTAAGATTAACCAGACACAGTTATTTGCTCCTAAAGATGATAATATTAGACAACGTATTCAATCATACTGAACTATATGAACTAACATGACGCAGGGCGTTGTTTCCATCACTCCTACTAAAAGATTTTACCTGTTGGTCTCAGGAGAATACAGTGAACAAGACTGTTAGAAATAGTCAGAAATAGTCTTTAAAGTACAGTAAGTCACAGGATGTGTACAAACTCTCAGCACCACTGGTCCTGAGTTATAGTGGTGGTGAGACACCCTGACAGGAAAGTTCAGGACTCAATATAAGAGGCATGAAAAAAAAAAAAAAAAAAAAAGCATTTTTGCCACAGTAGACCTCTGAAGCTTAAGCTATCGGTTTCTCATCAGAAGGATTACACAAATTGAAGGCAAATGGCAGTCTGACACCGGCACGTGTAAAGTGAGCTAAATGTACTTGTATGATATCTTTGGAACATGTTAATTAGACCCTGGAATTAAAATTACAACAGTTGGTCTGTGTAATTTACATAGAGGTCATGTTGTGCTAATATGGCACTCGTTGAAATAGACAGCCAGAAACAATATGGTTAAGTCTGACCCACTGACATTTTCAGCTCCAAATTATGCACATTGTGTGAATTAAATTAATTAGAGAATTCATTAGGAAATATGGCTTGCGGAAACGAGTATAATATTTAGTTATGTGATGTAATTTTCTTTCATTGTTAAAGCTAATTTGTTTCATAACAGTTCCTGCGGTAGTTTCCCTCCTGTACTAACTATGATGTATGTAATTTGTTGGCCATTTAATTAATTATGATTAGAATTAGTGGATGTACAGCTTGTTTTGACAGATGGTTCCCATCAGTGAGACCTTTGCACAATTAACTTATAATCAATTATATCCCGTTTCTTTCTGTTTGTTGCATCTTGAAGTTTGTGGAGAAAATGCCCACAGCCTATGCATCATATGAAAGGTTTCCTCTGAAAACACCAGATGAGAAATTATCTATAATTTGCTCAATAATACAAAGCAGGTAAACATCTTTGATTCATGCTCTGCATATTCTGCCTGTGAGCTTTGTGGACTCCTTCTGCATGGTTTCATCTGTATTTAATTACATTTAGTTGTGATGATATATTCATGTGATTCTCATATTATTACTGTTTCTCGCCTGTAAATGAGATTCCTATAAAACATTTAATGATCGCTTGACGGGGCTTGAATTTTCTTTCTTCAAACACGTACCATATAATTTAACTAAATGTATCGAGCACTTATTTGATGGCTTTTGGGACCAACATATTCTTGTGCACAAAATAAATCCTTTCAAGGGTTATGCACAAACAAACAGAATCACACGTAAACTGATGAGCGTTATTGAGGTCCCTCTGTTGTGCTTGTTTTAGCCCACAAGATGGCGCTTTAGTTCTGTTCTTGTCCTTGCTCCATGAGGACAAGACTCGAGGACAAAATGTGCAACAAGCATTCCTACCGTTTTATTCCTACAAATGTGTTCAAGTGAGAATGAAGCAAATATGTAATAATAATAATAATAAAAAAACACACCAAACAAACTAATTGTGCATTGAAATACTACAATCCATCTTCTAAATACAATTTAGTTTTTATAGATTTTGAGAGTTTCGTGGCACTCTTATGTTGATGATTAAAGGAAGCGCCTATGGAGATGTGACGCAGGTGTTTGGCAATGTTCTATAACCGGGTCGAATTGTGTTTAAAGGTGGTTTTTGGTGGGAGGAATTATAAACACTGTGGTGATCAAAAATGCAGTATTTTTCTCATTTTGATGCACTTCTTCTGCTCTTCTTCTCGGAGATGACCACAATCACCAAAGGAATTTTATTGTACTTTTGACAGCATCAATGTTAAAATCTATTTATTCATTAAACACATAAAATGACACAGGGAAGAACTGTAAAGTTTTTTGTTTGTTTCTTTCGTACTGGTTTAAGATTTAAGTCTTTGAGAGCTAAAAAGCAGAAACATCTTCTTTCCAAAAATATTTAACAGGCTGTAATTTTTATGGCCGTATTTTATGTCAGTCTTTATGTTATAAATCAAGTCAAATTTCATTTTTCACTCTTTTTTTTTTTGTGAAGCCAGAATACTTCACCAAATTGAATGATGCCCCTTTTTAAGAAGTCCACAGCTTTTATCATTTTTTTTTTTTTTTCCAGGTGACATGAAGGTGATACTGATTTGGCTCCCACTGGATATGGCTTAATGTCTGACATAAAAAATAACTACATAATTTGTCTCAATCCAGAGGGCTGACTTGGCATGGACAGCAGCAGTCCTAAATGTCACCCTGTAATGAGTTCTGGCCAAAGGTACACAGTTAGGACAGTGCCCGCTGGCACCTGGGATGCCCACTGGCTAGCTTTGTACCCCACAGCCATTTGGACAACCCCGGCTTTCTTTGTGAACGATGCCGCAGACGATTTGCATCCAAACAAAAAGTTTCAGTATGATGAAGTTTCATTGCGCCCTGGCTATGGAGTCACACACAATAAAGACCATGACACAGTGTGTTTAGTTCATTGCAGAAAAATTACAAAAACAAAGGAGATATTTGAAAATAAAATGAATACAGCAGGGGGAAAAAAAGGGGGCGACGTCCTTCCAGCCCAAATGTCATTTTGAGTGCAGAAATATACACATGACATACATTGTTTGACATACAGTGAGACAGATACGACTGAGAACATGCACCCATGTCAGGGAGACAATTGTATGGGCTTAAATTACTGCCGCAACTACATAACCCTTTGAATGATCCGCCGAGTTGCTGTCGTCTCAAACGAAGGCAGGAAGACTTTCAGTTTTGAGGAACTTGACTCCTTTTGTTTGACTGCTATGGGACCTATTGGCAACATGCTGGGCTTATTATCTTACAAAGACACGGGAGATGAGGGAACATTGTATCTAAATTAACTTTTTTCTATTTCCTGGTGAATGAAATCAATTCCATCCTTTTATGTTACTTTTCATCTGCCTTTTGTCTTGTTGCAGAATCTTTTCTCTTTCTCTCTCATTCATCTGTTTTGCCCTTTCCTTGATCTGATAGCATTAAACATATAATTAAGTCATAAAGGAGGGGACTGATGAGTGTAGCAGATGGTAATTGCATCCTACATTTGAATGAAATGATATGCATTGCTACAATTTACAGCCTCCGCCTCATATTTTATTCAGCAACCTTTTATCTCTGTTCCTGCAGAATTATTCTGCAATAAATTTAGACATCTTATCAATAGCTGGAGTGATAGTGGCAGAAACATGGAAAAAATGAGCCTCTGCCGTTTTATGCTGTTTAAAATAATTTTCCATAATAAAGGAGCTATCAGAGCAGCTCTATCATTGTAGAGAGGCAGATATTCCTATTCTTGTAAGGCCGCCCTTGGCTTGTGGACAAGCTGTCACTCTCCTGTTAGTCTGAAGAAATGTGAAAAGACAGAAGGAGATGATTTTGTCAAGTTCAGCTGAGGCCTCTGAATCTCACACGAGGACAATAAAGTATTGGCGTCAGGACAATGTTTTTCGTGCAACATTTGGAAGAAATGGTGGAAGTTGTAAAATCATACCAGAAAGGGACGGAACTTTGTCGGACGGAAAGGTTTTGTGTCACCTTCAGCAGCGCAAAAACCAGAACTGAAGCTTTAAAAGTTATCAAACTTATTTTTGACACAACCTGAAAAAACGAGTGCTGCGTGGGCCACACTGATGTAGTGGTTACCACTGTCGCCTCAACAATGATCGCTGGTTTGAAGGAGCTGAAGTTTATTTTAAATGTCCTAAAGGTGAGCATTAGGGTCTGTCTGTTTGTCCCATGATGGACTGGATACCCGTCCAGCCAATACTTTACCTTCACCCAGGAAGGACAGATGAAAGTTCTCCTGGTCTGATACAATTCACGACACTGAATTCACCCCCCCACCCCCCCCCACCCCACATTAGTGCAACTTGACTGTAAAAGATTCTTTGTGTGAACAGGATTCAGTTGGAGGAAAGGCTTGTGGTACAATTCCAAGGTTGCCCGTTTAATACCCCCGTCTCATAAATGTAGTGGATGGGTGATGGCTCATGTTAAGGCACATTGAGAATGCCCAAGAAATAGTCTATTCCTGTTATTCCTGTTAGTTATCTTCCAAGGAGGCAAGGCTGCAGCTGCTACTTAATGAACTTCATATTAATCAGCAAGATTTATAAGATGTCTACTTGTTCCTGTTATTTAAAATAAAGTACTCAGACACACACATACTACAGCCTCTCATAATCTTAAAAAGATTGACAACATCATGGCTTTAATTGATGGTCTGTTGGTTCAGGCTGGGGCTGTTCGTCTCAACGCACTTGATAAGCACAGGTGACAAATTTTGAAATGGTGATCGTGGCAATGTTGTAAAAGCTTCTGACTTCTCATCACGTTAGTATAATAGTAGAAAAAGCTTGAAGCCAAAACCTGTGTTGTGCATGCTGCTTTGACATGTAGTCTACACTTTGCTCATGGAAGAACTCATGCTTTCATATACAACTTTCAGATGGATCGCTCCCTCATTTATACCTTCTGCAATTCCTCAAGAAAACTTTCCTGTTGTCATGGCAGGGAGCAGAACAGTTGAGTGGAGTATTGCCAGGAGCAGGTTTTTGTTCCACTGACATGCTTTTCCCTTCACCAATCCCTGGTGAAGTACTGGACTCCACTGATATTTGAGAATTGGGGCGATATAGGTTTAATTCTCATGTTCCCTCCGACCTGCCAAGTACAGGCACTGGGTGCCAGCTGGAAGGCTTACGTACGTCGAGGAGTGAGGGTGGGGGGTATTAGCGGGGGCAGAAAAGATGAGGGCAAGTGTACAGTACGTACACAAGTGCCTCTAGACCTTGAAGGTGCTACAGAAGTGCTTCCTACCTCTAGACACCCCAGGCACGTAGCGTTTAGTCATGATGCAGGTCCATTACCTTTAAGTACAAGTACTTATGTTTGGTCGCCTGTTTTTTTACAGCCCTTACAGCTAGAAAGGAATCTACCCGGGGTGACCCAACTCTATTTATTGATGCCTCCTGAGTTTCCACTTGCTGGTAATAGACTGGAAAACACAGATAATATGTTTGATCGATCAACGTGAACAAATTTCATTTGTTGGGATCAATAACCGTTTACAGTCGACAGAGCCCAAAGAACTACATTTATTTTTGCTTTTTGATTGAAGCTGTCTTGGTGAGCCAGCAATGTGAGGCACTCCAGACAGGGCCCATGTGGCAGGCATGGACTCTTCTGTTCTATTATTGCCAGCAATCTGTATTTAAAACTAATATCAGTGTGTGCTGCATGGCTTGGGGCAAAAGGCACCAAACCAATCTGATATACAGCATGTGTTTCTTTTCGGTTCCTTGCGATGTGAATTAGAATGTGAAAAATAACAATTCCCCCACATTTTTCAGTAGTATCCATTTTTTTCATTTGAAGGTGTAATGATTAGATTTTTTTTTTTTTTTTTTTTTTTTTTTCCAGCAGCATGATTTGTATTAGGGTTTCTCTGTGTTCAAAACATAATAGAAAAGCGATGTGGAACCAAAGGGAAAAAGAGGAAATTAACTGACGTGCAGAAGAAAGACGTTTCCACGGCTCAACCTTTTGCAGTTTTCTTCATGTTTCTGCTTTTCATGATCATGCTCTGTGGAACACCCTGAAGACATGAGAGATCTTGCTCCGTGTCACACAGTGCAAGGCCAGACCGTTACCTTCTGCACACACAGACAAAACAGCACAAGATGGGAAGTCCACAAGGATAAACATTTACTATGGTAGGTGTTGCTTCAGGCGAGTGCTATTCAGGGGGAATTTACTGTGTATACGCCATTGTTACGGCAATAACCTTCTTATAGAGGTGTTTTTTGCAAAGCTTTTTTACTTCAGTGAAATAAACAGACTCATGCTGGCCATTGACTTGCTTCTGTTGCAGTTCAATATCGCACATCCCATAAAATAGTTAATATTCTTGCGTACAACTTGGAAGCACCAATAATATTCTTTCGGTCTTTACCCCCCCCCAAAAAACACCTTTATTTGTAAGTCATACCAGAGGACATCCCTCCTTTACAGATATGGACATTGGAGTTGAACTTGAATTGAATCCATTAGTCACTCGTACTATTTGTTGTAAGACTGAGGAAATAAACTGCAATGTCCTACATTAAGTTGGAGTTAGTACATTGTTATTTTGTTGTTGGGTGTGAACCTTGCATTCTGAAGCTGAGAATCATTTTCATGTACAAAGGGACTTACACCTCATGGCATTTTCTTTCCACAATAGGAAACAATAAATATTTCATCCAATTACCCATCTGGTCAATCCGCTTTACCAATTTAGATTCATGGTGATTGGGAACAAAATATATACTAATAATGGTGAATTTGTTTTTCAAATCTACGTATTTATTCAAATGTATTTATTTAAAATTTCCACAGTGTAACTGTTTTTAACAGCTCTGTTTTGCGTAACCAGCAGCTATAGAGCAACATTGAAATTCAACTGTTGAGCTCAGTTTTTCTTGGTTTTTAGACAGATATGACATGACAAAAAAATTATGTTGCTGACTCGGTGGTGTACTATGGGTCTATGATCCCCTTTCAGCAGAAAAGGATAGCATGCAGACATACTTTGTTCCAAATTCGACCAACAGTGATGTCAGTGACAGAAAACAACCAGGCTGTGCACCAGAAATCAAAATAACGGGTGCAGGATATTATGGAGCTCTGTCAGGCTGAAGGCCTCTGCAGAGTTACAGTTCATATCGGCCACTTTTCTTTGAGAAACCCCACATTACATACTTAATCAGTTGTTTATATAAAGAGATACATTGCAACATGTCCAAAAGTGAAAAGAAGCAAGAATCAACACGAAGAACGTAAAAAATAAATAGCAAAACTTTCTTTGCAGGACACATGATGGAAACGGTTTTCCTTCTTACTCTTGGCTTTCCAGCATGACCTTATTTCAATTTGTGACCTTAGCACTGCAGGACAAGAACAATAATGACCAGTGCTGCAAGTGAAGATGGTGCCTTTTTGCAGCCTGCTCTTTACTGCAGGCTCTCTGTGTGATTGTTGTGTGGCTGTACTCACAAGGACAAGCGTGCACTCGGACTGGAGGACAATGCATTAAGACTGCTGGTCCCTATGCCTTAGATTTGGCACAGGTTAGGGAGAGGCATGAGATGCATATTGTTTGTGTTCATTTGAATAAGGACAAATGTCAGATTTCCATGGCTCCAGGCGGCCTGCATGTTAGATGATCAACTCTTTTGGGCCCCTGGATGTGGGGTCATCAGTAGCGCTTCCAGGTCACTGTCACTGCATGCCGGTTTGGGGCCATAATTGACCTTTTGACAGAGCACAGGGAGACAGCTTTTCTCTGAGGGCAAGAATAATCACTTCAGATTTACTTGTGGCTGTGCTCATGCCAGCTAATTAAAATGTTTGTTTTGTCAAAAAATGGTTTTGTAATGTAAGAAAGCACCTTTATGGGGAATAATTTGATAAAACGTGAACAGTTGCATGACAAGTTATATTCACAACAGCAGTCATTCTGCAGATTTCACAAGATTTCATTTCTTCTGTATGTTCATTTGACGTTCTTGTTATGTATAAGGACATGAGTCAGTCCTTCTCATGGCACACTGTAAAAGTGCCATCATTGCCCCTTGTTCTAGTGTGTGTGGCTCCAGAGAAAGGTTGAACACAGCCTGTATCTCACAAGCCTCTCGAGCTCCCCCAGGCCTCTTTCCGGTCCAGAATCTCCAAAGAAGCGTGCGTTTACCCTTGACTGTGCTTGTTATTCCTCGCAACATAGCACCCACGGTCATGTCTCTGTTTTCATAGCCCTTAACATTTACTTTCATTCACACTGCACTCCCTGATTACATAGGATATTTTCATATCCTTGTCTTAGTTCTACTTGTTCTTTACATTAATTGGACCTTTTCTGCTTTACAGTCACCTTTTTCCAAAAAGGCTGCATGTGCTTCAAAGCATTACCCTTGGTTCGTGAGTTATCGTCTAATGCCACAAAAAAATGTTTCTACTCACTAACACATTGTTTTGGAGTGTTAGTTTCAAGCACTATGCATTAAATCGAGTTGCATGAGTTTGAGAGTGAGCAAAAAGGCTTCCAGCATCTTTGCTGGGATCTTTTTAGTATTTTCCCAAAAAAAGAAAGAAAGAAAAAAATGCCAAGGGCTAGGCCTTTGAGACGAGGGTATTATATTATTAATTAAAATACAAGTCGCCTTGTTGCCCATGGGTATACAATGTAACACACTTGATTGAATCAGGTAGTGGCAGTCTGGGTCTTTTGTATTTTGCACTCGGAAGAACGAGAGAAATTTGAGCCCGGCTGTAATACTCTACACACAAAAACATGTTTTGAGAAACAGTTGTGAGCTGTCATTCGAACCTATGCAGTAAAAATGCAGTAACATTCTGATGCAGGAAGTGCATTTGATTCATCCACTGAGACATTTTTACTTTGATTAATTTAAATTGCTTTTGAGCAATGATTAGATCAATCCATATATACACCTGCCAGGATGCTTATTTTTTTGGTACAATTATGGACACAAACCTTTTTCATTAGTTGGAGTAGACATAATTACTTTCCCATTACAATGTGCAGTAATATAAAGAGGATATTCAAATATATTTACACAAAAAGTCTCAAAACCTTTTAGCAATAGCTGTAAAATAAAACAAATATCTGCCATGAATGCAACCTTAAATTGTGATTTTAGAGTGCGTTTATAGTTTGGTTCAGGTTCTTCGTCATTCAAACTAGAAACTAAGCAGGTTGTTTTTCATATAATTTTTGCCAAATGGAATGTTTACTGCAACATGTTGCAGGATACAGTTTGTTTTCAGATGATTGATGTAAAGTCACAGTCACTACATTGCATTTAACAAAAGCTGTCTGATTAGTGCTCATTTAATAGTTGTATGAACCCAGTAGTAAATATTAATATAAAAAAACATGAACCACCACATCAAAAATGGAAATTCAATCAAATGAATTGTTGAAACATCTTCTTAAGGTCATCAGGTTTGACATTGTAAAATCTACGCCAATGTAAGTACTTTATAATTACAAGACACCTTTTAGGTTTAGCCTCTGAAGTAACCTCAACCTTTCTGCTGCTCCATAGGTCCATACAATATTTAATACAACTGAAAAGAACAATAAAGAAGCAGAAAACAATTTCAATTCTGAAACAAATTATAAAACCCTTTATCCTGTTTCCTGCAATATTCAATTCAGGAACCTTGCTTCTTCAGTATTTGTGCCACGACTATAGGTTGGGTATCTTTTTATTTCACCCACACTTTATTCTTATAGTTTGTCAAGGTAGAAGGGGACAGGATTCTCCCTTCACCCTCATTAAGACTTTGTTCTACAGAAGTGTGAATATGCAATCTTTTAATAAGCACCCTGACAGAAAGTTGGCTTCAGCGCTTTAAGAGCTCGAGAGGTAATGGCACCGATACTGGACAGAAAAAAGAAAGAAAAAAAAACATAATGAGTGCCCGCGCGTGTGTGTGTGTGTGTGTGTGTGTGTGTGTGTGTGTGTGTGTGTGTGTGTGTGTGTGTGTGTGTGTGTGTGTGTGTGTGTGTGTGTGTGTGTGTGTGTGTGTGTATATATTTCAGGTGAATACAGAAGAGACATTCTCAAATTCACCCCCTCTTTCAGATTTGTATTTTCCTTCACCGTGCTCTCTTCTTCTCTCCTCTGATTCCTACTGACCTCCAGTCTAGGTCTGTTAGATGTAGTCCAGGTCATAGCAGACAAAAGAAAGATGGAAATATCAAAGCCAGCCCAAGGCCTTTACATTCGGTTTTCTGCTCCAGGTAATCACAGTGTGCAGATCAGTGCTGGGCACAGCTGAGGCCTTGTCTTTTTCTTAGTCTGTCTTTTATTTCCCTGTCCACCTCCATGGGGTTGAACGTCCCTTAGAGTATTTCTATCATCATCAGATAATTGCAAGGTGCATTTGTAAATACTGCTTCATTTATAAAGAATGGTAAGATTGTATTAATTGAAACTGCAATCCAACTGCTTCAAGGACAAGCTTGAATCTTTGGGATGATGGCACGGTCTGTCCATCAGACATAAACCTGGATGCATCTGGAAACAAAGTGTCTGTCAGTAAAAGAGCCCAATTGTGTGTGATCGCAGCTGGCTGTTCGGCGTGTGAGGTTCTGAAGTGTATCAAGAGGCACAGCTGAGTGAGTCGAATAGTCTGTGGTCTATTGATAACTCGTGCCTGTTTTAAAATCCTGGCACAACAATGCAACTAGGGCCTTGTGTGCTCCACTGAGCAACAATACCTTCTCTCACTGGCAGCTTCAGTGTAACGATGACAAACAACAATAACGGGCCTCTTTTTTCATGGGCCTCTCAATTCCTGGTACCTTTTGATAAGAACAAGTTTATCCAGAGATACACCCTTGTGTTTTTCACGGGTGATATTTATTTATAAGTTTTTGCATCTATTTAATTAGATAAGCACAAGTCAAGGAAGAAAGAAGCAGTGGAAAAATACAAGAGGCGTATCTTTCAGGGACCTACCTATCTTTATTCCTATCCTTTCTTCTTTGCTCTTTGTGCCCACCACTATCTGCCCACCTCCACAGGCTTGCACGGTCTTCATTTCTCCTTTCTTGTTCCTCTCCCTGTCTGTCTCGGCGTGTGCGCGGAGCTGGTTGGCTGGCCTTGTGGCTGGGAGGTATGGTGGAGTGTAAGTTGTGTTGATGTGAATGGCCCCTGGTCAGAGGCCAGGGCCTGGCTGTTAAAATGCACCCTCTTTTGTGCGTCAGCGCCAGCATTGCCAGTCCCATTCCACCCCTGTCGCTGAGGGTGGGGAGGCATTTACCCACCGCGTGCATTCATTCTATTGGCATTGCTTGATGCAGGGCTAAATGGCATTGTTACAACGCGCCTCTGAGAAGTGTTGACAGGTCCATATGCTAATTTTAATGAATACAAGGGAGATGTGGTTTTATTCACTTCAACTCAGCTGCAGAATCCTATCTGCACCTAGGCTAGCAAATATAATTGCGGCAAACTCAAATGAGCTCATTAGGAAATGTATTGAATTTACACATTATTTCCAGTAGTTAAGCTGAGTTATTTTCCCTAAGGACTCAATTACATACTCATTTGTGACTCAGGTAAATGGCTTTCTATGTGTGACTTTTTCAACTGCAAAATTGTAGTCACTGAATAATTTGTAAGAAAGCTGTTGTACAAGCACATCTATTGACATTCATTTGTGAGAGGATTTCAAAATGGGGGGGATACAGCCGACAAGATAACCACTCCCTTTTGTTCTTTTATTCACTTCATTTGATTAACTCATAACATTCCATTCACACGTGAATTATTTGATCGCGTGCTAATTTGTCTTCACTGGCTTCCCTCATCGTGTTTTTGTTCACAACAGTCTTGTTTGTCTTTTTGACACAAGTAATTTCATCAGCGAGTGCGCGGCTGAACTTTAGCCACTCAGAAGTGCCAGTGCCAGTGCTTTTTTTCCACAGTGGAAGAAGGACACAACACTCAAAAACCCGGTGAGTCAGGGTTCAGTATCAGGGATTATGCCATCCTACTGCACTCCGAGATGAACGTGAACATTCATCGAGTGACTCACTTCTTGAACCACGTCCCCGCTGAGCCACAATGAAGAGATTGTTGGAGGAGCGGACATGGTGTGGAAACTATGTGACAAAGAGGAGTTCCCGGGATTCAAATGGCCTGTCAAATTGCTGTTTGTTCTGTGTGAAAATGGCTCGATTTGCTGGAAAACAACAAAGAATTTTGGATGGGTAAGCATAAGGATTTCCACAGAGCTCTGTATTGGCTTGTAGTGGATGAACTAAAGTGACTCTGGCTTTTGGCAGCGTTCCCAGGAGCACACTGAAGACAGTTTCAGGCACTTGCAGTGGACTTCAGTGATCGAAATGTGCCACTGATGTGTGCAATGCATGAAATAATGTTCAATTATTTAGCTGTGATCTCTTTATGACTGAGAGTGTGGTGTACTACAGTGAAACAACAAAACAACTGGCCCTCTCATATAAGGGTCTGCTTTACTTTGTTGCATCATGTGTTTTGCAGGGTGACAGGAGTGATTTTGGAGAGGATGACTTGTCATAAAGGTCATTCTCTAATTTCAGAGTCTGTGTATTTTAAGCACATGGCTAACTCCTTACTTTGCTGAGCCAGCAAGCTGTCCAGGGCATGTAAAATTGAGTTCTGTGCCATTGTGTGTACCTCTGTGTTGTGGTTTCATGGTATCATGCTCTGTGCTGTGCTGGCTGTCCTCGCCCCTGGAGTGGCCATAAGGGGAACGGGACTGGGTCTAGCGCAGGCCTGGCCCTGCAAGCTTCGGTCCAAACACATCCTCCGCACTCAGCTGTAAATATCACCAACAGCTGGTGGCACACAAGTTAGTCGTGCTTAAACAAATATGTGGCCTACATGTGGCGGGGCAAGGGGCTTTTTGCCTCCTTGTCAACTAAGTTTGCATGTGAGAAGAATCTGATTTATTAAATTACATCGGCATGTCTGGTCAAAGAGACAACTTGGGGTAAAGAACAATTTTATTGAGGAGAAATCTTTCGAGAAATACTCAGACAGTTCTTTCCAGCGTGGCAGATGAACCACAGAGATTTCCCCCCAATTTGTAGAATCCACTCCAGTTAAAAAAAAAGAAGCCCAAACTTTTTAAGAAACACAAACCTGTTTGATCCCGTCCAATTCATACGTTCCCCTCACAGACATTTAGCTCTGTTCGGAGAGATAGGATTTATCAAAGTCACCTTTTGAGCTCAGTAGCCCATCTAGTGCTCATGGTATCACACATAATGACATTCAGTACAGCCTAGATCACATTTGTGATAGCATATTTGATACAGCTGTACACTGGCAAAGAAGATCGCAGCCTAAAAGAATAAACCTCCTTTTTTCAGTTTAAACACAATCCATTTTCCAGTGTAAATCACTTGTCACTCCATTGCAAATGTAACTGCTCTGATCTGAAAGAGAGAGGTGGAGAGAGAGAAAGAGAGAGAGTAAAGATTATCTTTTGGGCCATTTCACTGGCACCGTTGCGTGACAGAGACTGACAGCTCTTTCAGATGACTGACAGGTGTCCTTTGAAATGCCGGAGAAGCAGCTTCTGTTCAGACTGTTGAAATGCATATTTGGAGCTCTTATCATAAAGGCATGGATGGCCCAGATAGGTGCCGTTAACATTGCAAATGGCTCCAGAATTATTCATTGTCAGTGCTGCGGGAAAGAATGGGGTGGTGGTGGCGGTGGGGGTGAAGTTTGATTATTCTGCTCACACAATGGCAGGGTGCTTAATGATTCCTCTCCACCTTGGCAGCGGCATGTGCCGACTTCAGGCGCTAGCGGCGGGTGACACAGGTCTGGCCAAGTGTTAGAGCAAGATCATACGTCCGGGCCCAATTTTAATTTCTAATACATTAATCTTTTCCTCACAGATCCTCCATGAATATTCCAGGGCTCCTTGTTTGTCGGGAAGGCTGTCTCGCTTTCATCTATTCAGGTGGTTTCATTCACTGTGAAAGCCAGCTAAATGGACCCGATCAGTCAATGACAACCGGGATACAATAGAGCCCGGTAACACGTCCCTTTTCTCCTTTCAGCCTTCTGATAGACAACCCTGACACTTGGTCCCTGGGGAGACCGTCCGCCAAGTCAGTGCACAGTTCCTTGAGAGACTTCCCTTACTTTATCAGCCCATAAAGGATTGTCACAGGTGACTGTATCTGCTGAGGTATGGAGCTGCTCCCTCTGACCTGCCCCGGTGCTGTGCGGTCGAGACACCAAGCTCTGCATCACAAACGGATTAAGGTGGCTTAAATGCTGTCATACAAGCAGATCCAGTGCTTCACACTTTCTAAAAAATGTTAAGCCTTTGTTCTCTTCAATTAATTAGCATTGTCTTAAGTTCATTAGACCACCGCTCATGTTGTTCCTAATGAGGCAACGTGGACCACCTACATCAGCTGTGGCTTTGTAGAGCCTGACCTGACAAAGGCTCCTGTGCTTTCTTGTCCAAGGCATAATGACTTACACACAAAGGGATGCAGGCACACAGATACAGCCCCAAGTGAGACTTCTCAATGGTGAAAATTTCGACCTTAATTATAATTGCCTATTAAAAACACAATGATGACCTGATATGTTTCAGCAGACAGCACAAAATGTTTTCTCAATTTCTATTTCAACTGATGATATGTTGATTTGTATTTATGGTCATTTTGTTTTTCATCTTATGTTAATTGATTGGAATAATTGTGGAAACATAGGTTTGGTGGCTTCAGAAAAAGTTTCTTCTCTTCTTTTTTAAAAGATGTTTCAGGGCAGAGCACTTGTGCTTAATCCAAATGAGCCGATCAGTCAAACCTCCCTTTACCACAGCTAAATGAGACTCACAGGGGCCTGTATTCTAGAGCGGCGCCACACAGATGCTATAACTCAACACAGAGCACCCCAATCGTGGAAACTTAAATGTGCATTGGCATATATGGATATTACAAGTGTCAAACCCAGTGATGTAGATTGGGTGCCATTCATAATTATGATATCTGATTTAGGCTCAAAATGGACGCTCTGGAGAGAAAGCGAAGGGAGAGCACCAATATTTTAATGGAGAAGAGACAGCCTTCTCCCTCAAGGAACATCTTCACTGACACTGGCTGCTGGAAAATTGGGATTTATACTTGCTGTTTTCTATTAATATGGAGATGAATACAGGTGTCTCTGTGTCGTAAAATTAGTTTAGCTCTTGCAAATTGCAATTACATGTGTTGGGGAAAGAAAAGTGATGTCTATGCATTTTCAGAGGCAAGAGAAAATGTGAGAAAATTAGGAAAAATATCTAGATTTAAAAATGAACGCAATAATGTGTAATTCTATCCTACCCCTGCCCCCCTCTGCCCAGTCTAGCAGCTTTAACTGTTCTGGTGGCTTAACAGACAAGGACACTTTCCCTTGTTTTTCATGGAGAAAAGTGAAGCAAATAAGCTGTGAAATATTTCCCTCTTCAAGGTTGAAGACCTGGGATCAGCTTCAAACCCCAAGGAAGTCTTCCAAAATTGTTGCTGTCCTCTGTGGGGATTTGTCGGGTGCAGTGGTGAATTTACCAGCCAGGTTAGGTGGGGCTGTACCACCCCAATACCCCAGCAGCTTATAGCTACTGCACTGCCAAAGCAGCTCACCAGGGAGAATCCTTTCCCTGACTGTGAAGAGAGTCATACATGTATAACACAGTGTGCAAATGGATCCCGAGTAAGCGTGAGCCTATACATTTACAATGGCGCTGCAATATTCAGTCATAAGTAGGATTTGTTCACTTTTACAGGTTAAAGTAATTTTTTTTGCCACAACTTGCATCCCTAATTCATTTCAGTCATGCCTTTAAAGTAAATTTGCACCTGTAGTCTACAGAAGGTGAGTGCAGTTTAGCAAAAGGCCTGAAAACAATGGAGAAAGGATAAAAAGATTTTTGAAAAGTCTATTTTCGACATTCTTTTACCTGAAGAAATTACTTCACTAATATTAGTAGTTGCCCAGAATTAAATATAGGCTGAATTTCATTACAACTGCTCCAAAATCAGCCACTCTTTATCCCCCGCTATTAATAACCATTAATGCAGTTTTAGTTTGCACTGTATCAAAAAACAAATGCACTGCTGATTTATAACAAGAAGTGCACGTAACAGCATTTACCATCAGGCATCAGGCTAACTTTCTCTCCACAGCCAATAGAGAGGCTCTGGTACTGAGGCGAGACATTAATTCATCGTGTCAACCTGTCCCCTTGGAATATTTATGATGCTAAATACATTTAATTAGGCACTGGGAGCTCTGATGGGAGGGAGAATTCACTGTCAGTTAAAAAAAAAAGAAAAGATTTTGTTACCTGTAATGCTGATGGGCTGGTAATGCTGCTTACTCATTCTCAATGACAGGAGGACCCGATGCAGTGCAGAGGGATTTTGAATCACTCAAAAGCAATTGTGGCATGTTCATTACAGTGTCATCATTGCACCTGAAGTGGAGAGTATGGGTGTTTATTGCGATGAGGAATTTTTACTAAGAAGTGTTTGGCATGCATAGGCAGGATTTATTAAATCACTTACACTGGGAGTGAGAGAAAGATGCGAAACTTAACAAATCATCATCAATCTTTAATATACTTTAAGATAAGAGACTCACATCATGTCATTACTGATTTGGACACTCACGTATGTAAATTGTATTTCCAGCTAAAGCTAACATTACAAAATAATAATTTCATCAGTGCAAACAAGAATCAGAATTAATGCATATGTAATCATGGTGTATTCCAAATATCACAAAAAGACAGGTTTTGTTGCACTGGCTGACAGCCTGGAGTAAAGTGAGACATCATGTCTGTGTGTGATAAAAACATGGCTACAGTAAATAATAGTCAGTTTCCATCTTGACATCTGTCATCCGAGTGGAAATGGATGGGGAAATGACCAGCTCTCTATCGGCCCGAGCTCTGGCTGTGTCGCTGGCTGAATGATGCAAATAGAAGATAATATCAGTGCTATACTGAATGGCATTACTCCAAATCTAATGTCATTAAAAGGGTGGGTATTAGCTTTGCTGTCTGGAGGTGGTGGTGTGGGCTGCTCCGGCTTGACTGACACACAGATTAAGTGCAGTGACAGGGAGCACAATAAAGTCATCAGAGAATGTGACATGTCAGTTAGGGGGGATGAAGGGATGAATTGTCACTCTCTGTCAGAGCCCATCCTCTCTCTTATCCATGATGTCCCATACACCACCGTGGGAAAACAGGACGGCACCGCCACATCAGACAAATATTTATTCAGGTAGGGGATAAGCATTTCCACTCAAGTCTTTCCTGTTCACTACACATCTGCAAATTTACTGGAGGGAGCAGAATAGATGCTGTGTGGACAGTCGAAGACTTTGAACTCATTTTTTGAAAGAAAAACATCACAAAAACATTGTTAAATGATGGCAAAAAAATTTTAAGAAAATAAACATGCAGTACCAATATGTTGCACAGTTGTTTTTGCGCGTCGTGTTTAAAGAGTTCAATATAATTAATTCACAACAGATTTTAAGGTTGTCTGTATTAAAAGGGAACATTATACAATTAAATGAACATTAAAAAATAAAAAATCCCCACACAGTCCGGTTGTTTCAATGAAATAAGTACACTTAAATGTTTACTCATTAAACATGCAACCATTAAAAAACATCTATATTTATTTTACTATGATCCAGAAATAGAATAAAAGAACAAATCCATCACCTACCTTTGTGTCAGGCTACCTGAGCAGCCCAATGTGGGTTTGGAGATGGGGTATCCTGGAGATTTTTGAGTATACAGTCTGGCCAAAAGATGGCAATGTTGCAGTGCTGAATTCCAAATGAGTTTCCCACTGCTTGGCCCCCCATCACAAACTAGTCACTGGCTTTCCTCTGCTGCACTCTTCTTTCCAAAGTAGCCCAGAAATTTGTCATCCTCCCTGGGTACGACCACGCTGAAGAGCAGGAATAACGTTGGAGCCAAACATTAAAGTTATAACCAGGAGAGTTGGCGGTATGGAGGACGAACGGAAAGTCAAAAGTTAGGTGTGATAGGTTGAGAGAATTAAGCCACAATGCGTTTTATGTAGTTTCTCCTTGTCACACACTAATTAGTGATCTGTCTTTTTGAGAAACTGTTGGTGGATTTGGGGAACGCGTTAAAGTCTTAAGGCACATGATTAAGGATAATTTTATGTCATTTATAGCAAGACTATATTTTATTTAATCAAATAGAACAATGTAAAAAATATCTGATTAAAGCCACTAGTCTTGTGATTTTCTTTTTTCTTTCTTTCAAATGCATTCGCCCTCACATTTTGTTTCATGTCAATACATTTTGACATAACGTTTGAAGAGATGAGCTGCAATTTGTAGATTTCCTATGAGTGATTCTGAGTAGTTACAGACAGTAGGAAGGCATTTCAGCGCATTCGGTGCAGCCAAATAAGACGCCCAACAGGGCAGCAATTGTACAGCTATTATAGCACTAAAATACTTGCAATGTACTTTTTGTAAATGGATTATGAATTTATGTCCTGTACTGAATGGGTTAACACTGACCTGCTGAAGAAAAAAACCTCTTATGGAAATTACATTGTTCTTTCATATTTGAAGACAGTTACAGAAATTTTGAGATTTAGGGGAAAAAAAAAAAAACCCAGCTGTGAAAACACTACATTTCCATTAATAATATGATGCAAAAAAAAAAAAAGAAGAAGAAGAAGAAGAAGAAATAGAAAAATCACTTTGTTCATGAGGTTGCAGACTTGTTTGCTCTGTTGTTTTGAAGGTAGCAGGAATAGCCGTCTCTCTGATGGCCACTTTGCTGGTCTTTATTATTGGCTTATTGCCTTTAAGCTGTCACCACTCAGAGCATTTCCTTCTCTCTAGGGATTGTCTTCTGGGACTCAAGAGAGCTCGGCTCTGGCTACTCAACTCTGTTGAACGCTGCTACTGTGTCATACTGTATACTGCTTATTTTCTGCACATTTACTCGTAACACACCTCATCTGACACTAACAAGATCCAAAGCACTGTCTCAATGTCTAAGTTAATTCAAAAAAAATAAATAAATGAAAGATGAACTTTTTCTTTTTGCTTTATTTGAGGATATTCCTTTAGCTTTATCATGTCTTTGATGGAATGAAGCAGACATGATCCTGTTTGGAACTGCTTTGTTTCTTAAGCATATAACTAACAATGTACAATAGGTTGCAGATGTTTCACTGCATAAGGTCAATACATGCGAAGAACACAAGAGCTGAATGCCAGTTGAGCCTCAGTCAGGTAGCCTCGTAGCCTCAGGCAGTGACTGTTTATTGGCTTTTGCATTAAAGTGAAACTGTACCAGGTAGATGTTCAAATAAAAACCCAGAGACAGAGACAAACATAATAAATATTTGTAATTGGGGAGGGGGGGAAAAAAAAAAAGCACCATCACACAAATAATATTGGTGTTTTCTTTTCGGCATTTCCCCATTAACTGCTTTACTTCGCATGATTTAATTAGATTAAAATGATATTCAAGCTTTTGTTTTGGAAATGTGACAAACTGTGAAGTACAAAGGGAAATAGCTGATTTGAAGTGTATAGAAATCTCAAGATTTAGCAAGAGGGTGTAATTTTCTGCTCCCGAGCCTAATCCCACCATTCCTCCACCTCTCCTCTCTTATGCCAGTCACATTTTCTAATTAGCTTTCCCTGTGGAGGAAGAAGATGGATTATATTTTAATATCTGGGGCCTAAAATTAGTTTATATTTTAGCAAGTTAGCACTTCTCAGAAGTTGATTTACTCTTGAAGCTGTAAAACCCGTGAGCTTGCAATTAATCATTCTCTTTAGTCTTGTTCTTGTGGAAAAAGAAGCTGCAGTGTCACAGGCAGGATCACAATAGGTAAACACCTAATTTACACTATTTAGAAATCACCTCTCTGGTATTGTACAACTCATGACACTCGCTCCCTCAATTGTTCCATCCTGGTCCTGTTATTAATTACAGCACACTTTTAACAAAGCGACATTGTCTATGACTAATCATCGACAGAATGATTAAAGATGCTCTCCACTTTTTTGAATAATTTGCCTCCTGTTCGTCTGTGTTCTTTTCTGAACTACATGTCACTGCCGCTCTCTTTTTTTGTTTTATTCACAGTCAAGATGTGAGTTCGATGATATTCGATCACCAGCGTCCAGAGAGGCGTTCGCCAGCCCGTCCATCAGGACTAACGGGTTGAGAGAGAGTTTCGACAATGCTGCTGCAGTGAGGTGAAGCACTGCGGGGCTTATGGTTAATAAAGGGTGTACATGGTTTTATATAGAAATACGGAGCTTGCCATGTAGGATGACATTACGCGATGCTCTCAGGTGTGATTTTATAAAGGTAATGCATGTTTTTCCCCAAATGTGTAAAAAAAAAAAAGTCATCTGCAGAACTTCAAAAAGGTTCATACTATGGACAAACTTTAACATAAAATTCAAGAAAGCTTTAATCTAACTTTAGAATAAAAGAAATAGCCAGAGGAAGCACTCAAAACTAGTTAAATAAACAAAGAAACAAACACAAAAAGCGGCATGACTGATAGGTGCTTGAGAGAAGAGCAGGTGTATGGATGCTGTTCTCCACCATGCAGCCACACCGTGTGAGGAGAGCGTCTCCTAAGCCTGGATCTGGCATGGCTTTGGAGTGCTGTTTGGCGACTGGAGGCAGAGCGGTGTCGGGAGGATCATCAGTCGCTCTCTCCCAGGGAGATGAGCAGCATAGGCCAATTTCATATGCGGGGCTCGGCCCCTGGGTCTGAGTGGAGGTCCACCCAGTATCCTGGCTTCATTAATCATCCCGCCAAGGCTTACCGGCAAACCCCCTCTCCGCCCTCTCCTAGACAACCCCTTGGATTACACAGAGCCAGTGAAATGTCAGCCCAAATCTGAGTCTTGATGCAGATAATCATTTCAATAATATTTCTCCATTTGTGCCCCCGATGCCAGGGGAATAAAGCTTTTCCACTGTCAGGTAGCATAAGACTACAGTTGGTGGGAATACTTGACTCTGAGCCAGATGGCTTAGCCATGCTTGCAGCATATGTTCAACAAGCAGTCCTGTGCCAAGTACGCATTAGGTTTTTTTATTAATTTGAAGCAGCCAGGAATGCATACGTATATATTTACCTGATCCCACCACTGCTTGCTCCCCCTCAACCCCAGCGCTCCCTATAGAGAAGTTAACTAAACTCAGCTGGTGTCTGTGATAAGAAGAAATATAATTCTGCATATTATCTGATAACTTTAAATATTTTAGTAAGAATGCTACATTTACTATTGTTTTAATAATATCTTAAAATATGTGTTAACCGATTATTATATTGAGGAAGATTCAATTAAAAATAAAACACTTCCCATTTCCATCTCCCTCTTCTTCTTTTTTTTTCCCCCAAATGAAGGGAGTTTATCACTAATCAAAAGCAATTATAATGTATATTTACAGCTCTGAAATCTGCCATAGTGGTAGTGGTTGATGCAAAGCAAATTACCATTTAGATGCATGAATATACTTGGGTCCAAGACAAAAGAAACAGTACTGCATGGGAGGGCAAATTTATTCATTACCACTAAGTTGAACTTCCCTTTAACAGCCCTGTGCTCTGCAATCCTGGGAGTTCTTTTCTCAGTGACTTATAGTGGTGCAGGGGGAGGGGGTACGGCGCGCCGAAAATGTCAATAGAAATAGTAAGTGTGAGAGGGAAGGCTTGCCTAATTAGTGCCCATTTAGATTTTATGACGGCTCTGAGATCTGCTCTTCCTGACAGAGAGCACTATAGTTGCATATTGTCCTAGCCTGAGGGAACCATAGGAAAATCCAGATTTATTGTACCTATCATACCAGCATATTTCATTTGCCATTATGAGATGCCATCTTGCAATGATGCCAGATTATTTATTACAGATTAAATTGTGGGACCTAGGTGGTTGAGGAACATTTCAGAGTGCCATTCCTCTTATTAACTTCTTCATTATCTGCCCCACTGTGATCTAAAAGCTCCCTCCTTCCTACCTGCGTTAACAAATACATTACTGATTGGACAATGCCTAACTGTTTTTCTACACTCTGCATTAGTGCTGCCACGCACAACACAACTCATCTGTTTCCTCTGCTTAGGGCGGACTGTGATTTCATTAGGCCTAATTTCACATAGGGAAGTGATGTTTCTTTTGTTCTGGTAGTTTTTGTTCTAGTTATTCCACGCAACCCGGACTAAAGTAGCCAGGCTTGGTTTAAACTGTGAGAGTTTTTGCTGCAGCCAACAAACAACATATTTGGAAAAACCCTGAGTTTTAATTACACCAACAATTACACTTGTGTCTGTTCGCAACCGCACGGTGTTCAGGGGTGTATTAAAGGTTGACACTGAGTGTTACCCTTCTCTTATTTATTCCTGTCTGGCTCTGCATTTTCCAGACGGTTCAGTGGTTTTATATATTCAGTGTATTAGGTAGTGTTTATTTCCTGTGTACCTTAAACCCCACGATGTTGGCATTTATCCTATTTACACATCAATATTACATCCCCACGAAGGCCTGGAGAGTTGCATTTAAGTCATTGTACAGGGTGGTATTAAAATGTACTCCATACTGTGAGGCGAGCTCGTCAGGGAATAGCTGGGCCCTGGACTCCCATTACCCAGCATAAAAGTGTCAGCCACTTTAATTACATTCATGCCTTCCTCAGTCCATTTCACTTCATCTGCAATCAGATTTCATGCACAGATCTCATGCCGTCGTTTCAACCAGTTGGACGGGGATAGCGGTGAGATCATGATCTAACAGGATTTTTTTTATTTATTTTTTTTAGATGTTATTTCCCGTCTGTCTAGCTGAAGTCATGATATATGACTGAGTGCCCTGTTTAGACATCAGATGTTACAGGTGTTCCCAGCTGGTCACGGATCTGCAGTCACAAGCCAAACGCCTTGCCTGCTGCTTGATCCCTCAATGTGAATTTGAGTATCTGCCCCTGGAATTGTTGATTAAGGTGGCATACCCAGCCACTAAATATCAGTGCACCCCACTGAGAGTGGAAAAATGGGCTGTACACAGGACACCATCGCAGAGGAGGGTAAGGGGGTGGATGGGTGGGGGGTGGGGGGGGTCAAGTTCCACTGGTCAGACTGTTAGCGAGCGCGGAAGAGGCAGTGTCACTTACTGTTTCACGGGGAAGCTTCCTGACCTTCTAGGAGTGAAAGCGAGATTCTCTCTTGTTTATACTCAGCCATGGATCAGTGCATGGAATATGTCTACATCCTCTCAGCCAATTTCACACAGAGGAGGCGCAGTGTGGGCGGCCGACACAAGCCGTTTCCCCTGGACGATGAGGCCCATCCCTCACGCACGTCCTCTGTCTGTGACTGGAGGTGTACACATACAGACAAAGACAGAGGCAGTCTACTGCTCCACTGGGCCACAGAACTATCCCCTCCCCGGGGACACTCGAGTTGGGATCAGCCTTTAGCTCTGGGTTCATATCCCAGAGATGGGCGTCTCACTCAGTCAAACACTAATAAAACAATTTAGAGATTTATTGCTCTGTAGCTGTTCCCAGATGACGGTTTGCTTCTTTTTGAGGTCCAATTCCATATAAGTAGTGTCATTTTTAATTTTATTTTCACCCATCTTCTCCAAGCTATTGGGGTAGCATTGTGGAGCTGCGTCTGAACAGTGAAGTGGTGGGGAAAAAAAAAAAACACTTCAAAGAGACTCATTTGAAAAGCCTCGTATTGAAATGATGAGTCAACGAGTCCTTCTGAAGGTAATTTATAGGCCAAATAAGTGGACATAAAGCACTCAGGTGAATTATCAGGGAAGTCATTAATTACCTCTAATGATTTGAAGGCGACAAGCACATTTGCTATAAAACCTATTTATGATACACATTAAGGTGGAGCTTTTCTTAAGACCAACATTCAAGCATGCATCGGCCATGGAAAAATAAGGATAAAATCATCCTCCAAACTCTTAATGACAAAATAAGAGATTTATACCAATTTTGCATTAACCATCAAAAGGTAATCAAACCCCTGTCAGTGATCCCACTTCAGAGCCACACACTGCTCCTGGATAAAGCCTCTTCACTTCATGCCCAATTGATCTAATTACATGAAAAAATTCACACTCTCCGTCTTTCTGATATAGTGGGTCCTGTTAGATCTGGCTGTTCAGTTAATTAATTCTTCATTCTTTATCGCTGTAGTGGCCTGGGAAGCCAGTCCAATATTCAGCACCTTCGTAGCTCTTTTTTTTTGGGGGGGTGGGGGTTGTCTTGTTTTTTGTGCAGCCTCAGGTAAGCGCAGCTCCAACCACAGTCCGGCGTTGGTCTGTGCTTCTTCCCCTGTAATCAGCGACCCCTGTTACTCAATTATGTGGTGTGAATTTGGGCTCTTTGGTGACCTTCTCACAGTGATCCTACTACTGACCCTTCAATAAGACCGTAGCCTTCCCACCACTGCTTTGTGTGTTGCATCGCTTTTTTTCTTCTTCTTTTTTTTTTCATTTGTGGGATCTTTATGAAGAGGGAAATGAAAGGAAGCGGGTCACTCATGTTGTGTTCTCACATCTACCCACTTCAGAGGCTCAGAGCTGGAGGTTGGTGTTTACTTTGATTCTATGTAGGGTACACCTGAGGTTCAAGGGTTGGAGGGCAGGAAGCATCACTCTCTTGTAGGTAATCATATCCAGCTTTGTGCTCCTTGTACCCCGACACTGAGGGTGGCAGCTTAAAGGCTGTCTCAAGCCTTGTTCCAGTCCACACTTTTGATATCGTCAGCAGCAGTAGCAGTAAACCTGTTTCTCTGGTCTGTGTGATCACGGAGGATTCGGCTCAGTGCCGTGTTGATGTACACCTCCCCTCTGTAGCAGATCTTTAGCGGTAGTGGATCTTTATGTACCGTACCTCACTGCGGGTACTCCACGTTTTTAAGATGACATATTAGCCAGCTCCAGGGTGGTTAAAGGTGATGCAAAGATTACAGCTATTTACTGAATTATCTGTCTGTGAGACTACCCTCATATCTCTGCATATATTACCTTGAGCTTGAGTTTAAAGAGCGATTGCTCAGAACAAGGAAGTTAAAGAGGCAATTACATAATGAAATGGGCCATCAATTCTGTTCGTGGCCTTTTTCTCTTTGAACAGAGATGGCCCAGATATCCCTGGTTTAGCTGACCCAGTAGAAGTACAACTGTTTGTATTGAAGTCTCCTTTATCAAGGGACCAGGAAGCTGCATGGGTCTGTCTGGCTTTCTATCTGCATTCGGTAATTCAGTTATTAATTACCCTTCCTCTCAGAGGAGCAGTGGCCATTGTATTTACAGTGTTTCCATGGTGACCCAAGCCCATTTATAAGGTTTGCGTCAATATTAAAACAAGACCTGTATTCAAATGGCCTCCACCTAAATATAGCCAGTGTCTCATAATGTGCAGTGGGTTATTATAGTGAAATTAACACTGCTTCATTTCAGCCTGGATTACTGGTAATACTCTGCAGTCCTGCAGCTTGCAGGGGAAGTGTAGGAAACATAATTTTTAGCTTATGTCTCACTCACTATATTAGAATATTATTGAAGGAAGATATTTATATTCTATCTTATTCTGCTCTGAGATGAATAAATTGGATTGTATATAAAAATATGTGCACACTCCACACACCATTTTGAAACAATATAAATGCAAAAGATTTCCAAATTTAAAAAGTGGGAAATCATATGAGATCAGTTACAGGATTCACATTTTTTTTCTCTGCTTATTTGTTTTTGATTATTACTTAAAATATTTTATTACCTTTATTTATTAACATATGTATGGTACAATGATCAATATAGCATATAATTATTGTTATGCATATTGAGTGGAGGAAAAAGTAATTACGTACCTGCAATAACATACATTGTCACAATAAAATACACAATACTACTGAAAAATATTAATATTTTTGTTAAAACAAATGTAATTGTTTCAAGTGATACAATAATGAAGTTAATCCCTATAGTTTACTTCCATCAAAACATTTTTTCGCATTGCTTGCACTCTGTTTTTTACTAATTATCTCCTTCTCTGTTTGAATAATATCACAATGCCGATTAACGTTTATCTACTGTTTAACTGTGTTTAGTGGTAATCAAATCAAATCATTTGGCTTTCCATTTTTAGGCTTATATCATTTAACTACCTTGTTTCTTTATAGTTTGTGTTTTTAAGTAGTTATCTAGTTTGATTTATTGGAAATGATACCTGGTATACATAATAAATACCTTTATTAATTTTAATTATCATTGCATTATTACCTGGAAAATATTTATTTCGTCTGTAAAGACATTGAAAGCACTCACACTAATTATCTGCAATTGCATTTCTTCTCAACTACACATTATGATGACTATTTATGCATTGCACATTTTCACAATGACATCTTTGAATCTATAACCTTCAGTTGAGGATAAAGTTTCAGCAGGTATCTACAGTAAATGTTCCCAATGCAGCCCCGGTTTATGCACTGTTTATGCACAGTATTACTCCTAT
Source organism: Lipophrys pholis (assembly GCF_963383615.2). Lineage (NCBI taxonomy): Eukaryota > Metazoa > Chordata > Actinopteri > Blenniiformes > Blenniidae > Lipophrys > Lipophrys pholis. Next base: position 13,992,265 of record NC_137632.1, read on the forward strand.
AGTTTGTACTTCTGTTGTGGAGAGTCAAAGAGTAAAATAGCGAATGGCTCTTATTTGGGCCCAAACAGGACCCACACCTTCTGTCACAGCCTCCAGCCCTGGGCCGACGGCAACCTGCTGCCAGGGCTATGCGTGCTGCCAGTTGTAGTTTTAATTGGCCATCTGGGGAAAGCTGGATCTAGTGGCTGGATATTAATCAGTAAATTAACCCAGCCATAATACAGCTTCCTCCCAGTGGAAGCCCGGCAGCTGTGGGCAGAGAAAAAGAGAGCGGGAGCACGAAAGAGAGATGAACCATAGGCTGGAGAGGCTGAAAAGGGAGGCTCCCGAATGGGCTGGCCCATGATTGAACATTTCCTCCATGTCCCTCGCCGCGCTCCCCTGTCTGCAACAGCGCTGACCCCCAATTTGTCTGACAATCACATGGAGGATTATCTCCAGCATGTCAGTGCAGATGTCACAGGTACTTCCTCTCACTGAGGACAAAGCAACAAATTCAGACTTAAAGCTGACTTTTTTGGAGGGGCCAAAACTGACAGCTGTATTGAAGAGCTGGAGCGAGATTGGAAGGAAAGTGCTCTGTAAAAGTTCAGGGGGAGGTTACTTCTGCAAAGTCTCTCTGAGAGAAGGACTCTCTCTTTCTGTGTGTGTGTGTGTGTGTGTGTGTGTGTGTGTGTGTGTGTGTGTGTGTGTGTGTGTGTGTGTGTGTGTGTGTGTGTGTGTGTGTGTGTGTGTGTGTGTGTGTGTGTGTGTGTGTGTGTGTGTGTGTCATTAGTGTATTTGAATGACTGCAATTGTTAGCAGTCCCCAGAGTTCACCAATTAAAAGGCTAATGAATATACAACAGCTAATTATTATAAGCAAGCTAGATTATCATAATAGCCTGTTCATATAGTTTCAAGCATTGAGTTTGGACACACTGAGGCTAGTTACACTCATATTGCTGTTAAAATGACCCATGTATTTACTCCGAGATGGAAAAAACAGAAGTCACATCGGAAATGATTAGAGAGCATATAAAAATAAATATAAATGCCTCAATTCATTGTGGAGGAGGGAAATATACAAAATATCACATTATCGTATTTGTCCTTTTATACAGCTGTAATAACCTGATAAAATCAGTTTATTTGTTACTATTAGTTTGTATATGTTATTTTTACCAGGTAAAGTTTATTTGTTGTTTATCTGTTCCTGATGACAAAACAGGAAGGGACTACTTTGTTGTTTTAAGGGGAGTGCGGAGGGATACCATGAGGGTGGCCGGAAAAAAAAGGAAAAGGGATATACGAGCCGGAGAAGACACGACAAGGGGCGAAAGATAGTTTAAGGTCTTTTCAGAGTTTGTGGCCTTCTTAATTCTTTACTCTTGTGAAAGGGGTTTTCTATCCACCCGCATTATCACACTGACCATACATTGTTAACGGAGCCAATTGTGGACGTCTTTGTCTCTGAGTTGCAAGCTAGCCACGTTAGCTTAGCTCACCGGAGCCACAAGGACAGGACGCACGTGGGGATCTCCAGTCGGCACGAGAGCTGGGAACAACTGCAAGGCAACAGGGAGGCTGCCTGTGCCCAGGAACGTCTGCCTGCAGGTGTGTCAGAGTTGCCTGTCAGCTGGGGTCGTCCTGCCATGAGGGAGGCTAGCCTGCTGACAGGGAGTCTACATTTGCGGTAGGACTTGCCCAGTTCTGAAACTGTGCTCAGGTCATCTTTCCTCTCTATGAGCTCCAACAAAAAGCGCGCCAACGAACATTAAACCTCTCGAGAGTGCACTTTGGGTGACAGATTAGTATCTGATCAATCCCGGGTCTATTTTATTTTCACTCATTTATTATTGGTTCATTCAAAGTGTTTATTCTCATTCAAATCATTGTTGTTTTTTGTGTTCAATACAGAGTTTGATTTTCTTTCTTGTGGTTGTGATATTATTTGTATTTCCTGCTACATTACCCTAGACACGTTACATTACATTGAGATGTCCCTTTCACCATTGAGTTAGAAGTGTTTATTTAAAGGGGCAATCACGTTATCAGTTTAATTGTAAAGATTTCCTCTCAGTACGAGCCTATGGTGAGAGGGTTACATTTTTGGGGGCTCGTCCGGGATAAAAGTTATTTCATTTTCTGTTGATGTATAAAGGTGTTTGTGGCAATCATAGTAAACATTTTGTGTAACTTTTGTAACTTCCAAAATGGATGCTGTTGAGATTGAAGCCTGGTGTAAAAGAAAACAGTTAGCTCATGAAAATGCACTAGTGCTGAGTAACATTGCTCCTGATGTTACAGACGATGTACTGCTCAGAGCTCTAGGTCAAGTAAAAAATTTGGGTAGATCAAAGATTGTTGACCGCTGTGTAGACACTGCCACCAAGACACAGTTTTTGCTCATTCAGACTTCCACTGACTTGACAAAGCAAAGCCTGCCTGACTGTGTTGGACTTCCTGGGGAGGCCGGTCCTTGGCCTGTTCAAATACTTCCTGGTTCCCGACCAGAGGAAGTGTTTAAAGATAAACTTCTGTCTTTTTTAGAGCAGGAAGGCAAGACTGTCGCTGACATCCAGGGGTTTGTGAACCCATCCCCACTAGATTTGAACACAGCACTGATCAATGCTCTGAGTTCCATAGTGGACAAGTGTAACACCAGCCCTGTTGATACCCATAGCTACCGCAAGCTTCGCACGTTTTCTGGAGTCAAGCCTATCCCTAGTGGAGAAGAGGAGTATGATGCTTGGGCAGAGCAGACAATGCATTTGTTGGAAGAGTGGCAGTGCAGTGATGCTGTGAAAAAACAGAGAATTGTGGAAAGCTTAAAGGGGCCTGCTGCAGACATTGTCAGATTTTTGAAAACGCAGAACCCAGCAGCTGCTTCACACGACTATATGCAGGCTTTAGAGGTGGCTTTTGGAACCACTGAGAGTACTTCTGATCTTCTTGTGAGATTCCGGCACACATTTCAAAATGATGGTGAAAGACTTTCCAGTTATCTGCTGAGGTTAGATAAATTGCTGCATTGTGTGTTTAGAAAAGGCGGGATCAAGGTCTCTGAAATGGATCAGCTTCGTATTGACCAGGTTGTGAGAGGTGCGTTACCCAGTGACATGATTGCCCTACGTATCCGCATGACCCATAAGTTACGAGCACCTCCTACTTTCAGTGAACTGTTGAAAGAAGTGAGGGAGGAGGAAGATGCGCTTCAGAGCAGACATGATTTCAAAAGCACAGTTCTGTCTAGCACTGTTTCGGTTCCCAGACCAAACGATGATGCTAAAGAAAACTCAGAAGTGGAACAGCTGAGGAAAGAGATTAGTGTCATGAAGGCCGAGATGGTGAACCTTAAAGCCACAGCAGTCGGAACTCAATCAGACACCTATGAACCACAGGCTGAAATCCCTGCTAGAGCGAGATTCAGGAGAAATGATCAGTCACAAAAGTCCCGCTATGATGAGGACAAACCAGGGATTTTCTGTTATAAGTGCGGTGAGGATGGACATTACAAAAGAGAGTGTGATGGTGAGGAGAACCTTAAGAGAGTCAATAATCGACTGATCAAACTCGCCAAGAAATCGGGAAACTACCGCGGGACCCAGTAAAGGAGCGGCCTGGTATCCCGATGGTCAAGACATGCTCCACCAAGTGCATCAACAATGACAGAAAAGTGGTCAACACTATACCTGAAGGCTTAGTAGGCCCTAATTCAGCTGTACCAGTACAGATTGAAGGTGTTTATGCTAAAGCTATCCTCGACACTGGTTCTCAAGTTACTTTGTTGTACAGATCCTTCTATGACAGATACCTGGCTCATTTGCCGTTGACATCCATCAGTGCTTTGCAGATATGGGGTCTCAGCCCATCTGATTACCCTTATGATGGCTATTTGTCAATCAGGCTGGAGTTCATGGAGGCTGATGTAGGAGTGGTTGAGGCCATTGATGCCCTTGTGTTGGTCTGTCCTGATCCCACGGTTAAAGGCGAGGCATCCATTCTTGTTGGCACAAACACACCTACTGTGCGGCGATTACTAAAGAGCTGTAAAGAAAAGGGAGGGGAGAACTTTTTGAACACAAGGCATATTCACCCTGTTTTCAAGAATGTGTTTGAAAAGTTAGCTTACCTGCCGCTCCCGAGTGATGATGATGATGACAAAAGAGGGACTGTGTGGTTCACTCAAGCAAAACCCATAATCTTGCGCCCTGGAGGGGTAGCGAGAGTGACAGGTGTTCCAAAGTTTCAGGGAATTCCCAGTACACAAGCGATTCTTGTTGATTCACCTGATGAGCATTTGGATGACTCAAGGTTTCCTGAGCAGATCCTAGTAAGGTCAGAGTTGCAGGCGTCTTCGGCCGCGATGTCCAAGAGAATCACTGTACTTGTTAGAAACGTGTCAGCTAAAGAAGTCGTACTGACCAAGGGGATGCCAATTGCTCACCTGTTTCCTGTAGAGGTGATGCCGTCACATGCAGTGAGCAACAAGGCTAGTGATAACTCTACGGATAAGGTGACACCAGTTTCTTTCGAGTTTGGAGATTCTCCTGTCTCGGGGGAATGGAAAGAGCGGCTGGTAAAGAAACTCATGGAACGAAGTGAAGTTTTCTCCACTCACGAGTTTGATGTGGGATGCAGTAAAAGCACTCACCACACCATTAAAACCACAGAGGACAAACCATTCAGGGAGAGGTCTCGTCGTCTGCCACCTGCTGATGTTGAGGCATTGAGAGAACATTTAGCACAACTCAAGAATGTTGGGGTCATTACTGAGTCACGAAGCCCTTATGCCTCCCCTATAGTAGTGGTGAGGAAAAAGAATGGTAAAATAAGGATGTGTGTTGACTTCAGGACCTTAAACAGGCGCACTGTCCCGGACCAGTACACGGTGCCGAGGATTGAAGACGCATTGGCTTGTCTAAATGGCAGCAAGTGGTTTAGTGTGCTAGACTTGCGGAGTGGGTACTATCAAGTGCCAATGAGTGAAGCCGACAAGGAGAAAACAGCTTTCATTTGTCCAGTTGGTTTCTACCAATTTGAAAGGATGCCGCAAGGAGTGTCAGGGGCTCCTGCGACTTTTCAGCGCATTATGGAGAAAACTGTCGGAGACATGAACTTGCTTGAAGTTTTGGTCTACCTCGATGACCTTATTGTGTTTGGTGCCACACTCGAAGAGCACGAGGAGAGGTTGTTAAAGGTGCTTGACCGACTCCAAGACGAGGGCCTCAAGTTGTCACTGGACAAATGTCAGTTCTGCCAACCTTCAGTGACATATGTGGGACATGTCATATCCCAAAATGGTGTGTCAACAGATCCAAAAAAGACAGAAGCGGTAACTACATGGCCCAGACCAACGACAGTGACTGCGCTGCGGTCATTTCTCGGGTTCTGTGGATACTATCGACGGTTTGTGAAGGATTACTCAAAAGTCGCTCATCCTTTGAACCAGTTGTTATCCGGGTATCCGCCCACTGTCAAGAAGTCGAAGGTGAACAAGAACAGACATTACCTTAACCCAGTTGAGCCTTTTGGGAGTAGATGGGATGATAAATGTGAGGCAGCCTTCGAAATGCTGAAGCAGAGACTTACTCAAGCTCCTGTATTGGCTTTTGCAGACCCACATTTACCCTATGTTCTGCACGTAGATGCTAGCCGAGAAGGTTTGGGTGGGGTGCTGTACCAAGATCAGGGTGAGGGGCTAAGACCAGTTGCTTTTGTAAGCCGGAGCTTAACTCCCTCTGAACAACATTACCCCGCTCATAAACTTGAGTTCCTGGCGTTAAAGTGGGCCGTGGTGGACAAGTTGCACGACTACCTTTACGGGGTTAAGTTTGAAGTCCGAACAGACAATAACCCATTGACTTATGTTTTGACATCTGCTAAATTGGATGCCACGGGTCACCGCTGGCTAGCAGCCTTGTCTACCTATGACTTCAGTCTAAAGTACAGGTCTGGGTCCCTGAACATTGACGCAGATGCGCTGTCTCGTCGGTCACACTCTACAGATGTTTTAGAACAGAGGTGGCAAAACATCTCCGCTGAGAGCGTGAGAGCCATGTGTCAGAGTTGTGCATTAACTGAGTCGATGGGTCATTGTCTAATGAGAGCAGTTGATCACTTAGTGCCCCCAGTGCAGGCCCTCCCACAGGCTTTCTGTAATTTGTCCACCCTGAGCACTAAAGGAATGCCGGTTTTGAGTCAAAAAGAGCTGTCTGAAGCTCAACAAGATGATCCTGCCATTGGAGAAGTGTGGACAGCTTTTCAACATGGAGATGTATCACGAGTTGATAGGACTAAACATGGGACCTGTCCATTGCTCTTGAGAGAATGGGATAGATTCAAGATACAGCAGGGTGTCCTGTACAGAGTCACAAGCCCCCCTGGCAAATCCCATAGATCCCAGTTAGTTTTGCCTGAAAAGTACAGGGAGGTGGTGATGAAGTCATTACATGATGACTCTGGTCATTTAGGCATTGATAAGACCTACGGCCTAATCAAAGACCGCTTCTACTGGCCTAGGATGAAAACGGCAGTAGAGGACTATTGCAAGACATGTGCGCGTTGTATTCGGAGAAAAACTCTACCCCGGAGAGTTGCTCCATTGTCTCATATGCACAGTGATGGCCCATTAGATCTCGTATGCATGGATTTTTTATCCATCGAACCAGACTCCAGTAATACCGAAAACGTCCTTGTTGTAACCGATCACTATACAAGGTACGCTCAAGCCTTCCCCACAAAAGACCAGAAAGCAGCCACGGTGGCTAAAGTTTTGGTGGAGAAGTACTTTGTTCACTATGGGTTGCCGAAAAGAATGCATAGTGATCAAGGACGTGATTTCGAGAGTTGTCTTATTCGGGAGATGTTAAGTATTCTTGGCATTGACAAATCCAGAACTACTCCCTACCATCCCCAAGGAGATCCTCAGCCCGAGAGATTCAATAGGACTTTGTTAGATATGCTGGGGACCCTAGAGCCAAACAGAAAGAAAAGGTGGAGTCAGCATGTTGCGCACTTGATTCACGCTTATAACTGTACTCCGAATGAAGCCACCGGGTTCTCGCCCTATTATCTCATGTTTGGACGTGAGGCCAGAATGCCCGTGGACCTTTGTTTTGGAACATCAAGTGATGGAACCCGACAGAAAAACTACCTCAAGTACGTTGCTGATATGAAGGAGGACTTACAAGCTGCGTATAACATTGCTGAAGCAGCCGCTGCTAAGCAGAACAAAGACAACAAGCGAAGATATGATCAAAAGATCCGTTTCACACAGTTGCTGCCTGGGGATAGAGTTCTGATCCGGAATTTGGGGTTGCCAGGGAAGCACAAGTTGGCTGATCGTTGGGCTTCTAACCCATACATTGTGGAGAGTCAAATGTCAAACTTGCCCGTGTTTCGGTTAAGACCAGCAAATGGAGAGGGACCCACCAAAATCCTCCATCGAAATCACCTGCTGCCCCTGGGACAAACTGTGACTCACCCAGTTGCTAACCCTGAAACTGTGCCTCCTATCAAAACTCAGCGCAGGAGGAGAAAGAGACATTGCCAGAATGCTGACCCATCAGACAATGAACAGACACCATTAACATCACTCAACAACATGCAGGAAAGTGGAAAAGGAAGACCTGTTGTCGATGATAAACAAAGTTCTGACTCAGAGAACGAGGAACATGGTGTATGGTTTGAGGATGGAGATCTAGAGGATAGAGGGGACAAAGAAACTCCTGAACCTTTTAGTCTTGACCTTGATGTCCTGTGGAGGGATGAGAGTGAACAGCCACAGACAATGGATGCTATCACTTTGACAGAGACACGTGAGGATGAGAGAGACTCGGAGACTGCCGGGACTATTGAAGAGCTTGAGCCTCCACAGACTCATGACAATGAGACAGAACTTGGGACAGACACTGAGTTGGATGCTGACCTTTGTACCGACACCAGACGTGCACATAGACTCAGACGAACCCCTCTCAGGTTAACCTATGACACGCTTGGCAATCCCAGTATTACTGCTACTCCTGTAGTTAAACATGTTTCTTGTTTCTTTCAGTGGATTGGCACGCCTCTTGTTGCTTGATTGTTTTGAAGTGTTTGTTGAACAAGGTACAAAGTCATGAGGGCATGCCTTTTCAATTAGTGGGGGGAGAGTGTAATAACCTGATAAAATCAGTTTATTTGTTACTATTAGTTTGTATATGTTATTTTTACCAGGTAAAGTTTATTTGTTGTTTATCTGTTCCTGATGACAAAACAGGAAGGGACTACTTTGTTGTTTTAAGGGGAGTGCGGAGGGATACCATGAGGGTGGCCGGAAAAAAAAGGAAAAGGGATATACGAGCCGGAGAAGACACGACAAGGGGCGAAAGATAGTTTAAGGTCTTTTCAGAGTTTGTGGCCTTCTTAATTCTTTACTCTTGTGAAAGGGGTTTTCTATCCACCCGCATTATCACACTGACCATACATTGTTAACGGAGCCAATTGTGGACGTCTTTGTCTCTGAGTTGCAAGCTAGCCACGTTAGCTTAGCTCACCGGAGCCACAAGGACAGGACGCACGTGGGGATCTCCAGTCGGCACGAGAGCTGGGAACAACTGCAAGGCAACAGGGAGGCTGCCTGTGCCCAGGAACGTCTGCCTGCAGGTGTGTCAGAGTTGCCTGTCAGCTGGGGTCGTCCTGCCATGAGGGAGGCTAGCCTGCTGACAGGGAGTCTACATTTGCGGTAGGACTTGCCCAGTTCTGAAACTGTGCTCAGGTCATCTTTCCTCTCTATGAGCTCCAACAAAAAGCGCGCCAACGAACATTAAACCTCTCGAGAGTGCACTTTGGGTGACAGATTAGTATCTGATCAATCCCGGGTCTATTTTATTTTCACTCATTTATTATTGGTTCATTCAAAGTGTTTATTCTCATTCAAATCATTGTTGTTTTTTGTGTTCAATACAGAGTTTGATTTTCTTTCTTGTGGTTGTGATATTATTTGTATTTCCTGCTACATTACCCTAGACACGTTACATTACATTGAGATGTCCCTTTCACCATTGAGTTAGAAGTGTTTATTTAAAGGGGCAATCACGTTATCAGTTTAATTGTAAAGATTTCCTCTCAGTACGAGCCTATGGTGAGAGGGTTACACAGCAATAGAACTACTTTCTATGAAGTGAAGAGGAGCATTTTCTCGAAATCAATTTCAATATGTTTTCTATTCTACTGAAATAAACACTTAAATCATGGAAATTCGTGAAATGACCTGAAAAGCCAACATTTTCAAGTCATGCTCACTCATTTGCAACAATGCCCTGAACATCCTAACGCAGACAGAGGTGGGAACTGTTTAAAGCAGTTACCTCCTGAAGAAACTAACAGACAAATGTCTCCTTTCATTTATCCAAACTTCTTTATTTTTGCTACTGAGGGAGGTCAGTTGGATTGATTCTCCTCATGCAAACTCTCAGTTATTATCCGAATCTGAAAAAGCATTTTGAGTCCAATCAGCTTTTTGTTACAAGGATCATTCATGTTATTTTTCTTCGGGAACATGCTGCATTGGGATGTCAAACTTGCACCATTATGAACTGCAGTTGCTGACGTGATACGATAGCCTGGCCGTTTAATAAAAGGGAGGGGAAAAAAGCATAGCAGTGGATGTCACAATGCATCACACGGAAGCAATGTCAACCACTAACCCACTCCACCTCTTATATATTCATGCATAGCAAACACAAAGACTCAAACCCATGTGGCATATGCCATATGACCCTGCGGAGGGCTTTTATGGTGTGATGTCATCACGCCCCATTGTCATAAATGAACCACCTCACTTCTGCGCCTGTCTGTCAATAAATTTTCAAGGGGCCTCTGTCATATGTCCTGACGCTACTGTGCTCTGGATGGACATGAAATAATTGCCATGCAAAGAGTTGCACGTTTCCCTTTCTAATTTTAAGGGTCAACAGCATTTTAATACCATTTTAAACACACACACAGTGTTTTTTATGATGCATGTACAAGCGGCTTTTGATAGCTTAACCAGCCAAGCATGGTTAAAGAGAGAAACCGTTGCAGCTGCTTCCAGGACCCACTTAATTTAGTCCCCTGACCCTGGTTCACCTGAGTCTGCATGGAAATCATAATGCAATTCAAGTGTGAAGAAAAATGATATACTGTGTATTTACCCCAAATATTTATGCAGGACCCACTAACAGTCATGCTTACTTCTAATAAAGGGAAAGTGATGCCTTGTAACACTGGAAATGTTAGGTTGCTGCTACATTGCCTGAGGCCATTGTTTCCTCCATTATCATTTTCATTGGATTCTATACAGGGCAGTGTTACCAGTGTTTACAATGTCTGTCTCATACACTGTAGACCTTAGGTGTTTTACAGAGCCATTTTGGATATAAAAAGGGTTCTTTTTGAAATTTTGAGTTTATTGTCAATAAATAGTCTACACTGTTGTATTATTCAGTCTCAGTGACATATGAGCCATACTGCATTCTGACCCATACACTATAGAACGTTTCTGCTATCTACCGACCATTGGCACAATAACTCTATGGGTTGCACACAGCTCACGAAAGAAGCATTTTTCCTTTCATTTTCTTCTGTCCACTCAAGGTTGCAATTCACTCAAAGTGACAGCTGCTGCAGGCATCCAACAATGTGTCTATTGCTTAACATCCCCACCACTATCTGCTGACCTGATGATACCGCGTACTACCTGAGGGATGAAAAACTCAGTTAGAAAACACAATGGAATAAAAGAGGAAATTCTCTATATACAGTAGCACCTCTGAATTGGATGGTTATTCTTCAGTTTAGGTCCTTAAGAAGTATGTCAATAGTGATTCAAGGCGATCAGGTGAGCCCTGTTATAACCAAGCAGAGCTCCCTGAGGCACAATCATGTTCTATATTTCCAGAGGGAAGGTCTGCGCTGTACTCTGGGTAGCAATCTTCCAGTGGCCTATTAGACTGCTGTAGCTGTATAAAGAGTCAAGCAGAGAGGGTGTCTCATCAGTGCTGATAACAGGGTATCTGGTCAAGTCATTAGCTCTCCTCTTATTGAATTCCTCCAGCCAAATAGACCAAATGAAGCTAAATAAAGCTATAGATGGTGAGGAGACTTCAGCCCATTAATATGCTGCCACTTCGCTCTCCTCCTCCTCCTCCTCCTCCTCCTCCTCCTCCTCCTCCTCCTCCTCCTCCTCCTCCTCCTCCCATAGCCACAGACATTCACTGGTTTTCTCCCCCTTTCTCTCTTTCTTGCATTCTCACATTGCTCATTTTCTTCCCACTCTGTCTATCTCCCATGCTCCACTTTTTTCTACCTTCTTTTGTCCTCCGTCATTCATGGCCTCCGTCTTTCTTTTCTCCTGCCCTCCCTCCCTCCCTCCCTTCCGTCCTTCTATCATCTCTCCTCTCTCACTTTTTCCTTGTCTGGGGCCCTAATGGCGAGCATGTACAGCAGCTCTGACACCGTCACATCTGCTGGCAGAGAGGGTCTCTCCCTCACCACACAGCCTGCTAATGAGATCTTCCCCCATTTAATTAATACCATAAGAATTTTAATTCTGACTGAATCAATTTAATGTGATGTGATTTTGTCAGCTCTATTCCCCAAGTAAGGAAAAAAACAGAGCGGGCCCTGATGCTTATTACATACATCATTTCACGGGCCCTGCATTCCCTGCTGACTTAAACAAATTCTAATTAAGACTAATTAAAGCATCATTTATGAAAACGCTTGTGATAGTTATGCAAACATTCTGGGTGGGTATGCGCTGCATGATAATTACCCCCCGGTTTAAATTAAGACCTGTTCCCTGGCAATTATGCTAGCCACACACCAGCACCTCTTGGAAAACGTTCTTTATTCAATTCCTGCAATTAAATGTGAGACCTGGCTCCTGAACTATCCGCTCAGAATGCATTTTATAAGAAGAAAAGGGTGATTATGCATTGTTGTTTTTTTCCCCCCTCTGTCAGGTGGAGTTAATGGAGCCAATCCAGTGCTCTGTATTGGAGCTACATTGGGGCTAAAGTGATGATCATAAAGCAACCAGCGGTGACTGGTAATCCGAGCTGACACCCGCTGCCTCTGGATGAGGTGATTAGTGTGTGTTATCTAGGTGAGTTTGTGTCACATTGATGCTGGTTAGGCAGATGTGAGCAGATGCACTGTCTTAGATCACCACTCCCACTCATCAGTGACTTTCTCTGCATCTCTTCAAACACACTTCAGACACGCTGCATGCCTACATGGACTGTACAGTATGTTTTTGTGATGTTTTGTTAAATTGGCTCTTTTCTCAGAACAGAGTGTCTCTGAAAACAGTCTGAGTTCATAAGAATGGTTTGAAGTGGGTTGTAGAGCTATGGCAAGTGGGTACAGACATGCTTTTAAGCTCGAACATATTTACTCCAACCGTGGATTCGAAATTTGAATGATTTGACTGATCACAAAGGTGAGTTATACTTAAAATGCGTTCTGACAGTTTCTGGCGAGAATCCTGATTGAAAAAAGAAAAAGAAAAGCATAGTTTAAAATTAACAAATTATTTAATTAAAAGACAGATTTTCTGAGCTGGCTGTGAAGTAAACAACTAATTAAAATGAGGAATAAGCTCCAGTGAACAACTATAACACAAAACATGACAGTTGCAGGCCTACATATTAGAACCACCTGACTTCTATCTCTTACTACAACTAAAGCTTTTCATTTTAAATTTATCAGGTAGCTTCAATCACTGTTCGAGGGAGTAAAATTGTAATGAAAATAATTCACCAGAAGTGAGGATGTGTCAGCATCTGCAAGTCATCTCAATTTCTTTTTGTCATTGATCATATTTTATTGATTTGGCACGCACAGGGCACTGGTATTACCAAGTATTTCCCAAAGTGCAGGGGTCTGACTGTTTCTTCAATCTCTTATGGAGTGATAAAAGTCAATTACAAGCATTGCTGTGAACTCTACATTCGGCTCTTCATTTTGACAATATCGTCAAGGCTGACAAATAGTGAACGTTGAATTATGTCACGAGTGAGGCGTTTTCGCTCTTTAAATAAATGTGCTGAACCATTTGCTTATGTCAGCTGGCTGTTAATAGCCATCCTGCAGAATGCCGCCTCTTTATCAGGCTTTTAGCAGGAGTTTACAGTATGACGCCATTACACCTATCAGCTCTGTTGATACAGCAGCACACTCCCAGCAATACATTGTTTCACAGAGCTGTGGACCGGGCTATTCTTACTATATTGGCACCATTCAAGCAGCTTGAGACACACTGAAAGTACTGTTAGTGTAGGAGCCCCCTGTCCATTGCTAAAAACAATTCTCCAACTGACTGAAGCATCTTGTCTTTTGCACTTATTGATTTTTTTTTTAATTGACTTGGTCTATGTACAGTGTTAAAAAGTATTTCCACTAAATTATTGATCAGTTCATTAATTTTAATGCTTTGATATTGATCACGTGAGTTTAAATTGGATTGGTTCCACATTGACATCAGTTAAGTGCTGCTATTTAAACGAGTGGATTATAGCATTCCAGTTATATAGCATTGTAAAAGTGACACATGCTATTGTAAACATTTCTTATTGCATGATTTGCCGCTACTTTCTTACTGTGATACATATTATTTGTATATAACCTGTACTTTCACAACAAACGATCCAAGTATTTTTCCAACACTGCGCATGGTTCAGGTCTCCTTTGACTTCCCATCATGGTTAAACAATATAAGCCTACTTTTCACTTTTTCCCACACAGTTCTCTTCTCAATCATAAATGACAAGATTTTTTCTGCAGGTTTAAAGTAGAATACTGAACAGATGTGTAAGTGGCGAGACAATTCCTCCTACTTCTAAATGCTTTTAATAAAGTTATGGCTTCCCCACACTCAGATGGGTCGACGCGGTGGTGTTGTTTATATGTTTGCACAACACTTATCACTCCTGTCATGTTTGTTTACTTTTCTCAGTGTGTTCGATTTTGGCAACGCCGCAGCATTATTGCGTTTTATTTCATGAGAGGCAGCTGGTTCAATAAGATGAGGGGGGGAAGGAAAAAAAAAGGGCTCTATTCCCAAATCAGTAGCTGGTGAGGTTGAGGGAAGTGGAGCGGCAGGGAGCAGACCCCGGTTCCTCCCACGTCCTGTTTTACGTGCGCTGCCTCTCCCTGTACATGCAGATGGCACAGTGCTCCCAGATTTCATTTGAGGTAATCTAATCCCTCCACTGCTCCCTCTAGAAAGGAAGAGTATTAGCGGCCATATGTCAACCAGATTTGTCAGATTATTCATTACAATTAATTGCTGTTCCACTTAAGGCCTTTAAGGCTGTGAATTGCTCCGAAATCTATTGCAAACACAAAAATTATGAGTAAAAGACTTTGGCCCTGTCATTCAAATTTCAGGCTGACCTTTAGCGGAGCCAGGCTTTTCTGAGGGAGTGCAGGAGAGCGAGCCATTCTAATTGGTGTTTCTTCAGACCTTTTTTTTTATTTTTTTTATTTTCCATCTACAGGTAGAGTGTCTCTGTTGACAAGGAATACAGGGAGGACTGTCTTCGGGTCCAGAATGATTATGCCTGCTGCCCACTGGAGTCCACATTTTGTGGCAACACTCGCGCCCAAATACATACTTACATATTGGTAACATTCATATCTGCAATTTGTTGTGCTTATTGTTTAGATGCAGTGACACCTTAGTTAGCTTTCTGCACACTGTACACGGTCAACTGAATATCAATGTAGACTTTTTTTTTGAAGGCTGGCTGCAAGGGAGCCTAATAGCCACCTGAATTAATGTGCTGTCCAGCGACATCAGCCATAATACTTTGGTGATTAATGTTTCACTGGTGCTCGGCTTCCACAGTTAAGGCTCAGACCCCAGAGATAAACTATTCAGTACATACTCAAATAACATTCGCCCAAAGATTCACATTCAAGGCTAAATCTGACTTCTTACGTATCTTCAATTCTTTTCTTAAGAAAACCTAAACCCCAGTAAAAAATATTGACGTTATTCTATATTAACCCAAATCACACCAAGTAGTCCTTGAAGAAAAAGTCACCGCAAATTACAACATTACTGTGACTATGATTATGATTGAAATCCACGGGGCTGATTTATTGCTGATGATGTATTTTGGTTAATTAGGAGTTAAGGCACTAGAGGAGTGACTTTAAGCCTGTCTGATTGGCCCAGTTAATTGTGCTTTATGAGATAGGGCTTACCAAGCAGGGCTTAGAGACTGAATGTTAGGGCTGAAGTAGGAGGAGAAAATCTCTCCCAGGTCATATTACCCAGGCCAGAGTTAATGAGAAGGTGGGGGTAAGAGAATCCATCACCATATCAATCTGCACCACCTCTCTTTTCACCTCTGCTCCCACTGTTTTTTATCTTTTCCACATTAATCATCATTAACACGATACAACATTGTCATAATTGTCATATTTCCACTCACAGTTAATAATAGATCCACATGATTTATCCTTTACTGAATAAATCAAAATATAGGAAACATGCTGAGATATTTTAAAAAGTACAAAGTTTATATTGCCGTAATTGATATTATCTTGATTGGTTGAGGAAATAAATGATAATTTGGTGCTCTTCAATAATCAAAGACAGGAGGGTGCATATGCCTCAGTCATGTTTCTCTTTGTATTTGATTGCTCAGGCTGCCTCGAGTGCCTCAGAGTAGCTCGATGAGATCCCATATCCACTTGTATATTGGGAAAAGGAGGTGTTGAAATATTTCAGATTCTCTTCTATACTCGTGGTGCCGGTGGATCGATGCTCTGAACACCGGTTGCCTGGCCTCGTCTCATCACTGTACTCCCACCGACTGACACATCCTCATTACATTACAATACGGTTGCCACTAAAGGTCATTCTCCCAGAACATAATCACACACAATCAAAACCACAAACTTCATATATCAAGGAGACAGTAAATAGCCTCAGGGTTTATTTGCCACTGCCACAGAAATGCTTTTGGTCTATTCATAAACCAAAGTTGGGCTGACTTGAATTAAGGTATGATACCACATGAATGTGACACAGGAATAAATCCTCAAACAGACATCCCTTTGACTTTTTTCATATCTTTACATTCAAAATTGAGAAACTTTTTTTTTTATACAGCCCACTTCCTATCGTACCAGTTAAAATCAGTTAGTATCCCTCATTCAGCAGCGATTTGTCCGATTACAGTCACTTTAGGAGATGGCTGTTATGTCCACACTCCTCATCTTTTCCTCTCTACGTGTAGGTTGTCATGAAAAGAAGTGTCAATGTGGGAAAAAAAAGAGCGGAAACACACCCCTCTCCTCCATATTACCATAATGAGGAAAACACACTTAGTGGGCCATGACCTGATGTCATCTGATTATACCCATGATTAATGATATCCTTTTACCAAAACATGCCACTACTGTAACTGTCTGGGATTAAAAGCAGCAGATGGTAATGTATTCATGCTTTCAGTAACGTCTTCTTATATCCAGTGTTAAACAGATACAAGTGCTGTGTGTGTGATACTTACAATGAGATTTTGTGGACTATATTTTTTTATTTGTCTCTTTTTCTTACAGATTTATTAGGTTGCTTAATGTTAAGGTGTCGCATCCTTGTGCTTCTTTAGAACTTTTTGCATGCTTTGGATGACACGAACATCATCTGTAGAGGAATTAGACAAATTCACTTTCTATATTAGCATCAAACTGTGTAGTCTGATGTCAACCTGTTTTTTTTTTTTTTTAAGGTATAGGAATAGAGAAAACTGTTTGCAGTATGGTCTGTAACTGATCGACAGTATAACAACAAATCGTGGTGGGCACTTTCTGCTTCGTCTGCTGGGAAGATGCTCGTAATAACGGTGCAACAGTATCCCACGAGAGAGAGAGAGAGAGAGAGAGAGAGAGAGAGAGAGAGAGAGAGAGAGAGAGAGAGAGAGAGAGAGAGAGAGAGAGAGAGAGAGAGAGAGAGAGAGCTGAATTAAAGCGTCTTGTTTTGTACTCAGACTCTGGTCCACAGATACCAATGTCCAGTCGATGAGTCAGTTGAAAATATTTTCCTCTGGTTTTTCCTCCGTCCAGACGCCATGTCAACAAAGCTTCCAGTGTTGCCGTGATGTAGGAGCTACAATGTCAGTCTGTCTGCTTAATTGCGAGTGGGATGAATGTTAATTTACTCAGTAAAGAACCCCCTTTGTAGTCCTTTTATAGCCCAGAGGTGTAGATTTACATCTTAGGGATACAATGAGTTTTAGCTTGTCCTAAAAGGGGGGTGATAGGGCCCACATTCCTCAACTTCCCACTGCATATTCTTCTATTGTACATGAACACCTCTCTACCACAAAACAACCAGGGGTAGGGGTTGGAGACGACCTAAAGCTGAACTTGGGCAAAATGAAACACAGTATTTGCTCCTATCTTCAACTGTCCTCAGCAGACCAACGGTGGGAAGAGTATGAACATTTCTTTTGTCAAGTACAGCTTGTACAGATTCCTAAAATTGCACTAAATACTATTTGTTACTATAGTATTTGTTACTTTTAACAACATTTAAATATGTTGTCAGTGAACGGTATTTGGTCTCAGTTTTGTAATTTTTTCAAGATAATTTTCTAAAGAAGCAATGAAGTATTAAAAATAATTAAACTCAGAAGCAAATGTATTTTTGATTAATTAGGATTTCTGCTGATTAAAAGAACACATTCGTTGGCTGCAAACATGCAGATCAAAAGTCTTGAGTGTTCATACACATTATGAGCATGCTCAGGGTTTTGAAAGTAGCAAAATCGACTACCTCATGTAAATTTGTACTTAAGTATTATCAAAATTACATACTTGAGGAGAGAAATTATCAAATGTACAAGTACACAGTATACTACTTATTTATACCAATAGCAGTATTTGTTATTTATTTCTTGCAACCTTGTATACATGTGAACATACTATTATTATCTTTTACCAGCCACTATGTGATGTGTGTGCATATATTGTGTTTTTTAATCCATAAGACACAGCTAATGGTATGAAGGTGAGAAGTGAACGAGAACCCAAAAGACGGCCTGAAAAACAACAGTGTACTACTCAAAGGGAAATCTAGTTCACTACTACAAAGTGTAGTACTGTGTAATTGTAATAGAGGTGGTCCTGGCCTCGGGGGATTCTTGCAAGACTTCACCAGAAAGGTTCCCGTGCACTACATGAATATGCTCAAGAAATCCACCCTGTATTTGTGTATTGGGCTGTCAAAAAATTAAATGAAAAGTCATTCTAATGGGCGACCCTTGGCCTAGTTCATATTTCCTGTCAATTATAAAAGTATGAAGTCATGCATAGTTATGAGGCATGGGTGGGCCTATTAAAATTCATAAATGATTTGTGTTTATACCAGACTACTCTAAACCACTTAATTCTACGTGGCCATGTAGAACTAATGCCGCTCCCCATTGTATACCTTAAACAAGCAGGTGTATTGTGTTCCTCCCAAATTTTAATAACCCAGTTCAATATTTAAGAAAGAGGTGAGCCCAATTTTTAAAAAAAACAATACTAATTAAACAAAATAGACAAGCTTTATTTAGGCTTCAATATTGACAGTATGTGATTTTGAAACAGGGTTTTCATAATCAGGTGTTTGTTTAAAGCCAGAAGCGGCACTGAAAAAGGCCCTTTGCCAATTGCCATGACAATTGGCTAATTGTTTTCTGGTAATTATACCTTCTTCACCAGTAAACGTTTTGCGGACCTCTTGGGCTCTTGTGTAACTCAGGTGTGTGTAATTACATTTCTTAAGGTCAGCCTTTCACCAGGATGAATTAGTAAAATTGCATAGTTGACCACTTCAGGGCATGGATCCAAATGTAATTATCTTTATTAACAGATCTGCTCTTCAGTGGTATGAGATGATTCAGAATGCGATTGACTGACTTAAAGCATGTGGTTTACAATTGTGTCACACCACCTTTGATTTTACACTCCTTCATCGGTGAAGCATGATGCATTTCCAACTCAACCATCCACTTCTTAACTCAAATTAAGTAGAAGTGTCCTGGTATTGAATCCTGAATGCCAGTGTAAATACGGGCTTGAAATACACAAACACTTGATTTGTTTTCTCTCAACATGTGGGGCCTGGTGCAAGATATTGATCAGCGCTTATCCTGGTCAATCAGACTAAATGATTGCCTATAAGCCCTCAACCTCTCCTTCTTGCTGGAAGGCATGAGGGGGATCCGGAGGAAACTGAATTATAGGCGCCCAGATATGAGCTGCCTGGCCACTGATAGTTCCCAGCAGCGTCATGGAACTGAGCAATGCAAATGTACAATAAACAGGGCCTAAGCTGGTGGAGGTCTTTCAATCACACAGGGGTAATAGTTCAACCCCCGTCATGCATAATCCCAGCCTTGAAACCCCTGGGACTCCAGCTTCCAACCTCCTCAATGGCACAAAGATATTAGATAGCCATATGTAGATTCACTGGGTAAACAGACCCTCATGATAACACAATACGCTCTTTTTTCGACCAGGAATATATTTGATGCAAACTTCTGCTTTTTTCTGAGGAAAGGCTCAAATTGAAGGCTTAGCTTCACACCATCAGAATTCAATGCAGCTGTTTGCTTTGTTTAACATCCTTGATATATCTCTTGCTGAGAAGAAATTGGTATCTCTTTTTTGTGAATTAAGTTGCCTGGGTGTTTGCATTATAGACCAGCCGAGACTCAAGTGTGGCTTATAGAGGCTCTGTTGATGGGGGGGGGGATGAAGTGTGTGTAGGTTAATGGTAAGAAGAGATATAACAGCACACAACAATCATGAAAATAAGATATTGGTGGTGGTGGGGGTAGAAAATGGACAAGGGAATATTTTACATGCTTCTTTCTACGCAACTGTCTTATTATTCGGAAAGAGCTTTTTCTTTTGCTGCACATATATCAAGCAGTTAGTCTTTTCCCGCAACATGTTTACATTCTCACACTTTCTCTTACATGCCCACACACTCTTCAAGAGTCTGTAGAACACTCTCTTAAAATCATTCACACGCAGCCACACAGGCGGGCCTGCATGAGGACACACGCGTGCACAATCGCTCTGTCTTTCAGTGACTCGTGCAACCACCGCTGAAGCCCATATGGCGACAAGAGTACACACACACACACACACACACACACACACACACACACACACACACACACACACACACACACACACACACACACAGCAG
The DNA here is from genome assembly GCF_963383615.2 of Lipophrys pholis. Taxonomy (NCBI): domain Eukaryota; kingdom Metazoa; phylum Chordata; class Actinopteri; order Blenniiformes; family Blenniidae; genus Lipophrys; species Lipophrys pholis. The sequence continues at coordinate 14,012,494 of NC_137632.1, forward strand.
GGTGTGTGTCTGTCTATATGTGGGGGAGGGAAACGAGGGATAGAGAATAGGAGACAGAAATGGGGTGGAGGGTGATGGGTAAGGTTGGGGAGGGGGACTGTTGATAATATTCTCCAGAAGGGTGTAACCCCTCCTTCATCCACCCCCCACTGCTCCTTTACCTCCCTTGCCAGCAGCTCAGTAGTCCCAGCAGTCCCAGCAGGAGCCACTCCAGCCTGGGTAGAGGGTCCTTCCGGCCAGCGGGGGTCCCAGAGAAGAGGTGGGGTCGGGGAGGGGATGTGCACAGACAGCCGTGACACGGGCCACTTTTGGTTTGTGTCACATGATCCGTGTGAAAAGAGATGGTTGACGAGGAGCTGACACCGATCATCAGTTCTGCCTGTCCATTATGTCAGATAGTGTGAAGTGACAGAAGGACATTGTCTTCAAAATCCAGTAGATCAACCTTTTTGTTTGCAACAAATGTAGCAGAAATAGCCACAGGAGTCCCGGGAAGGATATGGTTATTCAGAAATAGCTCTCCTCTAATGTGATTGCAGTTTTCTCACTTCTAATTGCTTCTAGACTTGTTTCGTTCAGTTTCATACCTATACCATTGATCTGTCTGAGCAGTATATCTGTGTATTGGTTGCTAATGATGCCTCTGAGGTGCATTTTATTTTGTCACAGATACAGTGCTATAATTAAGTGTCTCAGTCCTGCTCCTCAGTACCCAGAGTGCTGCTTGTTTTCGGTCCTACTAGAATCTTAATTTCATTCAGCTGGTGTTCCCGGACTAAATCAACCCCTGATTACATGACAAAAATGAGAACCAGCAGGGCTCTGCATCCGAGAGGACCAGGAATGAGAACAACCGAAACTCGCTGCACAGTAGAAAGCAAAATGCAAATGAGATCATTTAAAAAGTAACCAAGTTTGTCAATTTTCAGAACTTGTCTGTAGGTAAGCTGAAGGCGTAAGAGTGGAGCTGGCTGGAGGCTGTTTCTTTTGGTACTGAGCACATGTGAGCCTGTTTGGAAATGTAAGCACTTGTGTGTAAGAGATGATAATGATGGTATAATAGGAATCTATTAGTCCTTCAGTTTTTGCATGCTTAATAATTAGATTAATTGAATGACACTCATTTAGAGAAAATGAGGGACCCAGTGGTGTTAATTCAACCTGTGTTTCCAGATGCTCATTTCTAAACAGCCAAGTGAACTACCTAATCATAGCCCACCATCTGGGAATTTCCCTCCAAGGCAGCAATAGGAGATGGTGCCATAATAGGTTTTCAAGGCATCGACTGATGGCTGCCCGCAACTAAACATATTGAAGCTGCTGTTTAGCTTCTTCAGCTAACAAATGGCGGGTAAAAGTGAGTGCCTTGATTATTAACTCCCAGTTCATTTAGGGCACCTAATGCTAATTTCTGTCTTTTATATGAAGGTAAATAAGGTCATTATGGCTGCGTTAATGATTAGCATATCTCACAGGTGTACTTCTCTGGGAGTATTGCTCTGAGACTTCTTTCCTTCAGTAAAAATCACTCAGTGCCATGCCAACAAAGATGGGAGACTGACTAATTTATCCCCAAATTTGCACCATGTACAAAAAATCATGCAAATGAACTGGGTTCTCAATTGGAAGACACAGCATTTGGGTGACATTAATCAAAGAAAAATATGCAGACAAAGGTGACAGTAATCCCAATACTCGTGCATAAGTGGCACAGCTGTGATTCTGCTCACTGTATAGTTGTACAGTTCTTCACATGCACCAGGGGCAAAAATGGAAAATTCTATACATTATAAAACCACCTCCACTCATTATTTTACCTCGAGGTGATCAAGCAGTGATGGGCTTCAAATAAAAAAAAAGTTTCTTTTTTTTCACACTTAGGTGTTCATGCCTTCCAGTTACAGTAATGCAATTACAAGTATGTATCTGCAGGTTTTTCCATTATCACTTAAAGTTGGTAAGAAGTAGAACATTTCAGCTTGTCAAGAATAGATATCTTGTTATCTGAAAATGAGCATGTAGGTTTTGTGGCCGAGATAAGATGTACAGTGCTCGACCAAAGTTGAGAAAATTAAAAATAATTTGATGGAGGAACGCTGTCTGTCAAGATAAACTATGTTGGTTTATATATGTCTTTCAGTCTGGTTAATGATGATTGATATAGACATGCGATGATTGTAATTATCTCTTACTGCCTTCTTGCTCTGTACACATGTGCATCTTCATTAGCTCAGTCAGCCTACACACAGAGTATGGCCACATACGGTTCTTTGGAGTGTGACATTTCCCAACATCCATCTATTCATCTGCTTGATGTACAAGTGTTGTGAGAGCAGTGCACTGCCACAGTCTGAGCTCACCTAAGCTCTCCACTGAGTTGTAGTGCAACGCCGCCTAATCCCCCAACAGAGCCGTCAAGCCAGCCTGCAAACAGAGCTCACTGCTGGCTCTCTCTGCGTGGAGGGAGCAAACCAACATCATAACAAAGGGTGTTTATGGAAAAATAGATGCTGGTGCAGCCGACCAGAAAGGGCTTAGCAGTGATCAGACCCCGCTCCCACCTTTATCCTTCAACGTTCACATTGAAATGCAAATATCAAGGCAGGGTTTCCACCCGCGTGCCACTCACAAATTGAAAAGCAGTTTTTATCTATGCAAATGCAAGCATGGTAATTGAAGTTAATCAATCAATGCTAGCTTTCACTAAAACCTTGAACATGATTGAATAAAGTAATTATCATTCAGGAGAAAATGATGAAGTTGTAGACAGCATGAACCTTATTAAAGGAGGATTTTGAGTCACAATGGCTTAATTTAGCCAGCAGCCCCCTCTGTGTCTTCCTCCTCTTCTCCCCTCTGTCTCTGCATCTCTTTCTCACTCCTCACCCTCTTCCCCCTTTCTTCGCTCACTGACTCAATTTTGTGTGAAGCTGAACAGCTCACTGTTAAGAATATGGTAAGGCGGTGTGAAATATGCCCAAGTCAGACCACTTGTGTTACAGGTATGGTGGAGGTATTTATAGCAGATTTAAAACTATTCCTTTTGAATTTATTATTGCACTTGGAGTAAGATTATGTGATTTCTTTTTGAAATGACAATCACACACCCAGGTAGCCTCATAACATCGGAATAAAATGAATATGCATTTTATTTTTTTCCACATACACACATTTTTCGCTATTTTGCAAATGTTCAAGTTCTTTTTTGACCCTCCGGATAAAATCTGATTTAAAAGGAAAAAATGTGATTCCTGTCTTGCAACTGCAATCAAAGTGCTATCTCCATTTCCATAAGATGTAGCAGCATGCCATGAACTGCTTTTTGTAGACTTGTATAACTAATAACCTCGGGTTTGTCAATCCACGAAAAGCAAACGTGAGTGCAAACAGTTTTAGCCCCACTTTTGTTGTGAAAATGCCTTAGTAAAAGTACAACATAAAACATTTCTGATAAAGCTCGTGAGAGGAGAACTGTGCTATGTGGGGGGAAAAAGTAGCGTCCCCTCAAAGCTCACACAAGCTGCCTGAACCCAAACCCTCCCTGATTCTCACCTCATGTATCTGTTCTTTGAGGCTGAAATGACACTTGTACATAACAGTTGAGGTTAGAGATGAAAAAAGAGAGACATCAGTGTCAACCATTTTCAGATGAAGCCCCCCACTGCCCCCACCCCGCCCCCATTCAGCTTCCACCTGTCAGCCAAGGCGGTGGTAATTGAGACTTCCAGTGTGCTATAGCTGGCTACCTTACTGTGGCTTTCCTGGCTGCTCTCCTCATGGCAGGGCTAGTTAAAGGCCTCTTTGGTTTGTCACAGAGTTTAATATGCACCCTACATAATTATGCAGGATTCACAGTGCTATCAAACTGCAATTCAAATTAGTTCAGGATTAAAGGCACAGAACAGTACTGGTTCCTTAATTGCATTGTACTGTGCTGATCACATTCAAATACCCATTACTCATTCCCTCTGTGGAGCAATAAGTCAGAGGGATTAATACTGAGGCAGGTGACAGGGCCAAGCCATTAAAAGGCAGTTATGCAGAAAGCATGGCTGGTTTTATTCACGTTAATGAAATCAGTGAAATGAAACTGTAATAGATTTATCAAAGCTCAGATGGATTTGCAGTAAATCAGTTTGATTCAGGCAATCAAACTGGACAATGGAGATAGTTTTCAGCTACAGCAGTGGATATCAAGCAGCAGCATGTGAGAAGTGCTGATATTCTTCTTGTGAGGATTTGGTGAACACCCGGTGCCTAGGCCCTATTCCCAGAGCTGGGCCCGCTCATTTTTGTCAGCTAAATGGTGCCAGTGACTGATAAAACATACTGCCTTCCAGTTAAACACCATATTCTTCTACCCCCTTCTCTCCTCTTTCTCTCTCTTCTCTCTCTCTCTGCCTGAATTTATGGACCGTGTGTTGCTGATTCTGGCTTGTTATACAGTGCACAAGCCCATGAATTAGAACCTAAATTCACTTACATCAAACGGATTAGTGGTGAAATCCGTCCGTCTGAGCTTGTCTCATGGCACAGAGCTTCGAATGGCTGTCCAACACAAGATGTTTGCCGGACAAAATTTGAGGAAAATGATGGTCAAATTAGACATATTTACACTATTATTTGTTTACAGAAAATCAACCACGTACAGGAGCCCACAGGAGGTAGAGCAGCCCCAAGAAAATTAAAATTCTTTGATATAAATTATGCACGGATACTCCTATAATGATCCTATGATGTACCGGTATTAATTTTATTGCTAATAATCACGTATTTACAAAAACTAAATATTTGTAAATGTTAGTGCATTATATATATATATATATATATATATATATATATATAAAGCACATAAAAGCATTTCTCTTTCCGGAACAGCAAACAGACAAATCATTAAGTGACATTTTGCATCTCTAGGTATATACAACCTATATAATGCGCAGCGAGAGAATATAAAAACAAGACATGCCCTTAGTCCTGCCTCTCACTTTTTCCGTGTAAAAATGGTTAAATGACCTGAGCTCAAATGACATTATTTTTAAATGTGTTCTTAATGAGTCGTCCACTGTACAGTATAAATTCCAATTACATCCAATTAACCCCAATCAGAAGCACCTCATCTCTAGCCTCTTTTTTTATTTAATGGTTCGCTGCTGCTTCGACCATTGATTAGGCTGAATGAGCAGCACTACTAAATGACCACCTTGAAGGAGACGGGGGCTGTTAGCCTTAATAGAGACCGTGTGGCCATTACACCTCTGCATGCACAGTCCCCCTCTTTTAACAGGCAAGATCAACTTTTATATTGGGGTCTGGTGGGAATCTATCCAGGTTGATTTTGACTTTAGCCCATTTGCCGCGAGGGAAAATGTTAAGTAGAAATCTTCCATCCATGATCACTGGCCCATTATTTTCTAATTACGATGCATTTAGGTCCTTCAGCAGGCACACATGATTATACACAACGGCATCTGAACGTGTACACAATAGAGCGTTTCACAACACAGTTATGAAACTGAAAGTCATTGTTTGAGTGTCTTTGTGTCTCACTCAAACGTACTGGAGGAAAAGTTGTTTTTCTTATTTTTAAAAAAGCCTAAATTCTGGAGATTTGTATTCATATCATTTATAAACAGGAAATTCTGCAGTGGTCAGTATCTTGTTTTCATAGAGACTGTTAGTGATTATAGCAGCTTATTATATTTTCTCCCTTGATTTAGTCAGGACAAGACGCTCTGTAACTGCAGTTGAGAGACAAAAAAGACTAGAAATAAAAGCATAAATCCATTCAACATGTAGTATCCTCGAGTGTTGAAACTGGCAGCAGACGCTCAGATAAGCCCTCCCACATACTGAGTCTTGAGAATTTCGCTGTTTGTGTTCTCTTGAAGAGTTTGCATTGCATAATACCCACGTGGCTAGACATAACAATCTGTAGATTAAGCCCAACAAAAATCTGTGTTAGAACTCCCTGGCTTTCAAGTGCATTCAAAACACAATTCCCTCACAATTCGAGCTTTGTAAGAACATAAAAAAACTGTTGGTTTCTTAATGAAAGCACCCATCGTCAACATTAGAAGTGGATTAACCAGAGGAGAACGAGAGATGCATAATACGTCTTAGAAACAGGCTTCCCATGCAGTTGTCAGAGCCAAAACATATGAAGGCTTTACAGTGATGGAGTGCATAAGAAAATAATTGGTTTATTTATAGATGCGGTGAAATTAAACACACTTAAAAGCGTAGGACAGTATGGTTTAATCAACCCCCTTCAATCCAATCCGCGCTCACAACTCACACGGCAACTGAAAGCAGGGAGCATTAAATACATTCCCTTATTACTCTATAAATGCAAGTGGCCCAGCAGACAAAACCAAAGTAATAAATTAGTAGTAATAAAAACACCAACTGCACGGACAGATGCAGAAATTAAAAGCCAGCAACAACAAGCGGTCCAGCTTAATAAAATGCGAGACAATGACATTTCTTGCAACCAATCAGATGCACCTACTGAATGATATTTAAACATATGTCATTTGTTTCTCATTTAGCACTGGCTGAATTAGTATAATAAACCATGAGTATTTAGGATCCTTTTAGGATCTATCTATCCATCTATTCATTACTTATACCAACTTTGCTCAAGACTGGAGTCATGGAGAGCATATTTCAGGGAACACAGGGTGAAAGGCACGGTTCAGTATTTACTATTGCAACAACACATCATCAGGAACGCAAAACTAACCTGACTCACGACGGTTAAAACCCAGCTCATGTTCCCTTGCTATGATTCAGTATGATTCAGTTTACCTGTATAACTATCTATGTCCAAAACACAAACAATCACGTAGATAAACATGGTATGTTATAGTAAATGGATGGTGATATAAAAAAAGTGTTTTTCTCAGTCATAATAATACATTTATTGTAGATCAAAAAATTTAAATAATAATACAAATTGTGTGAGTACTCAGTAGTAACTTATGTTTATCAAATTAGATTACATGGTATGAATTGTACATAATGATGGATCAAATACTAACTTACAGTAATTTATTTGTTTATTTATTAGTATTTGTAAGCACTGTATTATTAAGTACTGTCACTTCATAGCATTAGGTGCCTTTCTGTGTGAAGTTCTGCTTGTGCATGTTTCTTATTTTTCCCACAGTCATAAAACATGAATACGAGTTTATTGGTGAACCTAACACTCCCTGGAGGTGTGACCCTGCCTGTGTCTGGAGTCAGCTCAGATTGGCTCCAGTACTATGCAAGTCAATGCAACATAATAAACTTTGCAATGCCCAACATAGAGAAAGTGATCTAGGACAGCATGACTTGGTCTCACCTTGAACCAAATTAAACACCTGAATAACAAAATACACGTATTTTTCATACACCTTCCCACAAGTGTCAGCTGCTGACATGTCAGTTTAATATGTTAAAGAAACATGGATCTTTTTGAAGGACTACATAATGATAATCAGAAACTCAATAATATTGCTAATCCCTATCCCATCAATATTGTTATATTACTGTTTTGGTGACAATGCTTCTTGGGCATATGTGAGCAGGTTGGTGACCATGGGGAGGAGGTGCAATTAAATGTTTTTCATTGGCTGAGTATTCAGTCCCCCCTGAGTCAAAACTTTGTAGAACCACTTTTAGCTGCAAGTCCTTTGGGGCTTGTCTCTACCGACATTGCACATCTAGAGAGTGAAATTCTTGACCATTCGTCTTTGCAATATAGCTCAAGCTCAATCAGATTGGATGGAGAGCATATGTGACTTGAAAGAGTGTAGTGAAGGGGTATGGATACCTTTGCATGCCACACTTTTTATTTTCTAAATTAATAAAAAAATAAAAAAAAAGTGAAAACCAAGTGTCATTTTCCTTCCATTTCAAAATAGCGTGCCACACTGTATTGGTCTATCACATAAAATACGTTTACATTTGTGGCTGTAATGTGACAAAATGTGTTAAAGTTCAAGTGGTATCAATAATTTTGCAAGTTACTGTAAGAGTCAACAGCAAAGGAATTCTGTTCATGGGTCATGACCATCATACTCAGCTCTGCCACCCATCCTACGAATGCATGGTCCTTATATATGTGGCTACGATTAAAATGGAAGTAATCAGGGTTTCAAATGGTGTGAAATGTATTACCAAGAATAATTGTTACAACAAGCAAATAATTAATATGACATACATTTCGATATATGCATTGTATAATTTTTTCTTTTGTCAATTCTATGATCTATAGATCTATAACATAATACAATCTATAACGTGTTGTCATGAATTCATCACGTATACCACCTGCCAAAACCCTTTGAACTTCTATCACCCCATCTTCTAATTATCCAGCAACAGCATACTAGACTGAAGGACATACAGTAAGTATACAAGGATCATCACTTAGAACCCACAAGTTTCAAATTGAAAGCTCTCCTAATTAGTTGGGTTTCACCAGAATGTGTCATCAAAATGTCAGAAGCCTCACTTGAAACGCACAGCTTTTCGACATGTCGTACAAGTAAAATTCACGTTTCTATGACAGTACACTGCTGATGGAGCACGGTAAAGAGAAAGTATATGAAAGATGGTGAGTTTTTATAATAAATCACCTGTGCAAGAAAGACGAGAGCCATACAGCCAAGTGTGATCATTCGGACAGTGACACGAGCGTAGTTTGTGCACACACACATGCTCTCAGGTTTGAGATGGGTTGAGATTCCCATGACCTCCTACAGCAGCAGGGGCCTTATCTCTGGAGGGTCAATTACCATTCGCTTTTGCTTGATCTTGTTTGTTTAACTTGACACAGTGAAGAAAGGCCTGACATTGACCAGAATCCTCTGCATTAATGTGTTCCATGTTCTGCATTCATCACTGTCACCAAGCTGGGGAAGAGTGCGGGTGTCACGGGAGGACAGCAAAGAGCTTGTATTTGCGTCTGTAGCAGAGACAGATGGCAGAGAAATGACTGAGGAGAGTGCGTGGAGGTAAAGTGAGATGAAAAATAATAGATTTCTTCTCTCGAAAAGGAGCATTTGCATCATGTCTCATTTTCTTTTTATTTGCAAGATTTTACTTCCTCCACTTTTTCTGTAAGCGCAATTAGGACTTGAGCGTTTAGATCAGACTGAACACTGATGCTGTTGTACAAATTACTAAATAGAATAGAATAGAATAGAATAGAATAGAATAGAATAGAATGACTATATTAATCCTATGTTAATATATTAATCTTTTCAAGCATTACACAGAATAGTACACACAGAAAAAACCCGCTATAAGCTTTACAGTATCTATATATCTATAGTTGTAATCTTGCATAAACCATGAAAATACCAGCAAACCAAACAAGGCTGCTCTGAAAAAAAAAGTCCAAAAATCTTTCTGAGTGAGTTAAAGACAGACTAATATTGGCACTTCATATCAAGAGATGATGAAGGGATTCTTATGAATATGTCTCTTCAGTATTTACTGTTGCTGAAATGTGTTTAATCTAGAAATTGTGCTGATAGAAACTCCCACACAAGCCCCGTACAGTAAACTCACATCTCAATTAGTGGTGCGGTGGGATTTCATGTGGGGAGACCTGTAACTGGCTGAATCTCTGTTTACAGATAATCTATATGTTTCCTATCAAACTGAAGTGAACTAACGACATGGCCAAGCTATAGTATTACTTGTTAAACCTCAGCGGGTCGAGACTAGCAGTGATTGAATGATTCCATTTAAAATGGGTTAAAGACACAGTAAAGCGGCGTTCTACCAGTTAATGACTTTTTGTGATGTACAAAGTAAATAAAATGAAGTACAAGGTTATAGTCATTCTCATATTATAACTTTTTCCCAGAATTTCAAACCATGGAGGTGTAAAAAAACTTTTTTTTTTTTTTTACTTTTTGATATTGATATCAAAATTCATATAAAATACAGTTTAGTTGAGAAAAAATATATATTTTATGAAGAAACAATCAGATATGAGCACAACATGGATGTGCTGTTCCTGTCAACATCTGGAGTGTTGTCACTGATCCTGCCTATAAGACCCAGAGTCTGAGTGTCATGGTTACTGAGCTAAAAGAGGATCATCGGCACAGCGCCTCTATTAAAGAGGAGAAATCTAAAACGTCTTTTCATGAAGGAACAGCAGAGAAACGCCCACTACTAATAATCAGACAGGAGTCTGTTCATAGGCACACACACGAGCACGCACACACAAACACCTGCAAGGTTTTATGAGGATCCATGGTTAATCAAACCTTTGATTTCTTTTTAAAAAAAATAAAAATGTATAGAACCTTTACATGTACCTGTCAAAGGACTAAAGAGGAACATCTGTAAGTGGTCCTCAGAGACCATTAGAGAACTTTGGATTGAAGTGGTATGGAACAAAGGAAGTCCCTGATGGTCGTTGTATTTAGTAGTGTAAGTGCACAAATCTCAGTCACTCCGTTTTGTGGTAGTTTTGGAATATACTAGATATCTTTCGATTGGTGTGGAAGACATGCTTATTAGAATATCACATATAAAGCATTTGCACCACAAAGTTTTCTGGGGAAAAAAATTTATATTGATTATTATTCGGCAATGACATGAACATGTTCAAGCCAGTGCTAAAAGATTATTTAAAATACAAGCAACATGAAGTACGGAAAGAAGATATTTGGGTTTTATATGGTAAAATTATTAAAAATCAAGTGAAAAAGAAAAAGAAAAAATACATATCACTGAAAGACTTACATAAGTTTATTCAAAGCATCTGGTGTCTTTCTAATCAGTTTGATGTTCAACAAACTGACATTGTTTCCGGGTTTATTTGAAGTTTAATCGAAAGGTTCAGATAAACGGAAACCTACATGATCTTATAAATGTCACGAGGATTGCTTCAACGTAGTAATAGTAGCAGTCCAAGTTCACAAGTCGTCATAAAGGTGCAGTGTGGTATGCGCGGACAGTAATCAGATCTACACTTGGGCTCCACGTGACGTGCAGAGGAGAGAATGACAGGAAGGGTGAGGCTTCAACTAAGCTCTGCATAATCACACTGCATCAAAAGTACAGCTAGGTAAAGCGCCAATAATAGAGCAACGCAAACAAAAGTCCTACCAGAAATAGCGGGATCAAAACAATGCCTATTTTGTGCTCACGCAAGCAGTGTGAATGGCTTTTGTGTAGTGCATATTATTGCGTTCTCAGTGTAGCAACGCTGCTGAGCAAATCTCAGTAATTAACCTATGGTAATGACAAAAGCCAATTTATGGCTCTTAAAGATCAAATGTATCTGGGTTAATGTGAGGTCAATCTAATGCATGTGCGGGAATACTGGCGCTGGAATTGAAGTAGCTGATTGGGAAGAGGTGCAGTCTGCTGGGATTACTGACAGTGTCACTGGTGCTGTCAGAAACATCCATTCTAAATAGACAATAATACATTCAATGTTGTCGAGTCTAATTTAAAACAGTACCAGCACATGTTGTGAATGCTTTTGTACATGAAGCCTCTGGTTGTTGTAATCAGAAGGAAGATTAGAGAAAAAAAAAAAAAAAATGAGAAGATGTAATGCAGAAACCTGTCTGTGCAAACCCTAATTGAGAATAAGCCCCAACTGTCTTTTACAGAAAAGAACATTTTGGATATTTGACTTTTTAAACATTTCTCAAATTCAAAAATGAACTATTTTAAGAAGATGAACCCTCAGTAAAATGAAATTAAATACAGGCTGTTCAGATCAGATTGTTAACACTGTACTCTTTACTGGAGCGAACAGCCAGTAAAACAGGGTTCTTACTGGACAAGTTGCCATCCATCACACAGAGACAGTCATCTACAATCTCACCCAGGAGCAATAGAAAGCCACTGATTAATCTCATCATATACAGCAACTAAACCAGATTGAATGCTGGAATAGGGAGAACATGCAAACTTTATTCCGAGATGCCCAGGAAGGAAATCATATATTGTGACAGTTCTGACCAGTACTCCACTGCGCTACCTTCACTCTTCTATCTACTGCAGAACTGCGACTTGTTCAGCCCAAAGAGCACAAAACTCTTTCGCTTTCCCTCATCAAGACTACAAGCAGTCAATTAAAATCAATTCTGAATCAAATTAAAATGTCTGTACATGATTTATGCACGACAAGTGCTTTTGAAAGTCGCAGCATTATTTTTTAAGACTATGCAGCATGTGCTTGCGAGCTACCTATACCCATCGTTGTTGAGTTAAAAGAGTACAATTTGATTCACCATTAACCAGATAAAGGACACAAATAAATAGATATACTTGATGTATGTAGAGCAGGAACAAAAGCTTTCTACAATTGAACAGTGCTTTTAACTAATGGCTCAGAAGTTAGTTCATCATGCGGGAAAATCAACTGTCCACCCCCGTTTTACTGATTACTCGATGGGAAACAAAGTAAATTAGTGGTCATGACATTAAAATAATTTTTAAAGTAGCATTGCATATAATCTCTTTAATCATAATTAACTTTGATATTTACCAATTAAAGATTTATAATGGAAAGTAGACTGCAAAAAAAGTAATTGAAAGTAATGACATATATTGTTTGACCAGTTATGAACAATGATTATAAGAAACATCTCAAGAAATATCATGACAGTGGTCCTTCAAGGGTTTTTGTTCCCCTCGTTCCTTTAAAGGTATTATTGCCAGTTTAGTCTTGTAACTTATGTACAGTAAAAAAAGTGAGCAAAGGCCAGCTAAAACATCAGAGCAGTGGTTTGTAACTAAACAATGAGTTAAAGCAGGAGGTAGCCAGTGGTTTGGTCACAGACCTGGTAAGTAGCCCACAGGGTCTGTTCTAAAAATAGTTCTCCGCACAAACAACACGATTTGAACCCACAGCGTTTCGTAATAAGTTGCTCTTTGTATTACCTCAAGACCCCTGAAGGAGCCTTTAGTTTAAAGATGGCTGATAAGGCCTGAGTCATGATAACAGGGTTACAATAGACTTCAAAACAGCAGGTTTTGTCTGACTCATTCTTGGTGTCTTTTGCATTGATTGAGTCTGATTATCAATGTCTGCACTTTGCCTGTTGCTTTGAGTTTATATTCTGAAACTTTTTTTTTTTTTGTAATATTTGCTCTTGAAAAATGTAATTAACTTACACTTCTCCAGCTATACGGTGCCATGTGACCATTTCGTAGAACGTGCCCGTGTAGGTAGCGGCCAGATGTTGGACCACCTGGACACAGTGACACACAAAACAGACATTCGCTATTCAGCCAGACTCCAAACAGAGCCTACTGACAGATCATGGCTCCTGGGGAGTTATGCTGCATTTAAATAGCACCTTTTGATATTAGATCAATACACCGGATTAACAGTCAAGTCACTCATGGGCAGATGCTGCGGGGAGACAGCATGCTTTGACTGTGATACATTATGTGCCAGAACTAAACAAAGAAGTTATTTCAATTCCAATGGTTTTGTTACTTTTTTTTTCACAAAAGGTCAAGCGCTGTCAAAAATATCAGCATATTGACCTTTTTAAACATTCCAGAAACATTGGGATCATAGATTATGCTTTCTTCCCCTCTTTCTCACCAACAAAGGGTTAAAACTCATTCACACTGAAGTCGCAGGGGGCTGCAACTCTCTGTGCTTGTCATTTGCAGGTCATTGTACAGTTTATTTGAAGGCTAACATGGCATGGACTGTCCCGGTGATCTGTGTGTATTCTCAAGCTAACCAAGACACCGCGCGCACGGCGACAGCAGCCTCGGTTCTTACTTGAGTCGCTCGGCTTACTTCTCACACGCCGGTGGCTCGTGAACAACTTCCGACACCTACGCATATGTCTTCATTCATGTCTGTGTCCAACCCGAAAACCTGGCAAACTCTTTTTGGAATTTTGATTTTCTTTGCTCTTTGTTACAACGCACTTGTTCAAGTTATCTGTTCACGCTTATGTCTGGAAGTTTACCGATTGTGCTTCAAAAACCATCGACAATGAGATCCACATGGGCTGTTTCCAAATTGAGTAATAACTTATTTTCCTAAAGACTTGTTCAATAATACCATTTTATGGTTTGTGTGGTGTCATTGGCATATCTGGTTAATTTATTTGGATGGGACAGTGCATATTAAAGAACAAGCCGTCTCTTCACGAGGTTACCGTAAATATGCTGAATTTAGCACAAGGCCAATTTCTATCTGTTGTCCCACATAAAACCATACAAGGTGACAAACATATAAAAACAATAACAACATTTAAAAACAATATGGTAAGACAAAGGCAAAGATGATAAAATAATTCTTCCTCAAAAGCCTACAACGAAGTGCAAATATTAAAGTGTTTACTCAGTAATCTGACATTGGTAAAGTGCCAGTTTTTAAAAATATATATATATTTTAAAGTGCATGATTGTCCTAATGATCACACGTTTTGTTGTTGATCAGCCATATCTTGTACTGTTTTTTAAAACCAACAAAGTTCGCGCTTTCTCAGATAACTGCAGATATAGTACTCCAGTTTGTGCAACCTTTAACAGATAAGGCATTCTGGGCAACAGAGGACTTTTTAAATTTAATTTCATAATCACCCCTGGTGGTGGACCTGGTATTAGTAAGGCTGTTTCTGGTATTGATAAAAATCCCCCAGGGACGGTGGGGCCATTCCATGCATGGATTTTGTATATTAGGCAGACACTTTTAAATTTTAAATTCTCAAAGCTAAGAAGTTGATATTTCTTTGAAATTGCACAATGATGTAATGACTGACTACGGATGTTTTTTAATGAAAATGGTTGATTTAAAATGCACAGCATTGGGCAGTTTCCTAGAGCTGCTCTCAATTTATGGAAGTTTATTACGTTTTCTTTCTCTTTTTCTTTCAATTTGCATATCTAATTTTGAGAGCCTCCAAGCAAGGCAAAGCCTCAGGCCCTCCCTGTGATGCCTGCTGCCCTTCCAAGGGGGTCCGATACTCTCGGTCAGAAACTATTGATATAGATCATTCCTCTTTGCCATAGACCTTTATTGATGTCCGACAATGATTGAAACCACATCCCGGACACACATTACTGCGGTGAGTAACATGATTCCTCCTCTACGATGACTGTGTCCGCGACTGTTTATTTGACACAAAATAATACACTATTGATTTCAGCTTGAGCAACGTCTCCAGAAAACCACCAGAGCAACTCTTTTAGGAAACATTACAAAAAAAAACTGAATAAAAGGAAAAACATTTTGAACTGTTTGTGGAGATTCACTCTGTGTCCTCAGCATATGTAAGGACGAATGCCACAGAAAGTAACAAAAGATGGATAATCATGTTGTTATAAACTACACTGTTTTTCTATGTACCTATTAATATATGGACATTTGGATACTAATAGGCTATTAAATACTGGCTGATGTCATTCAGTCTGATGAAGCTAATACATTTATTAAATTTGTATTACAATGGTCACAAGTTCAGTATGTAAGGCTTTGTTATTGGAAAGTGACTCAGTTGCTTCACAGTAGAGGAAACTGACCAAACACCTTCTGTGGAAAGTGACCTGATGAAAGAAAGTGAAACACACACACGTCGGATATACAGTGTTGCACAGACTGTGTATGTGTGTGATATGCATGTAGACAGTATATATGTATGTGTGGGTGTATGCATTGTATTCATACATTCATTTATTTACTTATTTGAATCATTTACATAGAAAAATGTACAAAGAAAATCCAATTTTTCATTATTTGTCACCATGTCTCATAGGATGTTCACCAGTTCATTGGCACCGCTGTCAACAATATTACGCCTGCTGTCATGCGAGTGTCCTTGGAGTTGGGCTTTATGACCTCAGGACCCCGAACACTTGAGGGTGCAAGAAATCACCTCTCCTGTCTTGAAAAGAACGACAAGCACGGACAGCCATGCTGGAAAACATAAACATGAAGACGCCAACATTTTGAAAACACACACATACACATCCTGCATATATACACACAATACTTGTCTCCGTATGGAACAGCGCACACTCTTGTCTGTTCTCTGTCGCCGTTACCGCAGGAAAATAAACGGGCTCCAGCTGCTCCCTCTCAACAACCTTCTTTTTCTTATATTGCGGTGACATATAAATGATTAAATATTAATACGCTATTGTGTATTGATTGAAACAAATACCTGCCACTATAATGGGCCGGTTGATATTTCTGAATAAAACAATGACAAACTCGTTACCAAAGGGCATTTTTTAAACATTCATGACAAGTGAGTAGCTGTGGAGCAGAAGGTCTCACATGAACAATAAAAAGCATGTAGATGAAGACAATGCCCATTTATAGTTGTTTGAAATGAAAGTTATGCATGATAAACAAAGTCTCTGGAGCTGAATTAACCTTGTAAGACCTGGCATCAAGGGTTTAACAGTGCAATTGATTATTTTGATGGGTGAAAAGGCTCAGCTAACACTTCTCCTGAATGCTTACAGATCAGTAAAGCATAAAGTTTATTCTGAAGGAACAATAGCAGAAGAATTTTGATGTAAATTATTAAAGTGAACAAAAGGAGAAGTCCCTTTGCTTAAGAGGGCTTGGGGACTGCACTGGAAATATTCAAAGGAAAAAAAAGTTTTTCATTCTTTAATTCCAGAGGCACAGCGAGCTGCACTGATGCCTCCTTTGTTCGGCTGACTCATGATTGGGGAATGGAACTGTTGTGTGGTGTGGAAAGATTTCACCACAACACCAGAAAAAAGAGTCCTCTTCAGGCGACAGGAGAGAAACAAAGAGAGCCTTCAAACACGCCAGTCCAGGCAGCAGCGGAGTCCACTCGAGTCAAACTGAGAAGAGTGGAGAGGAGATGGACTGCAAGACATGCACAGACTGGTGTGACTCTGAGACGCTATGGAGACCCTTCTCCCTTCAGGGAAGGACTAGAGGAGATACTGGCTGTCCACTGTGGGGGCCAGTAGGTCTTCTGAGGTGTCACCTCCACACAATGTGACAAACCCCTCTGGTATGACCCCTCTTCACACTCACCCATCCCCTTTCTTCCACAGTCTTAGACAAATGAGTGAAGACCCCAGCCTGGGCACTACCACAGGCAAGGACGGAGCCCACATGGACTCCACCAGTCACGGCTTCTCGCTCCATCACTTCACACTTATATCCCCCCACACTCTGCTTTGTCCCATGCCTTCATTCTTTTTTTTTTTTTTTTTTTAAGGCTTCAGGCTCTCTCTGCTCATTTTGTGACTATAGGACTTTTACCAGGGTCTCGCCCAGACATACGCCACATGTCACCCTGCCGTCTGTGGCCATGCTGCCTGAAGCCAGATGTAGTCTCAGGCTTGATCTGCAGAGCCACTCTGACACATCCCCAACAACCCTTTCTCTGTCTTTCTCTTTATCCTTTATCTCTGACAGTACATTTTGAACAGACATATCAATCCCAAATCTTTTCTTGAGTAACAACACTACTATTCAAGAATAAAATCCAGTATTATGAATATGCATAATACAATAGGCAGAAGTAGGACAATATCACTACAATGGTATATTAAGCGCAAACAATGGGTAGTTTCCGAACCCTAACCCATGGGCTCAAATTGTGCTTTTCTACTCATCACTCACTCTTATGAATCCATTTGTCTTACAATCTTTTCCCAGCACTTCACCGTAGATCAAATGGACTCAACAGCTGACTTTTTGCAGTTTTTTTTTTTTTTTTTACTTGAACGAAGAGAAAGCAGAGCTAATATTGAGGAATGCAAAAGAAAAAAAAAAACCCTCATGGACTAATCTTGTGCTGAGTACAGCCATGATAATGATGATGGATTAGAAATACAGCAGTGTATTGGGATTACAGCGCTATTAACTGGCCAGGGGAAGGGGATGAGGAGGCTGACCAGTATCAAGCTAATCAATCAAATAATCGGGACAAGCCCTTGTCTACTAGAAACAATTAGACCACTTCTCCAAAATCAATAACCCTGCATTCTGTTTAGATACCCACTGGTCACTCATTCAATAATGCCTTCGTAGCTTTGATAAGCCTGCCAGTCGGCAAGGGCCATTTGAGGCTCCGAGTGGGAACAAAATACATCAAACTGGCTCCAGGAAGGCCTCATAAAAATTGCAAATCGAAAACAATATAATTTAATGTGGCAAAGGTTATTTTTCCACTTGTTCATTATCAAATGTCTCATGTGAAAGCATTGCTATAAAGGGGAAAAAATCTATTCTGTCTTGAGTGTTTGGGGAAAACAAGAGGGACATGTATTATATCTAAAGGAAAACAAAATAACGATGGAATCAAAAGGGTTCATAAAGTTGCTCTGAGAAATAGTCCTGGTGGCGGAGGTGTCTCCTCCTTCCAGCACAGCTCCCATACATAATTAAAACAGGAATTTGTATCTGTCTCTACTCTGTGGCCTCCTGATGAATTAATATCTGGTGGAAGTCCAACACAGCGATCAGATTAGCTCATTTATTTCTGTCAGCTGCTTGCTCTATCAACCATTTGTAAATCAGAGAGGGTGGTTGGGTGAATGCCGGGGGAGGGGGTGGGGATTTTTTTGGACGTGTATTTATTATCATAAATGGGTGTTATGAATTAGCTCTGATGCAAACGTCCTGGCTTTAGTGCCGCAAGTGAAAGTGCACAGTGATGACTGTTGTTTTCCTTTGAGAAATGTCATGCTGGTTGTTGTGAAAGTAATACCTGAGATCACAGCTGCATTTAAACAAACATACTGTCATGTATAGGTTAGGAAATAAGACGGTTCCGATATAATGAGGAAATGCAATAAAAAGTGTAAAAATAAAAACGGATAAACCTATTCATTTACTTTCTTGCAGCAGGGTAGCTGTAGATGTTAGTCAGAGGTTGATATACACTGATGCCTTGTCATGTGTGGGTGTATTTAGGCATCTTCTCCCAGGTCAGAGAGAAGATGACAGGAGGAGATCCTGTAGTTCTGTGTTGTCAAGACTGGAGGTGTGAGAGCGTTATGTGCATGAGAGGATGAACGGCTACGGAGAGGAACAAACAAGAAGACTGCATTAACCTTTGGTCTGGTAGGGAGGGGAGGGCACGGGCAGGCCGGGCTGGTTGAAGGGACACCCCATAATCAGGCTCCTGTCAGTGCTGTTTCCAGGAGATTAATTCAGCTGGTTTCAATTCCAGTCGCTGCTCCCCTAGCCTCAACGCAGGGTGCACATATTGCCCTGTTTAAAACACATGCACACGGCACCGACTCAATTTAACTCAGGAATGGCTGAAGGGGAAGGCTGGGTCACGGGAGTAGCCCTCATTCCCCAAGAACACAAATAACATGCATCAACAAGAAAAGTGAAATCTCAGCCCTTCCCAAGTCAGAGAAGAAACTAATGGAAAAGAAGTAGCAACTTCAACTCGAGATGAAGTTCAAGAGCAATGTTAATATTAGGATTGAACTAAAGGTTTACATGAAGCCATGACACACCTTCAAGTTAATCTAAACACCTGCTCTTATTCAGGCACGAGCTGAGCTGCCAGGCAGAGCCAGCTTGTTGTGGCCAGAGGCTGAGCTCTCTACTGGAGCTAACTAATGAACTGATGAGACGGCACTGCTGAGGAGCAGGTGATACAGGAGGATAGTGACAGAGACGTAGGGGTCCACCGTTAGTTACCTGTAATAGCCTAGGATGACGATGTGCACCCCAGCACTGGGCTGACAGATGTCGGGGTTCTTCTGATCATCCATTTTCCACCGAGCGTCCGTAAAAGGTCCCGTGGCATTGATAACACATTTGGCTCTGACATCAAATTCCTGCCCTATGAAAGAAAACAGCATCAATCACCAGGGGCTATTCATCTGTGGCTGGTGACAAGCTGGATTATTAATTTATCAGCGAACGCCCCCCTCTCTCCGTAATAGAGTGGCTCGAGTGTGTCCATGGGAGACTTCCCAGGATTGTAATTAATAGGAAACAGACATACCTAATTTCCCTCTTGCCTCTTTGTGTCACAGAGCAGCTCAGTGGCAGTGACTGAGGGCCCTTTGAATTTGTGGAAGGGAAATGTTTGTTAATGTGATGCTTGATGTTGACGAGCTACAGTATATAATGGGATGCATATCAAAAGATGCGACAAGGACTGCAAATGATTGATAAATGACAAAACTACCTTTAAAAATTTGACGCCTGTTGTTGCCACCGCAAAGACAGAAGAGGAATGAAGCTTTTCATGAGACCTAAATGTAGTTTTTTTTTTGCCAGACTGAAGACAGAACAGAAAAAAAGACAAAGAAAAAAGAACTGTTGACAAAACTGTTTCTATTATCCTTTCAGTCTCAGCCCTCCCCACGTGAGGCCCTCCTCTCAGATTATTAAAGCGAGACATCTCCTCCAAGAGCACACTTCCATCTTTTAAAACATCAGGGGGTGGTCATGTATTGAGATCCTCAAATCTTGGTTATTCATGAAATGTTTCAGAATACCATCTTTTAGCCGAAACTGCTTTATTCTTCCAAAGCCAGCCCTATGCATGACATTTAAAAGGTAAGTAAGGCCATTTGGAGTACGCTAATTCTGTCTTATGTTCCTCCCTACAAGATCTGAAGCAGCCCTCTACACTATAAAACGCTTATAAAATATTAAAAGCCCCTGCATTAGATGTGCGGTGACTATGTGCAAACTAGCACTGAGTAAGAGGTGCTGGGAGGGCCCCTGTTGCGAGGGCGAGAGAGAGTAGGAATAGAGCGAGGCAGGCAGGAAGGAAGCGGCTTTTGTTGGATTTACCTGTGATCACATCCCTGCAGTGCGCTCCGCAGACCCCCTTCTTCCCCATCTGAGGGTCTGCCCTCTTCAGTAGGTGCACCACTTCAGTGTAATTGGCTATGGCAGCCCCATACCTGGCAGCAGTGAGGGCGATGGCGAGGTTCATTCGAGCATCGTTGTGTTGTCCTGCAGCGGGGGGACAGGACCAGAGCAGGGGGATGTGAGTCACCCCGAGCCTGTGACTGGTGGTATGGAAGTGTGTCGGAACCGATATGTCACATCTGTCCCTGTCACTTTGCATCAGTGCGATGGCTGCTCTGGCCACACAAGGAGCACACTTAAAGCCACAGTGGCCCTTTGGCCTGAGCGTGGTGGCGCGGTGGCGCCCTCCCCCACCCCCCCCACCCGCCCTGCCTCCCCTTTCGTTCTTCTGCACTAGGAAGGGTAACTGCCTGTCAGGAAAAGGCAGGAAATGTAGGGATATGGAGTAGATGCATCAGAATCCTTAAAAACACCGAGTGTGAGACGGTAGGAGCGGCTAACCCAGCACTGCTCTTGTGTCGAACACATGGTAGTTATTAGTACATTTATTTTTTTTCTTAAATTGCATTTTTAAAAATGTGTGTGATCGCCCCACAGAAATTAAGATTTGAAAGAAAACCCTCCAAACGATCTCCAAAAACACTCATCAGTCCCTAATAATGACTTTTCTCAATGTGTCAATATGATAGAAAACAAATCGTGACAGAGGCTGGTCTTCTTCTCTGGTGGAAGATCTGCTGGCAGAATACTTTTAATGAACAGAGAAATCTAGTATCAAGATTTATGGATTAATCCCTCTTCAGCTCTAAAATACCAGAGATCTATATTCAGAGTCACAAGGTCACAAGTTTTGTAATTTAAATGAAAGGGTCTAAAAGGTGACAAATGAACAAAGCCCAGTTTCATTAGCAAGTGATTCTTATGTACATCTTTGAAGATTTATTGCTGGACAATCCCTTGGTTCAAAAGTAAAGAGAGAACAGAGATGATTAATCACTTTTAATGTTGGTGTCTCGGGTGACTTTCTTTCTATTTGTTATTGCCAAGGAAGTTCAAGTCCTCACTGTTGGCCGGGGAAAATGTTGCTACTTTGCAGGAATGAGCAGGGTCCTTTGTGCCCTGATTTATTTTACGTTTGAGCGACTTGAGGCTAGCTGGCTGGTGGGTTCTGCTTAATGCTACAGCATGCTGCAAGCCATTCCTTCACTCCTAAAAATAAATAAATAAACTGGAGGCTAAACGTGGAAATAAATAAAAAAATAAACAAAGAGGAAAAAGTAGAAAAAACACAACAAGAAAACAACAGATTTAAAGGCCACATTTTAGAATGAATTACATACAAGAGTATGCACCCTGCCATGATGTATTAGGAAGACCATGGAATCCACTTCTTCATCTCTGTAGGGTGAATGTGACCATTATAGTATGTGGTTAGCAAAACTTATGCCACCGGTGGTGTACGTGCACGACGCATGCACATGCACGCACACAGACAGACCGGGTTTGAGAGGGACTCGGTACCAGTAGGTAGCGTCTGATCCTTGATGATTGGCGAGCCTTGTACCGACCTTTGAACCTGTGATTCACAGCTCTCTGTTGTGAGCCTGTCAAAGATTGGCACCGGGCAAAGAACAGGAGAATTAATACTACATTAAATGTCAGGAATTCAAGGATTAGTCAGATTGCAAAACCGGGATTTATGAATGAACAGCATAGCAGCGGCTGTGATAACCTGACACATTGATGATGATAACAATAATGATGATGATAATTATCATCCAGCAATTAAAAGGCAAAATGGCCGAATGACAGAACAGAGCTAAATGAGCATCAAAGCTCCCTGGAGGACAGAAGCCTACCCCACCCCCACATCCCGCCCCTACCTCCGCTCGGCTCACACCACCATTCGTTCCAGCCTCCTGGAGGTACAAAACTCAGTGGAGTGAGAGGAACTCTGCGGCTGGACAAAATGCTGCAAAATGACAGGGACAATAATGACAATGAATTTCATGTCTTCCAGTCATAGAGCCAGAGATGCTTCAGTGGGCTGACTTGTCCAATTAAATTGTTACAGGTACAGCAGGAGATGGAGTTATTATCCTACATTCTTTAGTCAATTACTCCTCTAGCACAAAGAAGAAGGGCAAAGTTGAACGGTATATAAACACACAACAAGAAACAACGGCGCACATACTTAGCATAACAATATTTTAAAAACTCTTGTTGTTAGGAAATATTTCGAGTTTATCTATTCGCCTGTCTTATTTACCCAGACAAACCGTGACAATCTGTTCATCTTTTCATATTAAATTGCATGTTGGCAAAGACTGTATTTTATGAGGCGAATGCATGTCTATCTGTTGAAACAATCTGACCATGATGGCTTGAAAAATCCTGAGGAGATGAACCCGAGCAGTCAAAGCCCGATCCCCAGTAAAGAAGGTCAGGACAGAAAATGTCACTGCCATAATGTACCCAGTTGCGTATGGGAAAAAGGGTGGAAAAGACAGCTTGAGGAAAAATTAAACACATGTAAATGGTCTAATGTTTAAGGTTTTTTTTTAGTTTTTTTTTTTAATTCCCCTGCTTCCAATTAACATTATGATGGGAATTTAAATTTTATTCAGTTTACACCCGTACAAATCTTTTTCCCCCGGATTGTGATGATTTTCCTTTTGAAAAAAACGCTGGTATAAATGTGAGCAAATATAAATAGCTCATGAAAAATACCCCCCTCTCCTACTTACTTCTGCTAAGTGAATAAGGTTGACAGATCACTGCTCAGATAGTGGCCATATTCCCTTAGAAGTATGTTGCCTTTTTGCAGTACATGGGAATCCACATATCCTCAAATGCTAAATGAAGTCTGACAGATAGCCTAGAGAAACAAAGTTGGGAGTTTGAAGCTACAAGGGAGACCCTGAGTGAATGGGACATGCTATGTACACCCTGGCTAACAATCAACATATGCTTTGTTTTTTATGATGCCAACACGAGGCACATATGGCCTAGAGAAAGATGGATCCTGGGACTGGTTGGAACGCGATGCCCACTGGCTATTTTTATAATGTGTTTACGCTCACGTAAACAGCAATTACACGGCTGTGGAAAATACAAGATGTCTTGTGTGGAAGGTATGATCTAGAATTTAGGACTGCAGACAAACATACACTATGTGTTTGATGCAATTTACTTGTATAAAAAAATATCTCAGGGTAAAACACATTTGTCAGAGATATGATATGGTATATATAAAAAATAAAATAAAATCGACAATTTCAAATTATTTGAGAACAAAAAAATCCAATTTGATTAATTACAACTAATTCGCTACAAAAGGCATATCAAAAGCTTTGAATAATAAATGAAGCTGCTGGCTACTCCGTAGCAACTTATAAATGCAGCAAAGTAGAATACATGGTTTAATTTGTACTTAAATATCAGTAAAATCACTTATTTATAATGAATACTACAAGTACAATTCAATCATAAAAATAAGCATCTTACTTTAACTCCAGACAACTATTCTATTCAGCTTTCAATTTGTTAACATTCATTTGTGTCTCCCTCAGGCTTTCAACCCCATAATTCAGGCTCAAATATGCTCACCAACACATCTTTTGTTCACTAACGAATGTTTTTTTAGTGAAGATAAGATATCGATATCTCTAAAAGTTGAATTTCTAAAACCCTCCACTTGTTGTTCAGGTAAAATAAGAAAAGAATAAGTTTTGTAAGCACACTTAACAGTTCTGGTGTTCTCCAATTGGCAGTGAGATTGCTGCTATCAGAGTCTCCAGCTGTGATAAGTGCTATAATTTTTTAACATTGCACAAAGTGATGCATACACCTTTGTGGCGCATAGTAATGTGCACAGCATATACTGCTCAGGAGAAAGATTTATCATTTCAATCTTCGAGGATCGTAAGCAATGAGCAATGTCTCAGACAGCTTGTCTTCCGTGAGCACGGAGCAGGACGAGAATCATCAGGAAAATCAGGAAACATCAAATCGGCAGGGGGGGGGGGCTCTTCAGGATGTGGATTACATGTTACGACATAACCAGACATTTTTCTTCTTCATCAGAGTGTCTGCAGATTCTCGCTTTGGCACTAAAAAGGTCTTCATTTCATGGTGGTGTTGAACTCAGATTTGACTGATGTTAGTTGGGTTAGATGTGGCTTGGTGTGAGCGAAGGAGGGGCTCTGGAATGGTGACAGGCAGCGTGATGAGTTAAGACGCTGCCACGGCCCAGCAATGAGAGGGAAATCAGAAAATCTCCTATCCCCCTCTCAGTAATGAACCACACCTGTACACTGCTTTAAATACCAGAGAGAAGCTTTAAATGTCAGGTGCAATTAAAGCTTATGATTCAAGGCTGCACCAATCAAATCAAGGCCTCCGAGTTCACCCAAGTCTGAGAGAGCAAAGGCGAGATGGCGCAGAGATGCCATGCACTACTCTTCCTTTACCTTACAATTCAATGAGCCTCCAAGCCCAAAGGTGATTGTAAAGTTTACTACCAGTCAGCTGAACTTCTCCATCTCACCAACTCCAAGGCTTTATCAAGAGAAAAGGTTTACTGGAGGTTTTTTTTCTGTTATATGAGGTGAAAAATTATTTGAGAAAAAATGAAATGATGGGGGAAAAAAATGCAGCTGCACCTGAAGTTTTATGGATAGCGGTGCAGACAGGAAGATGTGAAAGTCAACAAACTCATCCAAACATGGGCTTGAAACAAAAGACACATATTTTCAAATAAATGTGATTATGCTAATTAATAAATCCATCCTTCTATCCACCTTGGGCGTGAGGAGGGTGCTGGAGCCGATCCCTGCTGACTTTGGCTGAAGACAGGGTACAGAGAGGACAGGTCAGCAGTCCATCACAGGGCAAACACAGAGGGACACTCACTCACACAGCTTTGGGAAAACATGAGAGACGAAAGACAAATCATGCATGCACGAGGAGAACACACAAATCTCACACATAGACGCCTATAACGGCAGAACCCTTGTGCGGCCTATGTATTACTGAGTATTCAATGATGCTCTTGATTGAACCCTTTTATGAATTGCTGAGCTGTCCACATCGTAACCTACCTGTCCCCCAGTGTCAGCTGAGACAGGCTCCAGGTTAAGCTTGACTTAATGGTGTTACTGTTTTGCCATGCGACACCAAATATATCAACATTTTTTTTATTGTCCTCCAGTTACTGATGCACATTTGTTAGCAGATCTGTCTTTATCATGGGATCAATATTTTTCGACTGCACATTTTAGTGAACAGTAAATTATTATTATTTTTTTCCAAATCTCAATAGAAAAATTAATTTCGGGGGTAAATAAGTGAGTAGAGGTTTAACGTTCGCAGACTCCAGTGGCTGTTGCTTTGATTTGCTCTCTGTAATGTAGTAAACATTTTACTGTTGAGCTGCTGACTAAGCGGCAGCGTTTCCTGCAATCACACTAATTGGTCTCCTCTGCTGTTCGCTACCAGCGTCCTCATGTGTTCATACAGATAGCACAATAAGGGGCCTAAAGAAAACACAGGCCGAAAGTAATGAGATACCTCAAAGAGTGGAAAATGTAACAGAAAGTGGTGACATTTTACTTTGAACCAGGGTGGCTCGTCTTAAACAATCATAACAAAGGAGGACACATGAGTGTCATTCCACCTATTGCTGAGGGATAATTTCATCAATTAATTCACGATAGGATAACAACTGAGGTCTGCCAAGTTGTAAGATTTCTTTAAAACAACTTCAGAAAATTCCAGGCAGGCAGTCATTCAAGGCAAACATGTCACTGCTTCCCGTGAATGAAAAATGAACACGTGGGAGTAAATAAAGCAATATGACCAGAGGGACCAGGAATTCTGCAGATAAGTGTCAGCTGCAGAGAAAAAATGAAGCATTTACCTGTTTGTAATCCAATTTCATGATGGCTTTCTGTAGATATCGGACTCCTCTCTGAATGAGCTCGGTGCTGCGGCTGCTGGCGCCTGATGAGAAATCGTCTCCCTGCACAGGGGCAGTTTTGAGATCTGACAACGGGGAGCCAAGGAAACACATCAACATTTGGATACTTATTGTCCCAAATCTTTAGAATGGATCAAGATGCTATTCGCATATGCACAAGTTTCCACTGTAATATTCATGACGAGAACAATATTGTGAGGCCATACATATTCCATTGGTTGAAAACAACAATCATTTCTAGCAGCATGACAGCAGGAACAGCAAAAAGGGAAGTGGCTGTTTCAAGAAACTAAAGTTGGAGGAGAGAGCCAGGAAATAATTATTTTCCTCAGCACAATTTTGATAAAAGCAATTTAGGAAAATCATATGACTTTCATAATAGTGAAATCGCTCTTTACTTTGCCTATTAGAACCATCTCTGCGCTCCCAGATGGTCTGTAAACCCCAGTTTTGAAAAGAAGAAAGGGAGAATAACCGAGGATTAGAAAAAAAAAAAGAAAAAAAAAAAGGTTTGAAAACCCCCCTCTACACAACCAGTAGGCAACCAGCGTAAACAAAAGGGGCAAAACACATTTAAGAAGCCTCTAACCGGCAGCATAGATAATTGATTTGGTGTGAAACGGTAACCACAAGAGAACGCTTTTCCCCACAAAACTGTTACCATTCACTTTCTAGTGAGTGGACGAAACCCCATGAAACATGTTAAGGAGAGAAAGCATCCCAGTGCAAACATAGTGCTGCTCTGAATTTATGGCAGATGTGAAGCATCTTACAGTGCAGCCCCAGATGAGTTGGAAGCAGCTCCACCACAATAGCAAAAGGGGGTTATGCAACATCAGGGTGGAGAATACCCATCTGCAAGAGTGGGACATGGAAACTCCTTTCGGAAGGCTCAGAAAAATGACATCTCTGTTACAGCAGGAAAAACTGGACTTAATAAATTCAAATACAGAAGAAAACAATTCAGCATGTGATTCATATAATATGGATGACTAACAGTCCCTTATGAGACGTTTTTTTTTTTTATTAGTTTGACCTACTACGAACTTACCAAATCAGAAATAGTACAACTCTCTCACACTGACTATTTCTGTGACAATCATCAGTAATTTTGTCGGTATACAAAATAACAGTTAAAAATATATATATAGTGTCGACAGGTGGACGCAAGGCCGTAAATAACTGCGAATGGAGAATGTACTTCACATAAAATACATTTTCATGATTTACGCTGTTAGTCGTAGTCACACATTTGCCCACCAATCGGAGCGACGGCCGTGCAAGATGATTGACCTCCACTGAGAGCGTTTTGGGATTCAGCATCTGGGCTGAGGGCGCTTAAACACATGGAGACACCAAGATGAGGATCGCTCCTCCAACCTCGGGATTGGTTGGCGACTGCTCCTCCGCCAGCTGAGCCGGGTCAAACTGAATCAAGGAAAGCCTGCACACATTTTTATTATTGACAGTTTTGATCGGTCGTGGCTCGTTGTCACGTCGTCATTGTCGTGCTTTCATCTAAAGAAGTGCCCAAACTCAAATTATCATTATTATGTAGTATTCAAGCTTAAAGATAGATACTTGTTTCATATGTTTCATAGATGCATTTGGAATTAAGAACTACTTTATATTGAAAAAATAAAATAGATTACATTTTACTTTTTTTTTTTTTTAGCCCATTCTGTTAAGCCACATTTTCATAGGCCCGATCTGAATATCTTTCACAGGTTTAAATAAAATCTCTCATGGTATATCATTAGAGTTTAAATCACATTGCCCCAGCTCAATTGAGTTTCAGATTCCTTAATCTTTGTCAGATAATATGATATTTTTGTTAATGGCTATTGAAATGTGGAAGTGATAAAAGGCATAAGTCCTTATATACTGTATAGTGTGCTACTGTTGTAGACACAGCAATAGAAATGACAGTTTGGTCTTCACAAACACAAATAATACTGTTACTTAAACATGTGTCCTGCTCGTTTCTTCATATCTCTACTATATTTCTACATTACCGTAGCCTCAGCTTCTTTATATCACATACGTTTAGTTGTACACTTTTGTGTGCAATGAGAAAATAAGAAAAACCTCAAGTCATCGCCGTTATGTTCGGACGCCAGAAGGAAGATATTGGTGTCTTTAAAGATCTTTGAAACAGAATTGTGAGGTGGCGTGATCCAGCTGTGAAGTTTTCCCAGTGCTGTAATCAGTGCAAACAGATTCATCTATCAGACCGAGCTGTTCTATAACTATGATTGAGAACCAAACCTCTGGAGGTTTATGGAATCAAAGCGGTGGCACTTCCTGACATGAAAACATTGACCCTGGCTTCTTATACTACTTATTGTTTCCACCGGATGTTCTAACTTTTTATTCTGGCCTACAGCCCAGCTGTTAGCTGATGGGTGGATACCAAAAATAACTATGAATATGGGCAGAGGTTAATAACAATAGTAGTAATAATAATAGTAATAATAGTAATAATAGTAATAATAATAATAATAATAATAATAATAATAATAATAATAATAATAATAATAATAATAATAATAATATACACGTGTGCTGAAATTCCAGTTAGTTATCACCTAAAGCAGCAGTTTTCTTAGTTTTTTTGTTTTTACTATAGTACATTGAGTATTTTCAGCCCTTGCAGCAGCAAGCTAATGGATATGGGATTAATTCAAGTATGTCTAGAGTGCCCATTTCGATTACATATTTATCACCCATTGCAACCGTGTGAGTTGGTGATGTATTCTTAAAACCAGAAAAATTAGCTATATCAGGTGTTTTCTAAGGCAAACTGACTTGTCATAGTTTGGAAAGCACAGACGTATTGATACTTGCCTCTTTCCATTTGGAGAAGGTATTGATTCAGAATGTTTAAAAAAAGGCTTCAGATTAACAAGGATATGGTTTTACTTGATACTTTAATTCCACTTCTCTGGGTATTAGTGTTTGCATGAGCATGTGCATGTTTACACATACATGTGTAAACATATGTGTAATGTGCAAGAGTGAAAATATTTTCCCTTAAGTGTTTCTGTCAATTACTTGTGGAACACTTTGAGATTTCATATAATTAAAGATTATTTAGTTGTCTTATTCAAATGTTTTATAGGATTAGTTTATGGTAAGGAAAATTAGAATAATAATAATAATTCAACACTTCAGACCATGAATATTTACAACAATACACTAGTAATCTGGTAAGATGTGCCCAATACAACTCCATCTACATCCTGGTTAACCCTTCAGACTCCTGTGTGACCAACATGATGCTGCTTTCTGACCTCCTCTGAATGGGACCTCTTCAGTCCATGCAGCCTGTTTTCACCTTCACGCGTGAGACTCAGGACTTTAGCATCTATGCAAAAGGAAACCAGTCATCCATTTCATTGTCATATGACTGCAGGGGACAGTGCACATTAATAAATGTGTTTCATTATTATGCATATGTCTTTATAGTTCTCGTGATGGATTTGGGAAAAGGAAGCCATGTATTTTCTGTGACAAAGCTGTCAACACACTATCAAGCAATAAAAGACAATATATCACACGCTTATTTACATTTCACTCACAATAACATTTCAGAATACTGTCTTTCTAGATTAATCACAGAATCTGCATGTGGCGTGCAGACGGACACCAGAGAGACGTGCTAACAACCAAACTTGACTAATTGCAAAACTTAATAAAGACGATGATGGAAGCGGGTCGTCAGAATTAAGCAAAGCGCTAAAAGACAAATGACAGCGGTTGGGAGCTTTACTGCAGTTGTGTCTCATGTCCACATAACATTGGAGTCATCGATCATTAGCCTGCAACAATAAGCTTTAGGTAAAAAATGAAAAGTAACTTTTATTTTGCC
This sequence comes from Lipophrys pholis, assembly GCF_963383615.2. Taxonomy (NCBI): domain Eukaryota; kingdom Metazoa; phylum Chordata; class Actinopteri; order Blenniiformes; family Blenniidae; genus Lipophrys; species Lipophrys pholis. The sequence goes on from NC_137632.1 coordinate 14,043,130, forward strand.
TCCAAGAAGCCACCAATCATTTAACCCATTTAAGATGTGCACCACCCAGATTGATCGTGTAAACTCTATCTAATGATAATCCACTTATTGAATTGTATTTAAATTTAACTTTGAGTCAGATACATCATGAGACTTTGTTAACTGAGCCACAAACTATGTGCTGCTCTGCAACACGGGCTCTCATATGCTTTCTTGTTGTATTCTCTCAGCTGCGTAAGGTCATAAAATGTAAACAAGCTTCCTCCCTGCACTGGCAGCAGTCCCCATTACTTCCTGGTGGAAAGCCATGCCTCCTCCTGCACAGCCCAGAAACAGCCCAGCTGGTGATCAACAGGAAAAAGAGAAAAAACAACAGCAAACATCGTCGCGTCAGTAATCCATTGCTGAAACAAACTGCAGACCGCAGGCCGACTGTAGCAGTTTGACTGCAGTCAGAATTTATCGAGGGCTTCTTTTATGACTTTACCCAAAGTTTTCTGGCCTTCTCAAGGGGAACACTGGGAAATGAAGTATATTCATTCAAACACTGCACTTTAAATCCTGTGATATACTGTATGTGCCTGATGAATGAATTTTGTAACTCTCATCTTATAATTAAACAGCACACCTTACAAGCTTATTCAATACTGTGCCTTAGTAATCTCTCATCTTTTTCACAACAATTTAAAAATAGATATAGACATCAAGATATGTTGGTTTTGTTATAGTTATCTTCTACCCTATAAAGACCTCTTTGACTTGACCTGTGACCTCCGGAGGACACTGAATCAGTTCAGGGCCACAAAAAATAACTAATAATTCAAAGTGTCTTCATCTAAAGTTGCACAAACATTTTGTGGACACTGGTGTGTGTTTGGCAAGTTCACTCACACATCAGTGGAATGGGAGAGTTTACTGAAACATGTATATTGGTCTTTTTGCTTTTGACGAGATTTGAATACTTCCATTGCAGAAAACTGTACTTGTGCTGGATCGTCACTTGGCCACAACCAGGTCTGCATCCTCACACCCCAGCTTGGATTGTTCACGGCAAACTGCACCCATGAGAAGAAAAAATCCTCCCCCTTCAGCTGCTTAGAGGAGAAAGCCTCACAGCTTAGTCAAAGCTTTATCCAATTCCCTCATTATCCATTCTAGGACACTTTAGTCGGGCCGAAATGGAGTCGCTGCAAATTCCAGTACAAAAAGAAAGTCTGCCACACTGTGCCGACTGTCGGGGTAAAACCTCAGTCAAGCCACCACTTGGTCTGCGCAAACTGTGAAATCTCAGAAAACCTCAAGCTCCTCGGATGAGAGACAAACTGTACAAAGCATTGAAGGCAGGTCTGCATTATGAAGTGAAAAACACCAGAACTGTAAGCTGGAGCTGAAGTTCTAAATTCATTAATCCATTCAAATGTATAGCGGCTGCTAAAAGACAGAAAAACAAAAGAGTTACAGTAGTTTGCTAACTGGGTTAGAAAGAAGACTTTTGTAGAGCCGCTACTTATTTGTGAGGATTTCTAAGAAGAGCACATCCCAGCATAAAGGAGTGATCCACATACTGTATCTTGTATCCTGCAAAACGTTGTAGATGTAAGGCAGATATGAATGATATCGCTCAGGTGGATAAAACGCAGCATTAAGCAGTAAAAAAAGCCCAAATATTCTGTCATGAGCTAGTGGACATGAAAAACTGATCGAAAAAACCATAAAAGGTATTTAGATGTCAATATTTGCAATTCTTTTTGCAAATTAAAAAAAAAAAAAACAGGGGTCGGGGGGTTGCCTTTTTCCACTCAGATTGTCTTTCTTTTAAATTTTTGGAAGAAAATATCATCAAAAGAAGTAAATGGACAATCGAACTGCTGTATTTTGTATGGTTAGTGGTTAGCACTCAGAAAAAAACTTAGATCGGTGCTTGGCTGGTGTTTGCATGTTCTCTCTGAGCATGCATAGATTGTCTCCAATTATTCCACTTTCCTTGAACAGATCTAAGTCATGTTGGAGGTTAATTACAGACTCTAAAATGCCAATAGACTGGAGTTGTGCTTTTTAATTTCCTTTGCAATGTGGCTCAATCTCTCTGAAAGCAGGGGGCATTTCCCAATTACATGCAAGATCCCTGTTCTATTTGAATAGCAAGTAGTTTTTTTCTTTGGAAAACAAAGAAGTATATTTTTCATCCACCATTAAAAAGACATAATCTTATTTAGTTATTTTACATGCAAAGGCAATCAACACATTTCATCTGTGATTTTCTCGAAACAGACCAGCCGCTGACAGTGGCGTGATATAGAGGAGCCTGTGAGGTCCACATCCATAACTATTACACACAAAAAAGAAAATCACTTTGTGCTATTTAGAGTCCTCTCAGCTTCTTACAATTCAGATATATTATTAATCAAAGAAATTGACAAAGAAACTAATGGTTTGTCTGATTTTCACTGGGGTACAATCCAGCCAGCAATTGATTGTGGCACCAGGGACACCTGCAGCTTCAGAATACATTTCCACTTTCAGGAGGACAGAAAAAAAAAAAAAAAAAACACCGCCACAAGGAAATATTGCCCCACCACATGAATATGCAGAGACTTGATACCAGCAGTGTCATTACTAATGTTGCTGCCAATTACAGAGCATGTCATGACACTGTGATTCATGAATATTCATCGCTGACTGATATAGACAGCAGCAGTATGCAGAGGCCTCTATTCCCATTTTACTGTCTCATTGTGAATGGTGAACAGGTACCTCCATCATGCCATGGAGGCGCCTTCCAGCTGCAAGACAAGCTGTTCCATAAGGCATTGCTAGTTAACAATGTGTTATATAAAGGTGTATAAAAGTGATGAAGTGCTCCCTGGCTCTAAAGAGCAGGCATTAAAGCATATTAAGTAGACATTTAAGCTTGTAAAGTGGGAATCCAGAAATGGAAAGAAGACACTGAGCAAAGGGATGCCTTCAGGGTCGGGCTGTTCAATTCTCGGAAAGTTTGATACCTGCCGATGCTCAGAGATGAAATGAGGTTTGCAGACCTGAACGGGAAGATATTGCAAACCACCTTGGCTTTAGTTTAACAACTTCCTCGGAATTCAGATCTCTCAAAAGAATTACAAACGAGTAGCTCAGCTTAGTTTTCAGTTGTGTTGAGTGATGCGCCTAAAAACTGTTTTGATTAAGCACGCTTCATAGACTATTAACATTTCCATCAACTGTATAATTCCCAGTATATTTCAGAGTTAAACACTGATCTTAACTCACAGGTTATGTCATAGCTGATGATGTGGGGCACGTTTTTAAATCCACTGAAAAATTTTGAGAGAAATTTGCATGTTTTTCCTCCAAGTGACTCCAGTTTCCTTCTACGGTCCAAAAACGTCTTTGTGATTAACTGGTGACTCTAAAATTGTTCAGAAGTTTGAACGTGTGTCTCACTCTGTGTTTGGTGTGTGATGAACTTGTGACCTGTCCATGGCGTGGGCTGCCTTTGCTCGTAGTGAGCTGTGATTTACTTGAGCAGAACCTAAACACACATTGGATATGGCGTTATAGAAGACGGATGAATGGATATTGATTCAAGAGGATGAATTCTAATAATTAATCTCAATACATTTTGCATTGAAAGTTCTTATCTAAAGAGTTCTTATAGTTGTGTTTGGTATATTTTCTATCGACAATAGATCATAAATTGAATTGGAGCAGATCTGTGACATAACATGAAAAAAAGACAAACATGTTAAATCCACATATACAGATAAGGTTCATGGTGTATCAGTGCAACATGCAGGAGTGACAATTGCTTTAGAATGACATTTTTATTTATTAATTCTTTGTGCTAGTCAACTCAGCCACAAGTTTACTTCTAAGATAACTTAAAATTATTACATCAGTCTTAAGAGTACGTAGATTATGATGCTTTTAAAGATACAAAGTTAAGCACACTTAAAATAACTGAAAATCATAGAGGTTTTATAAGTTAGGAAATCATATGCAGCCCACATCTTTGAAAAAAATTCTGAACCATATTTATATGTGCATAACAAAAATCTAAAACCTGTAAAAAAAATCTATATATCTCCTTTTTGTAACATACGTGTATCTCTGGAGTCATTACAAAAGAGCAGGGCCCCTGTCATGTGAGGCAAAAGCCAAATAAAGCTGATGGAGGGTCATAGTATAGGGACCACAGGATGCTGGTGACCTAAAACACATCGTGCTGATACAAACTGAACCAGATGTGTTACAGAGACTTTAAACAATAGACCCTTATATTACCTTTGCATGCGGCTGCCATGTGCAGTCACACTGGAGAAATATAGTTCTGTCATGATGGGACAGAGTGAATCAAGCGGGATGACTGTCCATCTCCCTGCTTTCTCTGTGAGTCGGCCCCTCGGGGAGCAGGCTGCCACAGGTCGGACTGTAACTGAGATCCATAAGTGTCGTGTGACCTTGAGACGACCAGACAGTCCAATCCACTAATAAAGCACACTTGCCACATTTCCAAGAGAGTACAAGAGAAGAGATAGATGGATGGCTGATTGGATGGAATGGAAGAGGAATAAATTGATCACCTAATTAGTAATTAAATAAATAAATCCAAATGTCATTAAGCCAATAAAAACAATGCACCTCTCTCACATGGCTGTGGGCCGGCAGCTGGTAACATCAGAAGGCATTTCTTTCAGGAAAGTTGAAAAATCATCTCAGGAAGCATCTAATGTGGTAAAACTAACCCCTCACTTTCAAATTACTGTCAATTAATTGTGCATATAAATGCAAAGTTAATTATTCTTCGGTGAAATGGCCAATTAAACTGCTAATTGTGTTTTTATTTTTATTCTAAATGGTAATTTGGAGGAGAGATCCTCTACACATTCTGTCAAAAATACTTAGATCATGCAGATTATTTAAAGATTTCATACTTTATCTAAACATAAGTATGATCTGAAAGTTTTGAAAGACCATTAGTGTAAAGTGTTAAGTAGGAACTATGTTGAAAGCAAGGCATTAGTATTTATTTTATTTTTTTCGGATCTATTTAATATCTTGAACTTTTTCTACACTGTCATTTCTGTGCCGACACAGTGCTGTGTATGTGGAATTATAATTTACAAATCCTGCCATATAGCCCACCTGGAAACGACTGGGTGTGACCACACTGCGTTAATGGGGTTGGGTTAATTAAAAGGTTAATTGTAAGAAACAGGAGCTGGGTGATGTATGGCTGGTGAACAATAGTGTCCTCTAGAGGTGAGTGTAACCACCATACTGTTATTTCTGCCTTCCACTCTTTGCACACTGCTCCTATGCAGTGAGTACAAGTCAGCACAAATAAACTGCTTTGAGACTGATGGTTGCACTGGGGTTAGTATAATAAAGCATCCATCCAGGGGCAATAACATATGATGCTGCGCATTGTGTGACGCTTTCTTTTAGCATGTGAGGCCAAACACACACACACACACACACACACACACACACACACACACACACACACTCACACACACACACACACACACACACACACACACACACACACACACACACACACACACACACACACACACACACACACACACACACACACACACACACACACACACACACACACACACACACACACACACACACACACTTTCCATTTCGCTCCCACCAAGCGGTGTGCATCTAGAGAAATCCAGGCCACCTCGATTGGTTACAAGGTGTTAGTGTAAGATTACACAGAGATCAGTTATTCCATCGCTGCAGAACAATAAGGCCAGAAGATTATTTTGGCGACTGCGTCAACTTCAGCGTCTTCTGCGTCACTCTCCATTCTGCTTGCTCCTATCAGGTTTCCCTCTCTGGGGACTAAATTGGGTCCCCAATGACAACTGGCTACAGGCCCACTAATTATCCCCCCTTCCTCCCAGAGGCGCGCGCGCGCGCGCGCACGCACACACACACACACACACACACACACACACACACACACACACACACACACTCACGCACACACACCACACACACACGCACAGGCACGCGCGCTATGAATAGGCAGCCCACCTCAAACGCCCCACCCCATCTGAGATCTAAATTTGGCACACAATTGAAATACAGGAATCCTGTCAGAAGATAACAAAGAATAATATTGACCCCCGCTTCATTAGGCCTATTTCATAGTACTTTAGAGCTTCATTGTGACATAACTGTACCTAGATGTGCCAGTGTACACTCAGTGGATGGGATTTACATAATTATAATTTCTACCTTTATATATTTTTTTTTTTTCTTCTTCTCTTTTTTTTTTTAAATGCAGCAGGGTGGGAATGATCACAGGTGGTCTGCTACTATCAGGAGTTCATATAAATGTATGTGGAATAACAGAAAATCAAGTGTGCGATGTTAAACCACAGTCATTGTCAGACGCAAACAACGTCATAGATTGACATAAGTCAAAGATCCCAACGTGTCTGGAGGTGAGTTTCTAGGTGGGTTTACCCTCCACTACATCTCTGCCATTGTCCATGTGGGAAGCAACACAGGACACATACCACAAGACAAACACTCTCCAGAAAAATTGGGGCTTGAGTAAGTTGCCGCGCGGATTGGTGGGCGTCAGCGCAGACGCCGATGACGTCGCGCTGTGAAACACGTGGGCCATGGTATCCAAAGCTCACATAAACAAAGCCACATTGGCCAGACTGGATAGTCGAAGCTCGTGTCGCTGTCAGTGCGCGGAGTTACACGGTTTGCCCGCTTAGCGCTGCTGGTACCGACGCGCACGATTTGGAGCTTTTACCAAAATTGATGAATACCACCTACATGCTTATCGCATGGACTGAAACTCACGATCCTGATGTGAAAAAGGTAAGATTCACTCTTTTTCTCACCCCTCTTTGAAACATAATAAGACTGCGCTTCATTTGCACCGATTTCTTCAGATCGTTTAAAAATTAAAAATAAAAACTTTGATTTTAAGCAAAATAGAAATCTGAGTAAGACCGTTGAGATCTGTGGCTGTTGCTGTTATTTAGCGACAATTTATAACCTTTTACTTCCACTATAAGTTGTCGCTATATTGTCAAATGTGCAAAGTTTGTCCGTTCCTACCAAAAAAAAACTTTAAAGGAATTGGATATTGTTGAAACTATAGTATTTTTTGACAAATTCATTTGACATTTTGATATTTTTTTTATTCCAAATTGTTCCGCGCAATTACAAATGGGCTTTAAAGTTTGCGCGCAACTGAGTAAGTTCAATCTGACAAGATCGGGGATCTTGTGATAACTTTTATGATTTTTTTTTTTTAATCATTATTGCATTATCCAGTAAATGTTCAAAACATGTGTTTTTTATCAGGGGAAGATCCAGAAAAAAGTCGCTTTCTTCAATCCTGACACACATACAACTCCTGACATTATCCATTTCAAGTGTCACCGGACAACTGTCAGAAGACTTGAGGTGAGATATAGAAGAAATATTGTACAATTACACAAACATAAAGCTTTGCTTTGGTTTGACTTATCTTTAAAAAAAATAAAAATACATTTGTTAAAAGACATTGCTTACATTTCTATTTCACTAATTTTTACATTGACCTGTAAAACTTTCTCCACAGTTTAAACACCTATTTGAGAGATTCTTATGTTTATACCGGTTTGGTTTTCAGCCATGCCCTGCGTCCAGGCTCAGTATGGATCATCACCTCAAGGAGCTAGTCCTGCTTCCCAGAGCTACAGCTACCACACTGCAGGAGAATACAGCTGCGACTTCCTAACACCCGAGTTTGTTAAGTTTAGCATGGACTTGACCAACACTGAAATCACAGCCACTACTTCTCTCCCGAGTTTCAGTACATTCATGGACAACTATAACACCGGTTACGACGTGAAACCGCCCTGCCTCTATCAGATGCCCCACTCTGGAGAGCAGTCGTCTATTAAAGTGGAGGACGTCCAGATGCACAGTTACCACCAACAGAGCCACCTGCCACCCCAGTCGGACGAAATGATGGCTCACTCTGGGCCTATGTACTTCAAACCGTCCTCGCCTCACGCCCCGAGTACGCCAAACTTCCAGGTTCAGCCTAATCACATGTGGGAGGATCCTGGCTCCCTTCACAGTTTCCACCAGAACTATGTGGCGGCCACTTCTCATATGATCGACCAGCGCAAAAACCCCGTGTCGAGGCTTTCGCTCTTCTCCTTCAAGCAGTCCCCGCCGGGTACTCCCGTTTCCAGCTGTCAGATGCGGTTCGACGGGCCGCTGCACGTCTCCATGAACCACGACAACCCGGGCGCGCACCGCGGCCTGGACGCACAGAGCTTCGCTGTGCCCAGCGCCATCAGAAAGCAGGCTGGTCTGGCATTTCCTCACTCACTGCAGCTCAGCCACGGACACCAGCTGGTGGACAGCCAAGTGCCGTCGCCCCCGTCCCGAGGATCCCCGTCAAACGAGGGCTTGTGTGCGGTCTGTGGAGACAACGCAGCCTGCCAGCATTATGGAGTGAGGACCTGCGAGGGCTGCAAAGGATTTTTCAAGGTGGGCTGGTGTGACAGCAGCCATGAAAGAGAATTACTGTTTTACATAAGCGATGAAAACTTTCATAATCATCTGCGGCACCAGCAGTAAAATACGGAACAATTTGTCTAAATATAATTAACACACATTCTAAATAGCCTACATGTAAGGGAAATTATTCCCCGCGTGCTGAAATAACTTGATCACAGACATACTTGTCCACACACACACACCTGACCTCAAAGGAACCAGCAAAAGGGAAAGACAGCGGCTGCGTATTTCCCGTGTGTTGTTGCTGTTTAATCACACATTACCAAACACGATATGAGACTGATTATTCAGACCGTTTGTTATGAGTTTTCTTCAGTGCAATTTTATACAGCCTGGCAACTGGGCCTAAAAAGTGACCATATGTTTGTTTCTCTTTACAGCGCACCGTTCAGAAAAACGCAAAATACGTGTGTTTAGCAAATAAAAACTGTCCTGTTGACAAACGCCGAAGAAATCGTTGCCAGTTCTGCCGTTTCCAGAAGTGCCTTGTCGTCGGAATGGTGAGAGAAGGTATGTTTAGGCCATGTATAATTTTTTTTTTCCATGCAGAAGTATATATATATTCACACACAGAGACGCGCGTGAAACCTCTTTGGAATGAATCTGCCTGCATTCAAACGATTACGCACGCCTCGAGAAATATGTTCATTTATCAATATCGTTTGTACTCGCAGTTGTCCGAACGGATAACCTGAAAGGTCGAAGAGGACGCCTACCATCCAAACCCAAAAGTCCCCAGGAGCCCTCTCCGCCCTCGCCGCCGGTGAGCCTCATAAGCGCACTTGTTAGGGCCCATGTGGACTCCAACCCCTCCATGTCTGCTTTGGACTACTCCAGAGTAAGTCAAAGAAATGAAACACACAGACGCACTATTTTCAAGAAAAGAAACGTGAAGAAGTGTTGTTCTGAGAGAAAACAGACTGAACATGATTAACGGCCTTTTTAATTTAGTTCAGCTTTACAAAAGGAATTTATGACTCTCCAAGTTTTCTGCAACAGACTACAACGCTGAATCCTAAACTTTGTCAGGCTTTTAATGCAGTATATTTGAAGTAAATTGCGTCTAAATGCAGAACTTAATAAAACAGGAGACATGAATTTAACAGTAAAAAGCTTCCTCTCTCTCTCTTCCTTTCTTGGAAACGGGCATTTGCAATTTCACGGATTATATATTTTAAAGGACCTCATTAAGGCGCTGTTTAAATTAAATTCCAGTTCCAGGCTAACCCTGACTACCAAATGACCGGAGACAACACTCAGCACATCCAGCAGTTCTATGATCTCCTGACGGGCTCCATGGAGATCATCCGAGGCTGGGCAGAGAAGATCCCAGGCTTTTCCGACCTACCGAAGCAAGACCAAGATCTCCTCTTTGAATCCGCCTTCCTGGAACTTTTTGTCCTACGGCTGGCATACAGGTGAGCCTGAGTAATTGCTAAACAAAACAATCCGGGCTTTAGATAATCATCAGTCCCTCCTTCAAGCTTCGTTGCTTTGTGCTTTATTAAGCTGCCCAATAATTAAAAGGCTCTTAAATTCTCGTTTATTGCCAAGCTTAATTAATGGGATTCTGTTATTAATTGCAGGTCCAACCCCGTGGAAGGAAAACTTATTTTTTGTAATGGAGTGGTGCTGCACAGACTACAGTGCGTCCGTGGATTTGGAGAGTGGGTGGATGCTATCGTGGAGTTTTCTTCCAACTTGCAGAGCATGAATATAGACATCTCAGCTTTCTCCTGCATCGCAGCTCTGGCCATGGTAACAGGTGCGTAATAGCAGCTTCCCTTCAAAAAAAAAAAAAAAAAAAAAAAAAAGGAAGAAAGAAACAAGAACTTGCCACAGCACTCGAAAAAGAAACAAGGGGAATTTAACTGAAATAATATTCCTTTTGTTACTGTTTTTGTATATTCCAGAACGACACGGGCTTAAGGAACCCAAGAGAGTGGAGGATCTCCAAAACAAGATAGTCAACTGCCTCAAAGATCAAGTGACATTCAATGGCGGTGGCTTGAATCGTCCCAACTACTTGTCAAAACTCTTGGGAAAGCTCCCCGAACTGCGCACACTATGTACCCAAGGTCTGCAGCGTATCTTTTACCTAAAGCTCGAAGATCTAGTCCCTCCGCCAGCAATAATTGATAAACTTTTCCTCGACACCCTACCTTTCTGAGTCTGACTCCAGGGCGATCAACTCAAAGAACTTCCAAAAAAGACTGTTTGAGTCAGACTTGGCAGATTTGTAACGTTATTATTTCGGAATAATTGCAAGCTCCTTAGGCGAAAAGAACAACATTATGAGAAAAAAGGATTCACGAAATAAGAAGTAACTGGAGGAAAAGATAGAAAGTTTAATTGCTGTGCAGGCCTTTTAATTCCTCGACCCCCCCCCCCCCCCCCCCCCCCTTCCTTTATCCGAGTGCCAAACGAGTGAATTCTCACTGGGAAAATGTCTTCGTTGGACAAATTGTCAACAAAGTTATACTGATCTTGAAATCAATTACCGTTTATTTAACGTCGGCTCTACTGATTCAGCATACTCAGATGTAATATATTCCATTTATATATATATAAATATATATAAAACACACGCACATACACACTGTATGATATGATAGAATATGTGATGCTTCCCAAATGCATCGGTTTATAACATGTGTACATAATTTGTTATAATGACAAGATTTAATTTTTTTTTTGTTTTTGTTTTGTTTTGACTCGTGCCTATGTGTTTCTGACAGGATCCCAGAAGTATCCAGAAAAAGATAACGCATGTTCTAGTTTTCTTTTCCACCCTCTTTTTTTTTCTTTTCTTTTATAGGCACTTGCTGAGGTGATGTCTATATATAATATATACCGGACACTATGTAGTCTGCTAGATTTGATACAGATTCGTAGTATTGGCACTCCTTTTATGTATGACGCATATGTGGAAAATATTTCATCTGTATAGAAAATGAGGGACCCATGGTGTTTGTAAAACTGTCAGACATTCCTTGTTTGTATGTGCTGTAAGTATTGTTGCTGTTGAATATAAACGTTTCTATATATTTATTATTTCTATTGCCAAGAGCTACATTAAGCATGGTGCAATTTAAACAATTTCAAACCACCCAAGTTCATGCTGAGCACGTTGTCTATGTTTTATGTCTTATGAACGTCTAGGTAGTTATGATTTACCACGTTTTGGAAATGAGAAAAAAAAAATCCATCTTATATGAAAAGGTTCATGAGTGTGTGATATAGCCCTACATCTTTGGCATCATGATGTACTTACTACTTATGTAACGCATTTGGTGCCGAATTCAAAAACTTTAGAGAGAAAGAAATATTTAATGTTTACAAATAAAACTTTTAAATCAATTCTTTGCTAAACATCTTCTCTATAAGTACATTCAAATTCAACTCGTTCTATACAACACGGAAAACTGGCAAATCCTTTCAAAACGAAGAGTGATCATTTACAATGAAAAGGCCTTTTTGTCTCTTTTCAATTATAACTTACTTTAAAAAAAAAACATGTTTAACTAAATGACGCACAATTGTTTGGTTTAAAAATGGCCATGGTTATTTTTAAATGCTGAAAAGATTCCTTAAATAACGTGTTTTATTTTGAATTCAGATTCTATGTTTTGTTGGAGGAGAAAAATATGCCGTCTGGTATTTACGCGTATTTATGAGTTATCGATGTCGACTAGATCAGTGATTTAAAAAAAATCACGTTACTGCTTCTAATTTATTAAATCGCCAAGAAGCACTCTCGTGCACGCGTGTTCATATTCAATAATTGTTAAACATTTTTTTAAGGTTTGGGATCGGCCCATTCGTCTATTAGAACTAATGTATTTTTGTTTTCGAGAAAACAATCATTGTAACGGATTCAAAACACATACATGTTATGTAATTCGGAATAACATCGCATTTTTTAGTTTCTCTAGACCCTTTTGTTGACGCAAACTTGAATGAAAATAAAACTTTAGGCTTATTTCTCCCCAGAGACATTTCTGCTGTCTATTGGTCGGATTAAGTAGTTGACAGTCATTTTAACGTTAAATCAACTTTGCGTAAAAATCCATTTGCGCCGCCCGCTTTAGTCTAAATCACTCGGAATATACATTTAAAAAAAAAAAAAAAGTCACATAACGTAGTTTTGTTTCCCTGATGGCAAATCAGAGCGGGACACGAACTTGCTCATCTGCTAATAAAAAGCCGGAAACATGCAACAGATAGGAAGCAGATCTGTAGACGCGCGGTTTGAGACGTGGATCCTGGTTGCGCTCAGGTGGCGCGACTTTCACATTTCACATCACAGCGCTCCTCCACTTGTCTGTGAAATGCTTGATATTTCATCAAAGATAAAGATGTGCACACAGGGAGCATTTTTACCACCGTTGCGCAGGTTTAACGTTCTTTTTCCTTTTGCACGGAGACGAAAACACAAAGTAACCTAGTTTGTTTTGCTATTTCAATACCGAGCCCATCATTACCCGCAACCTCCCACAAACTCCCGGGGGAGCCCAGATCTGCGCTTTTTTCTTTTTCTTTTTTAAGTTCCTTCACAGCATCTCTCTGCATTTTACCAGTCATTGAAGAACACGACTAAAATGAGCGCTTTCATCCAATTTACTGATCCGCTCTTACGCAACTGGTTCAAACCTCTTGCTGCACATCACATCTGCATCCCAGGGACCGTAAACGGAAGAAATAAGAGTCATTTAGGAGTGTGTGCTGAACGGCAGTGATTGGCCCAAACAGAGTGAAGCAGGGCCGCTGTCAAAATGCCTTTTCTTTAGTCTGCGAGAGGAGAGAAGTGACGCCAAGCTCTGAGGCATGTCTGGGACTTATCCACAGCAATCCCACATTTACCACACGATCAAGATGAAGGGAACAGCTTATTTTGAGAGATATTAGCAGCAGGCAATAAATTGTCTAAATAATTAGATCGTCACTGTAAAGTGCTAATTCCAAGACAAATTGGGATTACATTCAGAACCAGTTTGCTGACATTTAGCAGATCTGTGGAAAGGGTGCATTACAAAGTCACAAGTTTCATCTATTGACTCTAAGTACAGTAGGTTTTTAACATGTCTATCTCGGTACAATAAAACATGACACATGTAGCTAATACTTCTGTCAGTGTTTGTGCATGATTATATATGCTGGAGGACTTTCAGTCTAAACTCATTAAGACCTAATTTCTTCTGCACACTTGGCATGAGAGGAAGGTTAGACACGATTGTGTCAGCGTGAGTCGGTTTGGAAGAAAAGGAGGATATAATTCCCACTTGTTCAGTCACATCTTTGAACTCTTGCACACAACAAGCAAAACCAGCAGGTGGAGGTGGCCACATTTTGAGAACAGGGCTTGCTGCAAAGTGCTCATACACATAGTTAAAAAAAAAAAAAAGGACCTAAATTATCACACTGACTCCCAAGATTCTCAGATCCTCTTTACTTACTACCTCAGACCACTTTTATATGCTACCACAGTCACTAAAACAGGCTGCACACTGTGATGGCCAGGGATCATGTCGCATGCACAGATGAACCAACTCTGTGATGCAATATGACAGGTTTACACATCTGATGTACGGTGGCTTTTAAGGGCTGAAACTCTTGCTTTGTATGTTTCACAGTCATCTGCAACACCAGGTTTCAGTTGTAATGTGTGGCGCTTGAAAACTATTTGTTTGCTCCAACTTCATTGCAGTCTTGAGATGTCATGTGTGAAGTAATGAAGGGAGAAGCAAAGACAAAAAGTATAATTCGGGTTCCGGCTGATACTCGTGGTTGGAGGTCGCTTAACGGGTTCGTGACATGATAGAAGTCAAAGAGGAAACTTCACTTTTTCCTGAACCTCTGCCGAGGTCTCAAACTTTTGAAGAATGAAATTCAGCTGTGAGCAAGAGAGTATTTATAAAGCCACATATAGTGCGTGCAAAATGATGCACAGCTATATGCCAACATGCAGCCAATCAGTACAGTGCATTTCAACATTAGAACAAACACATGGTATGAACTATGGGTACATTTATTTTGTTCGAGCTTGCAAATGAATAAGCCAAATATAATTGAAAATAAGAGTTTCTTTCAAATACATGCATGGGTGGCATTAAAAGGTATTTCTAAGGCACCCCGAGTACTTACAAAAATAATCCAACTGGATATTATTTTGACTAAACACGACAGGTTCTTTATAACCACTTTTTTTTGTCGCAACACAATCACAACATCACTGGCTGGATTTTCTCTCTCTTTAGCTGCTCCTATTAGTTAAATCTATAAATAATTCTGTTGTTATTAATTTATAGAGTTCATTCAGTCGTCCTGAGCATCACATCTCTCCATGTTACCTTTCTCACTGTTCAGGCAGTGCGGCGCTTTCCTCCGCGAGGCTGCAGTAAAACATGTTGATTACACAACTTATGAATCTCACGAGTCCTGGCGAATATAGCGCTAAACAAAATGAATGAATAATGAGCTGAATGATGGCTCTTTGGATACAACTGTCTATAGTTATATTACTGGAAAATTTGATTTACCATATTGAGATGCTGATGATTGTTCAATAAATAATGCAAAAAGCTGCTTTCCGAGTGGCACGGCAAGAAAAGAAAGCCACCTTGCATATAGATGGAGGTGAGCCGTGTCTGTCCCTCGCAGCCTGTGGCCCAGAGCAGCTTTATCATTCATAGGACTAAACAGACAATCAATTCAGCAGCCATGTATGAAGGATGAAGGGATGCGACAAGCTGTGAATGATGAGAAGCCAAAAATCAAAGGCCTCACTCCTTCTTAGCTCTAATGGCCATTACCAGCCCAGACAGCACCAGTAAAATGAGGTTAATCATTGGCACAGATCCTTTCAAAGAAGATTGACTGAACTTGATGTCTCGTCAGATCACTCATAAATATTTACTTCATATTAAACAGCTGTGTATGCTCTGTTATTGGGCATTGATTTCTGATGGATGCTATCAAATTATTGTTTCAAGTGTGGTCAGTGAAATTCATTAATGTAGTGCTTCTACCAGGACTCAATTATGCTAACCAGGAGAAATTAATAATGCAGTAAAATTGACAAAACAGAAGATGGAGAAGGGGTTTTCTCTTTTGAACTACACGTTTGGATAAAAAAAAGAAGGGTGTGTTTTTGTCACAGATGATCATAAAACCATCAGAAACCGCAACAATTCAAATTCCACATTTACTACTGATATAGTATATCGTCTCTGTCAGAAGTAAATTGCCCTCCAGTATAAAGCTCCAGTTTAAGTTTATGGGCGCAGCATGTATCAGTATTGAACACATGGACCCAGTCCTTTGACCTTATTGACAAAATGAAATCGGAAATTTCCTTTATAGAAAGAGTTAATGTTTCCTCAGGCAGACATGTTTCCGATTCAATTAGTTTTAATGAAGCTGGTGCTCAGTGGTTACTGAAGTAGAAAAAACAGGCATAAATGCCTGATGGTAATAGAGGACATATTAAGGAGGAAGGGATCGGACACAGCGCGTGTTTCTAAGTGGCGAAAAATGCCTCCATCAGGCTAGCAGGAGCCAGTGGCTTGGGAAGCAGTGAATTGTATGAACCTCAAATGATGCATTTGGTCTCTGGGGCGAGGCTGGAGGAGACTGAGGAAGAAACTATAAAGAGGGAAAAAAACACACGGGCGGAAGAACCTGGCTTCAATGACGCATGGCGTATCATCAAGTGGACAATAATGCTCATTTAAAAATCCAATCTGCCTATTTTTATCTCAAGATCAGAACAAAAAAACATCTTCTTGGTACTGGCGATATCTTACACAATTATCATATTTCACATGAAAGCAAAACTAGCATCCCCTGGTGATTATATTCTGCCCCGTTTATACCTCCCACTGGTAAATATGAGACTGAATGCAGGGATGCAAACTATCCCTCCATCTGATGTCTGCCTGTAAAATGTCAACATGGTCAGATGCTCTGGCTCTGTTCCCGTAAGGATATGCTCTTCTCCTGTTTTGGTTTGTGCTGCTGCTCCAAGCTAAAGTGAAACATATTAAGCACACCCATGCACACGTAATCTGTTCATGTCTTGGAGTCAAGTCATGTGTGGTCCATCAACCTCTTGGTGTTGCACCTCCTCACTCTGCTGTCTTATTCATATGCTTTTAGTCATGCTAAGCTAAATCAATCTGGATGTAAAAGAACACATGCAGTCAACCTGGGAAATATTGACGACGATAAGCTGATTCAAGATACGAACCTGTGTTATTCACCGGCTTTCTTTTGAGGCTTGTTAGCCTTACTTTTTGCCGTCTCTGGCAGGTGTGCGTTTGCATCTTTAAGAAGGTACTGTGAGGAAAACATTTGTATTGAGAGGTTTTTGAAGGTTCAGCTGATAAATTATTTTGTAAAAGCAGCGCGAAAAAAAGACCTCTGTAGTCTGTTCTCTTAATTGAACGAGAACACGCTGAAATATGTTGTATTTAGTTTTGATTGCTGAAAAGTTCTCGCCTAAGTATATTTAAACCTCCAAATTGAGACTCAAAAGCAGCCGAGAAAAGGAATCAACAGTTTCAAGTTGACGCTACAATGTCATCACGCTATTTAGTGCGACGCTCCACATGCTGACTGAAGGCAGTACGAGGCCTCAATAGTGCAGGTCTAAGCTTACAGCACAAACTAATGCACTGTGATGGTTTTATTAATCTCCCACAGCCAATTTAAGTACATATCTGAGGTGAAGAAAGAGGTGGAGGATAGTAGAGCGGAGGAATCTGGAATGGTCAAAAGGAGAGTGTGATGTGTGTTGGACAGAAGGGAAGGGGGCTGGGGTGGTGGCGTGTGTGTTTGTGTGTCACAACAGACAGAAGAGATCCAGCCCAGGCTCCCACACAGCTTTGTCATATCACTGGGAGATTAGGAATACACACATGTCAAGCGAGGCAGAGCTGCAATAATGCACCTGTCAGCTCTCAAGATCCACTCAAACCTCGTCCAACCTCTTGTCCCTACATGCAAGCACAAATGCACACAGTCGGAAATTAACCAGTTTACCAGTTAACCAAGATTGACACCATTCATCATTCTGCACAGACCGAAGGAGGCGCTTTCACATCTTCGGGAGTCATTTGAAACAATAATACACTTGCCAGATGAAACTCGCGCCGATAGAATACATGACGAGAACGGAAAAAGCATTAAAGGAAAACGTACCTCAACATACATGAAATGAACTACACGTAAAATATCATCGACGTGAAAAGGTTGGGAGAAGGGAAAAGTGGATATTTTACATGAAAAACCTGACAGGAGAAGGTCGTTGTCTTTCTTCTTGACAGAGTTCCCCAAGAAGAGGAGAAAGAGGGCGGCTCAAAAGAGATTCATCTCCACCAGGAATCAAGGTCATCCAACCTAGTCATCCTAGAAGCACTTGAAGAATATGGAGTGAAGACTGGAGGTATTCGTTCCCCCTAAAAAGGAGCATGGCGGGAAGAGTCTGACTGAAGAGAATCACTGACCTTCAAACAAGCTCTCTATCCATATAGAGTAGGGGAAGACATGCACAATCCATCAAAAATGCACATGAACTTTCCCTCTTCAAATAGTTCCCGCTTGAATAGCAGTCAATGGATCAACTATGAATATTGCATGTACTGTATTGCAGAGGATCAGATTGAATTCACTGCAAGAAAACATATCTGTGATGTCAGAATGAGAAACTTCAAGTCTGGATTTTGGAAATGGTGTTTAGTGTACACAACAGATGATGGATTTATTTGCAGTTTTCTGAAACGCAAGTCTGATTCCTTCACCTGATAGAAAAAAAAATCACTCCTGACATGTACAAATAAATATGAACAATAAAAAAAAAAGGGTTGAGGAAATTCTGGACAAACACCTCAACCTATAGTCCTAAAATTGCCTTTTGCCACAGTCTCTCTTCAGGAATGGAAAGATCAGTGTTAATTTTCCTCCGGTCTTTGATTGGATGAACCTGCCTCCCTCTTGCACGACATGGATACCACAGGTCAGTGGCTGGTGCAGTGTTGCATGAAACAAACAAATAGAAAAAGGCACCTTGTGGCACTTGACTCTCACCAGAATGCAACTGACGGCAAGCCTGCCAGCGTCCTGTAATAACGGCCAGTGCTTTATAAGCAAAGAGTGGGGGAGGAGAGGGAGCGAGAGAGAGGGAGGAGAAAGCAGAGAAAGAGGTGAAGACGGATTAAAAACTAGACATGGCTATTACAGACAATAGCATTTTAGTGGTATACAACCCAGCAGAGCAGAAGCAGTTTAAAAAGAAAGAAGTTTAACAGAATAGTATTGTCCACATTAGAGGAGAGGAAATAGCGAAAAATGACAGAATACAAAAATGTGATTTGTCCCTCATTGCAGTAAAACTTGGGAGTTTGAAAATGATTAACATGCGCAATTGTGTACTTGTAAGTCGAATCCAAGCTTTTAATACCTCGTCTGCTCATTTCTTCTTTCTACAAACAGTACCCGATCGCTGCCTCGCAGTGGCACCGTGAGCGTGGGCTTTCCTCGCACAGCAACTTTGTGCACCGAACATTGCAAACTGAGCGACAATAAAATTCAAAGAGCTGCTTACTGTAAGGTCACCGAGCTGCTCGACTACTGTATTTATTTAATCATCACAGACACACAGACACATGCGAAGATGCGCGCACAGAAAAGGCTTCGGGGATGTCACCAGTGTTACACATTGGAGTTTGTTTACAGGTGTTAGAGGAGAGCGAATGCTTATGTGCAAGAAGTTTTATGACACTCTTTGTGGGTCGTGTGGGAGCCGCGCAGAGCCTGACAAACGGCCACAAGCGATGTCAACCGACTTACACTTTAAGTCTGTAAATTAAAATGAGAAAGAAATTGAGTTTTTGAAATGTGCATAGCTCACTGTTGATCTCGGCGTGGAGTTGCATTATTTATCAGTTGCACGACAAATAAAATATCTGGCCAAACGGAGACAAAATGCCTGACAAAGGGAGAGGACACATCCAATACAACAGATAGTATAGTTGAATCAACCTGCATGAATTGCTTTCAAAATGCCTTCATAAATTCTATTGCTGTCAGAGATTACAATGCCTTTAATGGCCAATTCAATAATGATGATGAAAACAATGATGTCAAAGTGTCCAGTAGAATTAAGGAGTGTTTAATGTTAAACCAAATCGGAAAGAAATTAAATAAAAAATTAAATTAAATGAATTTTTTTTTTATAAATATCTAACAAAACTGTGTTTGGAGATGGACCTCTGTAACAGTCCACATGCATTTACAAAAACCCTCTCTGAAAAGAAGAAGGGAAGATGCTCAGAGGAGATAGTCAGTCCGGTTAAAGAAGAGGGGAGAGGGGAATGTAGAACAGGACAGCCAGACCGATCATCCTGTGATAAAACAAGGAAAATAAGTCTGATTATCACAGAGGCTGGGAGCATTAGACAGACAGTTGGGACTCATCTCAAAACTCAGGAGGGAAGAGGCAAGACAAGAGGTCACAATTATGCCCCGCGAGCTGCACTCCCCTCCTCCTCATGAAGTCCTCTAATATATTCGGTTAGTTCCTGTATGGCACGGAGGGGAAATTCTAATTAAAGGGAGGGGGGAATTTTGACACATGTGAGGCAGAGATCAATATTTAGCACCATAATCAGCCATTCTTGATGGCTTGACGGTGTCACTGCGAGCAGACTACCACTCTCCATTAGAGTGCTTGAGAAGGAGCAGACAGGCAGGCAGGCAGGCAGCCAAACAGGCAGGCTGCACACAAGTGCCAAACTCCCAGCCATCATGAATCAAAGCAAGTGATGCTTCTTGTGCTCCATTTTGCTTTGCTTTTTATCTTCATTCATCCACTTTAAGGAGAAAAGTGAACTCTGTCAGACTGCTTTGTGGAAGTGATGCAGGGGAAGAGGAAAAAGAAAGGAAGAAAAATGCTACGGAAGGGATTCGCTTGATCAGGAGGAAGTGCAGCTGTCAGGACTTTGGACTGTAAGATAATTGTAAGGTACACAGATGGTCCGGTCCATGTGTTGAGTCATTTGTCAGTCAGTTTGACAAATATTTCCTTTTTGTCTCAAGCAGAGGGGGAAATATGTACGTGGAATTTTATAAACAATGTAAAAAGACTCTATTACAAATGCTGCATTTAATATATTATGTAAGGAAGGAATTTTCACAGCCAAAATTCCCCTTTAAGTGCCATTAGGGTATTAAATGGCACCTGTATATTTTGGAATTATTTATAAATAAAATGTGATGTCTGTAAATTACCTAATTATATAAATATTGTTCCAATCCAAATTTACAAAGTAAAATGTATTCTCCTGTATGATCTGTAATACAGTGAAACTGTGGCGTGAAATTAAAACAAATATTTAAGTAAAAAAAAATCAAACAATTTGTATTTATCTATTTTTTGATTCTCTTTGAAGGTATGTAGTGAATAATGTGAATGAAGTGTTTGAGTTTATTTTATCATTAGCATCATAGTCACAGTTATATTAACAAAAAAGCTGTACACACACACACACACACACACACACACACACACACACACACACACACACACACACACACACACACACACACACACACACACACACACACACACACACACACACACACACACACACACACACACACACACTTTTTTGTGGTATGTGAACAAGACTGCTCAGCTGACACAGATAGTGACCACTGGTATTAAGAACATAGTGTTGTTTCCAGAGGGCAAGGAGTGAGGGCGGGGGGCAAGGCAGGGGGTGTGTGTGTGTGCGTGCGTGCGTGTGTGTGGACGTGTGTGTGAGTGGGAGGGAGGGGTGTTGTAGCCTCGCCCAGGTTGTCCCCTGTCTCCATGTGTCAGCCCATCTCCTTGTTCTTGCATGTCACTGACACACACGTGGGTACTTACCAACCCAAGTTGCTCCAATTAATGGCTGTCCCACTGCGCTGTCCGATGTGCAGCGCGCGAGCCTGGGTGACAAGATATGGTCTGGGATCTGTCTCTCCAGTGACATAAGGAAGGAATTTTAAGAGGGAAAAGTGATGCAAACACACACCGTCTCACGCTGAGCCCAGATAGGTAGATAACAAAGACTCTTGTAAATGAGTGGCAGCGAGGAAGGCATTGAGGATTCTCTAATTACTTGCTGCAATCTATCTAAGTCAGTGGCCTTCTAATTTGATTTATCAGAATGCATGAAATCCCTTGGAATAATGCCCTTATTAGAAGGACAGAACTGACGGGGGGACAAGAGGTCTGCTGAGAGGAGGAGGGGCGGGGAGATTTAAGCATCAATTACAGTCAAAAGGAGAATTAATAGTTATTAATCCACAAACATAGCCACTGTTTCTCTGCTAAGTCTCTACGACTTGGAGACAATCCGCTTCACACTTGCCCCTCCACACATGTTGGGTCGCACATACTTTAACGACATGTGCTATTAAAACAAAATGATTCTTCATTGTTGATACACAAAAACGTACAGACTTAAAATCATGAGGAAGGACACAAGGTCAGAAAAAAAAAAGGCAATATTAAGGAAGCAGTCATAAATAATGCTGAGATGAGCAAAAAGAGACTTTTAAAAATAACTCATATGAGCAGGATCGTAGAAACAAAAGAAAGATGCCATAAAGATCTCCGGCCGGTTGAATCCTCGTGCCTGCCAGCAGATCAAAGGTCTTTAACTCTTTAACTAAATTCCTGACGGATAAATTCAATTGCTGTCAGTATTCCAGGGCCCTCGATGTAATATGTGCATTTTGATTCAATTTGCCCGGCAAATACATACATATACATATTGTTTATCTGGTTATGGCTACAAAAAAATCAATACTTATATCTGTGCTTTGTCATTCCTAAGTGCATCATGAAATAGCAAGAAATCGCTCTAATTGAATCCAACAAAACAACATAGATTGTTAATTTTGTGCTATTAAGCTTTTGCAACATTTACAATGTCTCTTTTTGCCTGTTGATGACTCTTGTACGTCTCCTTGTATGGGAAAATAACATTTTCTATATTTTAAAATTTAATTTGAAAAGGTCAATTTCCAAACAAATCATAGTAAGTCAAAGATGAAGGATACTTGTATTATTTCCAGAGCGGAATTCAAAGTACAGAAGAAATATTTTTTTTTATCAGCTCATTCCACACACACACACACACACACACACACACACACACACACACACACACACACACACACACACACACACACACACACACACACACACACACACACAAAAGGAAAGAAAGAAAGTCACTATTTTGCTGAGCGTACTTGATTCTCTAGTGTGGAAAATCACTATTGAAATCATTGCAATGACTGCAGACACATGCATTATTTTCAAACAAAGTCACCTGTGTATCAGGAGAAAAAACTCAACGACAGCTTGTCATATCAAATAATTTAAAGATCTGTGAGGAAAGCAATGCAGAAGTAGGTGACACACTGGCCTGAGTTTTACGTTAAATCCTGTGTTTTTTTTGTTTAAGGGTGGCTGAGTGGCTGGAAGGGGGGAACACGAGCGAGCTGCTGCCTTGCTGTCAGTCACACCGAGGCAGTATTTAGACAGGGAGCTGAGAGGTCTGCTCCGCCGCCAGCTCCTGCCTTTTAAACAGCCCTTTCCTCAGAGAGACAGCTTAGCACTGAGTGCCAGTCAACCTCGCCTGCCCGGCCATGCACCCCCTTCCCGACACACACACGCGCGCGCACACACACGCACACACACACACACGCGCACACACAGATAGCCCCTTGCTAAAGAACAATTTGGCAGAGGGGGAGAAATGATCGTTTATGGTCAGACCCAAAGGTACATTGTGATGGGTCTATCCTGCTGTTTCAACAAAGTGGAGTGAAAGGCATCAGGACAGCAAATTCATCAGCATTACTTGAATGGAGGAACAAGCTCATACAGCATTACGTGGCTGACAGGGAAGATGAATATAGGCATCCCGGCGCATCAGGGATCCTCACAGGCCTTCAGTCATGGCCCGTGGTAAAGACTGAAGGATGGGAACGAGGTTGTGGAGATAACACATCACGCCCTGTCCGCGTCCCATATTATGGTGCTGTCCTGTAGAGTGTCTGGGACAATACTGTGTTAGCTGCCAGAGTGCCGTTGACATCATTGACAAACCTCTATGGTGTCAGGCAGTCACTCACACTTCTACTGGGTGTCTGTCATCATGCTCAAACAGTCAGGCACTGACACCTTTTCACGTGAATGAAGATTCTCCAGTGACTGATATAAAAAAAAAAAAAAAAAAAAAAAAAAAAAAACAGTGGATGGCCTTTAAGGAGGGGGAAAAAACACAGCAAGAATAGCACCTCTCTTCAAAAGGAGAGACTTATAATTTGCAATAATGGCACACCAATAGCTCTCGAAGAGAAAATTACAGGAAAAAGCCGATCTGAAATATCCTTTTAACTGGCAGAAACACATCCATTGTAGACAGAAGTCTTGTTTACTTGGTAAAATGGCATCAATTAGGAGCGGATGGCAAAATTAGCATATTCTCTTAATGGACTGGCCTTTCTTGTGCGGCGCTCTCACACTGATTGTATGGAAGGGACATGTTAAGGGAGACTGAGAAAAGGTCAGGTGTCTGCACCGTTCAGGTGATCATATTTTTCACCAAACAGTTGTGCATTCTCCATGGCTATTGTCATGTTATACTGCAGCGCAGAGCAGCATTCCTGCATGCAAAGAAATTCTTTATCTTGAATTGGCGAAGAAAACAAGTCAGTCATTCTGACACGTTGGAGATACTGGACATATAGTACCTTCAAAATCCTGCAGTGCTGAAGATATTTTCTCGTTTCTTCGCTTCATTTTTGAGAATATCAGCTGTTCATGAAATGTATGCACATGGGAAAATGATGGAGATCTTTTTTTTTTTTTTTAATGTACATTTGGAATATAGCCGGTAATTTGATAACTTAACAGACTATAGCTGTGAGCTCATCTTTTTCAATGATTTGCCAGTTTGCCACTTCGGAAGCAAATTAATAATGAAAAGGATATTTCATCATCAGTGCTGCATTACGTTTCTCAAGAAAGACTCAGCTCCTCCCAACCAGATAAAAGCCGCAGACTGCAAATTCGCTCCCCTCATCCTCCCCCCTCCCCTCCCCTCCTCCCTTGTGCCTCTGCTCCCACCACCCCAAATTGACTGGTCTTGCACAGTTGCAGCTGAACAAGAAAGGAATTGCTAGTGTCAAGACACAGTTTACAAATATGACATCTCCTCTGGCATGGCTGGAAATATGAAATATTGATTTATGTGCAGTAAAAGGTCTTATAAAAATGATCACATACACATGAGGGATTAATGCGCAGAAGATCAATAGAAATTTCATTCTTGACACTAGACTGTCACCTATGGTGAAATGCTAAAATAAAGAAATCAATATTATCTATGAAATGTCAAATTTATTATAATTATGTGGATGAAAGCTGGCCAAGTGGCTCCCAGGGGGCCGAGAGGGATAGGTTACCACTCTCAAGCATCCCTCATGTCCCTCCTTCTCATGCTGCCAATTTTGAGAGCAATATTGGTGTAAAGGGTTTTCACCCGTTATGTATGGCCGTGTTGAAACAAATTCCTCCTGGAATATTTAACTGTGGGTAGACTGACAATGGACAGAGCTGCAGTTCATAGCCCAAAGGTTGTGTAGTTAACAGCTGTTAGCTTTGGCACAAATTATATGACTTTGCCCCCTCGTTTGAAACCTATTTGGCAGCTGCTGCTGACACGGATAAGTCGCAGGCCACTAAAGTACGACATCTCAGCATGTGTCCTAGTTTAAAGATGACAGATTCAGTCATGTTACATATTGATCCAGAGGTGGCAATGTATCATTAATAACAACAATTTCTCCTTGAAAGAGTAATAAGAATAAATGGAAGCATATGGAAAGGCTATTGGACTTAATTGTTAAAAGGAAAAATAATGTTGCTAATTGTTTTGTGTGCTCATGAATGTTTAGTGTTTTCAAGTCTTGTGTGTTTTTAACACAAAACTTTGGAGGCAGATCAACAGCTCTTTATGTGTTATTGGAGTTTCTCGAATCCCTCTCTGTGTTTTATTTGCTATTGCATTTAAACTAAAAGCTATTTGTGTTCATTCACTTGTTTTCCATGTCTAATTAATATCCTTTGAATGTATGGCGATCAATTTATTTAATCAATGGTGGGTAGCGCCTCTGGCCTTCTAAAGGTCACTTTGATATGGAATGGGAAATCATCAGAGCTGGATCACAAAGGGGCAAACAGGTAATTTGAATGTGACGGGCAAACTTTGCATGTCTGATCACCGATTTCTGAAAAAAACTGCAGGAAAACGGTTTTCCTCTCTGTCCTCCCCTTTTCAGGCAATCGTCTTTCTTTCACCAGAGGCCCACTGTACACTCCAGAGTGTGGCAGCTGTGTAATCCCTTTAACAACCAACGGGGCTATTAAATGAACCGGCAGCGCAGCTGCAAATAGCCAATAAAGCCAGCACAATATCATCCCTATTAAACAGTAATCTCGGCAGGCTTAAGAAGTTTCCTGAAAAATGGGAGGAAAACCATAACAAAATGTAATCAAGCAAAACATGGGGATTTTCCTCAACAAAATAAGCCAAACAATTTTCACAGGGGCTTACATGAAAGGTGTTCAGCGACAGCACTCGAGCCTCAGAGAACTTCTCAGCCGCTTCAGGTGACCACAGTGTGCTGCCTTATCACAAACACAAGAGGCACACAACAGAAAAACCAGCCTGTCAATCGAACCAATTTATCGCCACAGATATTAACAGAGAAAGGGAAACAGGGGAAAATAACAAATTGTGCAGTTACATTTTTAAAGTGACCAAATCGAATTCATAAGATCACAATTTGAGAGATAGAACCCAGTTTATTTTTCCTCCCTTTCACCGGCTTATGTGCTCTGTCAGATGAAAGCGGAGCAGAGAGCTGCTGTTGATGGAGCCTTTGAGCCCGGGAGAGGAGGCAACGCAGCCTCTTGAAGGGGTGCCGAGGACAGCGATAACCGGGGAGGCCGCGGGAGCTCCCTCCGCTGCTGAGGGAAGGTGTTCCAACTTATCAGAGTCTGCACGCGGGGAATGATTACCCCCTCTGCCGGACCGATTACTGCTGGCTCTCTGGGTCAAAAGCAGGCCAGGATGAAAGAGAGAACTGAAGCCTCCTATCCTGCCTCCAATCATCCATTAGCACTCAGAGCGAGGGGTTTGTCTACCCCTCCACCCCCCTTACGCTTCTCTTCAACACGGGCTTGTCAGTCTGGTGCATAAGAAGCAGAGGGACATAATCACAGGCAGGACTCTCACTCACACCGATGTCATGGAGGGCCTGCAGAGGTAATTTATGGATTTGAGTATAAGCACTTCCTTGACATATTATTTATTCATTTGAGTTTGTTTAAGAACAACCCATCATCTGCAGGGTGAGGCAAAGTGTTTACACTATTGAAGTAGGGTATATATGCTGATCCGAAAACATGAATAACAATGTGAAACACACCAGATAGTATAAAACAGCCAGACACATCAAACAACAATAACTGACTGCAACACACACCACTCAAGATTTCTCTCTGTCTTGTTTGCAGAATTGTAATAATGTAGAAAAATGCATGAAAAATGTAGCCCGGTTGGTCTGTCAGGGCACATCTGAGGTTTCTTTTTTTCTTCCCACACCATCTATATGCATCTCTGCTGAAAACCGAAGGAATATCGAATTTTCTATGAAATATCACTAAGTATCAAAATAAAACACATCAACCTGAAACGGATATTCAAGCTCCCGAGTGACTGAGAGGCCGCACTTGGAGTATCTACATTTAATGCTTCACTCTGTATGCATTCCCCAGCCACCACCATGTTATGGATGGACAATGGGCTGGCATAGCACAGCTGACCAGACTCACCTCTTACTTATAACAGCACAACCCTTTGGATTAAGGTCAGTGCTCCAGCCAGCTACCTTTCACTCTCCAAGCCAATAGTTTGTTGGGATCTGTGATGAACAGAGTGTAGGAAATCTTCTTCCTATGCCTCTATGCACAGGTCAGTACAGAGGTCTTTACAATACAACACAGTGATGCCTTGCTCAGAAACCTCAAACGTGTAATTCCAGTGACAAATCTGTTTGGTAATATGGAGACCGGTGTCTCAGGGGAGAGAGTCTGGCTGGGTGATTTTAGGCCAAATGAGCTGCAGAGAGGCTGCCGGTCTGTCTTGGGAAAGGAGGAGTGAATGCTGCCATTTCCAGGCTGCAGTCGCACAACCTCAGAGCCATCGTATGATATCTGCTCAGAAAAATGCAAATCAACTTTTCAACAACTGGATGATCTCGACCTGCAAAAGGAGAACATGCAAAATGAAAAGCTTTACAACTTTATGTCATGAGGTCAGGCCTGTTGGTCTATCATTTCATCACTTTAGTCCTTTACCTCAACACCACACACATTAAGGGCTTACAGAGAATGAATCAAAATGACTTTAAAAATAGTCTGACTTTTCTTCCAGTAGCACCATGAAGTTGACATTTGTGGCTTTCAGAGAAATGTCACAACAACTATTAGACAGAAAGCTGTAATATCTGGCACTAATATTCATATCACTCCCAGGAAGAACTGTCATTAGTACATGGCTTGTTACACAGTGAAAGTATAGTTTCTGCCTGCAACAAATATGTGTTGTGTAGGTGATTGGCATTATGATGTAACATGATGGCAATTCAGTTTTGACATACAACTGAAGTTATGAATGTTCTATATAATGCTACTGTAGATGTACAGTGTCCCGTTACCACTTCTAGTCTAGGGTGAATTTACTCTTAGATGTAAAAGTTCTTTTAGTTTCATAAAGGACTCAAAAACTGGTCTCTTGGATAAACGTTCTGCTCTTCGTCCTATTTCTGCTCTCTGACACCGATTGTTTTTGTCTTTATTCTTTCACTAGCATACATTGCTTCAGCCATAAACATTCCAGCCACTAGAGGGCAGAAAACCCATAAATTGTGGCTTGCAGGAGGATTTTTATCCTTGTTGGGATGACATTTAAATTGTCTAAGATAACGGCATCAAGACAACATTTTAATGATTGTGTTGTGTGCTGAGCTGAGCTCGATGGCGTCAAAGCAAGTATGATTAAAATCACAACTCAAGTAATAATTCAGATTTATGACTATCGTACCCAGGTAAACCATGTTGACAGGAGCGGTAACAGACACCAGCATTTTAAATAGTGCTGCGGCAACATCAAAACCGGGACAAAATCTCACCATAATTGTGTAATGAGAAATTACTGAAAGTGCTGTAGAATGTGTGAAGAGTGACGCCTTGTGAACAAAGGTAGCTCTTAAATTATCAAAAGTAAATGCTAACCTTACCTTTCTCATCGAAAGCAAAAGTCTTTGTTAATATAAGTATTAGAATTAAAGTAAAGGATATTATTCTGTTTAGATTATCTTGTATTTCTTGAAACTAAAAGTAGAACACATAAAGAAAGACTCAGAAAGTAAAAACTATTATTAACCATCTATTATTAAGGATCATTCGGATCAAAGTGCAAGTTGAGCAAGGAAGCAAATTTCTGAAGCCGACGTAAACAGAGTGAGATTTCAATACATGGCCAGACCTGTGGAACTGCTGTTTTCAATGATCCAAAGCATCTTGTCTTGTCCTTTTCACATGCTTCCAATGAATTATGTATCTGCAGTGATTTATGGCGCGCCAGCCTTCTCCCTCTCAGTCTTCAGTGTGAAATCCGACATGGATTTTTCACTGGGAGCCAATTGGGAAAACCAAAATTGCTCAATTTAAGGAAGTAATTAAAACTGTCTGCAATCAATATTTATCTTTAGAAGGACCCTGGTGGGGGTTTACCAACTCACCATCCCCCCGTTTTGAACATGTCTGGCCCTTCGTCCCCTTGCTCTTCTTATTGACAGCTGTTCAACGCCTTTAAATAAGCCAGAAAGAGGCACAAGCTGTTCCCACTCAGGATAAAAAAAAAAAAGACATGTTAGGTGAATAATCAAATGACCCCAGTATAAGAGACAGACCAATACATGCTCAACAAGTGCCGATTTTGAGACACAATAAATTTCAGTTAATGTACAAGAGGTATACCCGTATTCTGTGCAATAATTAAACAAAATTTATCATTTTCTCACAAACTGAAGATATTAAACAAAACTTTTTACATCTCATGAATAATCAAACGCTGAGCACTCTCTTATTTTGATACTCTTCACTGAGATAATTAGTTTGACATTATCGGCTCACCTGTGCACAAGTGGCGCTACACAGATTACTATAATGATATTTAAAATTTAGTTTTTTCTTTGGATCAGGTGAATCATAATGCAAATATAAATGCAAATATAAATCTCACATTCTTAACAAACTCTTTTCTTAATGGGTGTGATTATTTATTCAATATGGAAAACATTTGGATTTTGTCACAGTGACATAACTTGGAACGCTACACTTTCTCAAAAATCAAAGTTTTATAAAAACAAGTCTTTATAAGCTCAAGGTTAATTAACTCAATTATAAATTACACATTGTTTAAAGCGGAATAAAAGAAAAAGAGTTGAGTTTGTAAAATGTTTTAAATGTTGGCCATCATTCATTGTGTAAAGCAGCTTTAATCCTTTGGAAAATATATTGGATTAGATATTGGAAAATGTATAAAACACCACTGATGATAATATTAGTCTGGTACAATGACAGAATAAAAGCTTTTGGAGGAATTTTGGAGTTTTTTTAAATCCACATTTTGGCTTGGTCCAACAATTTGTCAGGACCACCCATGCACATGCTGTAGAATTTTTTTTAAACATTTAAAATAAAATAAAATCCACCCACTAATTAACTGAAAATAACACAACCTCAACTCAACCTCGCAATGTTACAGATCTATGAAGAGGAAAAACAAAAAACGAATCCAGGCTGTTGATAACACTTTAATTCAATAGACAGTATTTACTTGGGATCAATTTAGCGAGGTGAAACAGTCATGTAAAACATAATAGTGGTGGCATGACAGTTTGGTCGGACCGTCTTCAGAGACCTCTTGCTGCAGGCAGAAATCATGTCTCTGTCATTCTATATCATCAATTTTAATTATCCTCACAAGTGCTCATTCTGCTTCGGGCAGCGGTGGAAACAGGCAGAAAGGCAGAATCCGGGAAAAATCCCTTTAATCTATTTGGGACGTGAAGTGTGAGGTGAGACCTCTGTCTGTCACACCTCCCCACCCCCCGCCCCACCTCACACATGAGCACGCGCACACGAACACGAACACGCACACTATTGGGTTCAGCTGGGAGGCACACAAATGTACTGTAAATGAGAGTCCGCACGCTTTACAAAATTCACTCCAACTATTTGTTTACCAAGTCAGTCAATCTAATTCATTTTCAGTTCAGCAAAAGTTTTTCACCTTTCTCGGTCAATGTTGTTTCTTGTTTTGCTGCAACACCTCACTAGGAGTCAGGCAGTAGGTCAATATAGCAAAGGTCATGCACCTCCTCGCCAATCTCCTGCTGTAACTGATCACCACGGACGTTTAGTGGTCATTATGACAGTCCTGGTTTCTTCTCTTCTCAATAGCTTGGCAGGGGTCTCATGGGCCACCGCCCCCCCTGCTGAGTGAGACCACCTCCATCTACCAACAGGATCATACACACTGCGTGGTCAATGTCTGTAGGGTTTTCTAATTGGGTTGCACTGGGGTGAAGCGCTGGGTGATACAGATGCGGTGACATTGAGCTCTGCCTTAGCAGGATCGGACTATTGATGGAGTTGACCAGACTGGAGCTGAACTTGAAGACTGAAGGTTTTCTGTTGTATTTGTCAATCACTTACAAGCACAATCACAACTTCAATTTAGGCATGAACTGTCTGTTATTACGGATTCTGAAAGAAGAAGTTTGATTCAGTTGTGTGAGAGTTTATTCCATTCACCATTGCCTTACTTGAGCTTCTTGACAGGAACTTTGTGAATTGAGAAAGAATGTGGACTCTTCAGAGCGTTCCGAGGACGCAGCTTTTTTCCGTCTTTGGAGGGTGAGCTCCATGAAGACTGGACAAACTGCAGGACAGAATGAAATTCGTTTGTGGGGTACTTCTTTTCACAAAGGTGAGTCATTCGCAGTAGTACCTGGCATCAGGTCAGCACCATAAAGGCAGAGGGAAATTTGAAACTTGAAATTTGAAAGAGAAAGCCAATGATGACAAAGAACTGAATGCCGGGTCAGGATAAAGTCATACACCAGTTCGCTATGTTGCGTAAGACACGCAAAATTGTTATGTTTATAAGCGCTTTGAATTTTGGGATATATGATGCCGCAAAGGATATATCCTCGAAACAAGGGGCATATTTGTGTAAATCTGAGATATATTAGAAAAGCCTTGACATGCATCTGACCCCATTTCGAGCCAAGTTCAACTGTCAACAGATGCAGCTCCTGAAAATGGAAACAGTTAAGGTAATCAGATTACCATTCATGCTTATATTTTTCTTTAATGATATTGTGAGGCTGCATAGGAGCCCTGTGATACCCTGAGACTCTAAGTTGGATAAAGCAATAGAAAAAGATGGGCGGTTTGTTTAATCTTGGTTTTCTTTCCATTGTTGTCCTGTTTTGTCTTACTGAAAGCAACTTTATTTAAAATGAGACCATAGACGATGCTCAATCATTGATCATCAAGATGATTTTGCGAGATTTCTGTTCAGGAGCAAGGACAAGGTCTGTAAATCACACCAAGTGTTTCGTTAATTTGTGAGGAATATTTTGGTTATGGTACATGAACTCTAGTTTAAGGACACAGTTAGTGCAATCAAAACACTATCAGGTAAATGTTAGGAAAAGGTTATAGTTGCAGTTAACAAAAAAAGTTGGGGTTTAAGATTCATGCGTCTTCACCTGCACAAGAATCAATTAAACCACTAAATATGCATAAATCAAGCAAAACGATGCTATATGGATACAAGAGAGTTTATAGATCAAATACCTTACAGTGAGTTAATATTATCCAGTAGATGTATAATTTCTTTTTTTTTTTTTTAGCATTTATTATATTTGGAGCTCTATGCAGAGGAGCCAAAGTTGCAGTTGCCGGTTTTAGCCTGAGAAAAAAACAAACAGCACCGCCTCATTTATAGTTGTAGTTTTGTGACGTAAAAATCATCCTTTTTCAAAATTCTGTGGTATTTTCAGGGTGCTGATGCCATTATTTACCATACAATGAGTGACGTTCAATCAGACCCTCAGTGATTGGAAATCTCTAGCACATAAGTATACAATATGGTGAAACCTAATCGAGGTAAATTGCGTGCATTTTTAGGGATCATTAAGTTATTAGCATCACTAGAGGGGGCAGAAAAACACTTGAAAAAAATCTTTCTGCTAATTGCAATCAATTTTGCTCCTTTCCTGAGAAACTTCTGATGCTTTCGAGTAATCTGCTCTACATGGATTTCTGTGAGGCTCCACAGACCTCATCCTCACAACAGCAGCAGCAGCCGCGCTGGCCTCTGAGAGCAGATCTGTACAGGCATTTCCGGGGATATACAGATAAATATTGTCATGCACTGCAAAACTTGTTTAGGTACTTCCCAGCAGGTGACCTTTGCCGTTATAAGTGCAGCATGAAATGACCCATAAAAAGACATAATTAATAGAAAATGCAGTAGCATGTGATTGGCAACTTCGGAAAAGTGAAGCAGACAGAATGAGGAACTGATAATGAGTTTCTACATCGGTGAAAAATCCTTATTGCTCCGGGGTGAACAAGAAAGGTGCTTCCCCCTCCATAAAAAGAAAGGATAAAAGAAATATGCTGGGGAAAATCACTGGGCAGCTTTTATGTTTCACTCTGTCAGCTGTGTGTCAGGGATTTGCTGTCATAAAGATAGTGAAAGCTCAAGAGCTGGTGCTTACCAAGAATTAATCAGTTTAGGTTTCGGTCCTGAACATAAAATGTCAGACAATGCCTCTCAACACTTGTAGGTGATTTCTTTGAGCCGAACAACACAATAATCCCACTCTTCACTTCTACTGAAGGTCAAAGTTGACCAGTGAGCCAAGAAATACCATATCAGAGCTTCCTTCCTCCTCAATCGCGATGAGTATAAATTATGGAATTAGTGTATTGATTGCTGACTATAGCTTCAAGCAATCACTTTTACAGCCATGACAAGATTATTTTATCCTACTTTTCCTGTATTACTATAGGAGGTGTTTGAGTTATTCCACCAGCATGGGAAGTGACAGCCTGAATTTATTCAATAAAGCGGGGCAGTTAGGAAAGCCAGTGAGGCAAAAAGCAGAAGACATGGCATGAGGAGACAACATTCCCGCCTGCGAGCCTGCCATCCCAAATAAAGAAAGATATCTGCCCAAAGAGAGTGCTGATCAATACATTCATACAAACACAAACACATCATTTGTTAGGTCTTTGGTGATAACATCATGGTGTTGCACATGGGGAACTGCAAAAGCGCGAGAGAGAGAAAAAAAAAATAAAAAGACATCATAAATTACAGATAATAGAATTTGCAGAGATTTTTTTAGTACATGATTTGGTAATGCCCTGTTGTCTTTGAGGGGCTAACAGCACATACACCAGGGCTCCTGTGCTCACGTTCTCCACTCTGCAGTGATGCAAAATATAAACCCCTAGGGTTCAAAAGTCAAAAAACTTATTTCTTCCTCTTGGGAGAACTTGTTTTTCTCACTTGGTCCCTCCTTTGATTATTAAAAATAGCACCTGCAATCACTAACATATAAGATAGTGGTGACATTGCCACAATGAAGCCTAATCCAGCAAAAAATGAGCATGTATTAAATTTGAAGTGCACCAAACCTGTCTGTATAAGGGAAAAGCATGCTGCAATTGTGTAAGAATCATTGCTTGCTTACATTTTGCAGAGTTACTAGTAAAAGTTATGACAAAAAAAATAACAATAATGATAATGATCATATCAATCTTTACTTATATAATATTCTTCATTCACAAAGTGCAGCCCAGATGTGCCTAACATACAATAAATATTAACTGAGGCTAAGACATTACAAACAGGCTTAAATTATATAAGAAGTCATTTAATAAGGTAACATCCAAACCCAAGCACATACAAACAAGGATGAATTCTATATTTTGAAAAAAAGTCATTTACAAGCCAATATAAAGACACAGTCAAAAGGGAATCAGGTAAACTATAACATTAAAAAACCAGACAGATGGAATAATTCCCCTGTTTTCACTAAAAATGTCTTAGCAAACATGGTTTGGCTGAGGTTTATAAGGTGGAGGTGACCCCAAAAACTGTTAGAGTTGCAGGTGGGGCATGAGTCATGTTTACGGTATTAGTTGCATGCAATGCTTCAGCACAAACACTGCAACTACACACTAAAGCAGAATAAGCACAAAACAGTGTTGCACACATAAAATAATGATTTAGGAATCACGAGTTAATGTGTTACTGTAGCATGTGATAAAAAACCCTTTTTTTGCCTCGGATAAAAACAATAATTTAACTAAGTGAAGATTCATGTTGCTGCAGCAGCTGGTCGAGTGAAAAAGCAATATTACATGTGTGCTGTGATTGATGCGCCTCTCCATTTATAATCTAATTTGTATTGGTTGTCACCTATTCCCAAAGTGATTCAAAATCCTACAAGGTGAGGTGCGAGGTAAACCGTAAAAACAAACCATATATACTGTACGAACAAGGAAACATTACAGACGTTAAACAGGGGCGACTTGATTTCTTTACTATCTACTTGTAAATTTCATGACCGGGCACATACAAGATGTAGTCCAACCATTTCCACTAAATAATGTTTAGATAATGCTGTTAATTTAGATAAAAAAAAAAAAAAGAACAAACAACCATCCACACAATCATAACAAAAGAGGAGGTACTGTTTTCTCAATAACCTGCAGCCAATTAGTGGAAAGCATGACTGTACATTAAACTATCTAGGCCAGCTCTCTGGAGTTGGGGTGTTACTGCCCTAAGACGAATATCTGGGGACCAATCTCTGAAAATAGCGTTTAGACGACGCCTCAGTCTGCACATGACCGACAAATATCTGTGGTCTGCATTGCATCAAAATGTCAGGACCCAACACAAGTAATCTGACACATCTTGATCACAGCACAGTTCTGATCTTTCTGTCACACTGGGGATTAAAACAGAAACACAGGGCTAACAAGGGTCAGATATGAAATTTCAAGGAAGTGACACATGACAGGACAAACAATTAAGTGTCAGTGTGCTGACCTTGGGGCAACAGTTTTACACCATGACCCTGTATGTATTAGTCATTCCACCACCAGCGGAAAAGGGGAGGGGGGGGTAAAAAAAAAAAAAAGAAAAAAAAAAGAGGGAGCTTCACTGCTCTCGTTAATCCAATACCACCAGCCCGGTGTTGTTCATTGTTTAGTCGTTATGATTAAAAGATGTACAGCACTATGGAAATTGCGGCGCTTGTGATTTGTCTTTGTCTGGTCAGCCTCCTGCAGCATTCTGGGCAAGTTCCAGAGGTGCAGCTCAACGTCTTGATATCAGCAGCGCACACGAGCGAATACAGTTCATGAACACACACACACACACACACACACACACACACACACACACACACACACACACACACACACACACTCATCATTACAATTCAAATGGCATAACATGCCACAAAAATATATAAATATTGATTTTCACTCTTTGTTTTTGACATATATAACCACTTCTTAAAAGATAGAGCCCCTATCAATCCAAAGACTTCCCCTCTGCGGAGGCTGAACAACAGCACCTCAGAAATCAAAGATGTAATTACTCATGCACAACGTGAAGGAGGAAAAGCTCTGTTCTGCTGAGTATTACTTTTAGAGGAGGCAACCAAACAAGCAGGAGCTGCACTGTAATCAGTCAGACCGCACAGCTAATTCTTCAGGTGGTGAAGACTGCAGCATTTGTAACGCTGGAGTCCTGAACCACTGTCGCTTCTTTCCCCCCTTTTTTTTTTTTAAACAGAATATAGCAGGATGACTTTATCTCTCTGACCCAGAAGTCATCAGAAAACTTTGGTTGTAGTTGAAATGTATAATGAGTTAGTAATCATGCTCACTTTATGTAGTCGTAAAATTACTGTTTGTATGTTTATCATTGATCTACAAAAAAAAAAGTGAAATGTGTAACAGCGGCTATGGATCCATCTTAAAAAGAACACTGTTCATTTCAGTACTATTGGAGAGTTAAATGTTTTTATCATTTAAACTATTTCCTCCACCTGTTGAACAAATCTAATCAATATACCAGTAATATTTATCATTTTGAAGCATTAAGACTAATAATCACAGAAGAGTTTAAGATAGTGAGTTTGAGGGACCAACTTAATATTGACCAGTGCCACTGCTGTTTAAAAACAACGCGATCGGCTAATTAATCATTAATTTCTGAATGTGTTTTTTAATCATGAAAGACGATGGGCAGCATGGTCTCATTTCTCTGTGACAGCTGGTGATGCTTTCCTGTGATTCACAGTAATCCACTTTTTATTATGAAGAAAATACCGGTATTTTCTTTTTTTTATACAGCAGGGAATGAATATTATTGTATGAGGTAGGGACATATGGTCTAAACAGAAGAGAAATGGCAAGCCAAATTTCACCAGCAATATTCAACTCTTCTAAAGGTGACTGTTTTGGATTTTATTACATTCCACGAAAACATTACAAACAATCGGAATGTTTAATTATCGACGTCATAGCGAATAATAAAGCCTACATGTAATACTAATATTTATTTCTGTATCCAAAAGAAGACACACGTGTTGAAATTAAAAGAGACTTGTGTACTAATTTAGATTTCTGAGATTTCAGAGTAAACCATGACTACTTAGAAATGAATGAAAGCATAACTTTGGGCATTTTGTAGATGCACTGGGAAAACTGGATCATAAATGTAATCATGGTAATTACATTTTATTGATAACAACCACAGCAATCAATAACTATCATCTTTTTAACAAAACTCAACACCAAATTCAACTCACGACTCTCAAAGTGTAAACTATTGTATTATCTTCTGTACGCAGGAAGAGAGGAAAACAATATATACTGGAGATGATGCAGAATCCTTCAGACATACATTAAGTTTTCAGGTAATAAGGCTCAATGATTAAGTGTAAGCACTTTGCCTCATACTGTAGTTTACCTGCTTTGATAATGCATACTATTATGTAAATGAACATGACATGACCCAAATCTGCTCGGTGTAAATTAATGTATTTTACCTTTAAGATAAGTTGTTGCGTATCCACCAAACCATTTGTGTAATATGTTAACAACACTGCGTAGCTGAGATTAAGTAGCGAAAACGTAGCATAAATTACAATAGAACGATTTCCGGGCAATAATATTCTATTAGTAATCACAGTATTTCTAAGACGCTAAACAAATGTCATTACTCATATGAGGACTGTGCACTGCAGCGGAGTGGTGCGCCAGCTTCTTCAGTGTTGTAGACTCAGAGCAGTTCGACCTCAGTGCGACTGAAACTGCCTTGCTTGTTTTGCTCAGGAGCAAACCCACCTGGCTCAAGTTGCACGTTCTTGATATTGATATGCGGTTGTCTACTACTTTGTTGTGAGAGGATTTATTTTATTTTATTTAACTTACATGCATTCAGAATAAACTGCATCCCAGTTCGTTTCAGTTCATTCAGGTCAGTAATAAATGTATGTTGCATGAGCTCAAAGTATCAATATAACCCAACTAATTTTAGAACAATTCTTTAATTCCTTTCATACAGGGCAAATCTCACTAAGACCACATAAATCATGACAATACAAAGAAATCCTGACAAATGTAAACCTGAATCAAAACCATACAAACAAAAAAAAAAATACCCAGCTTTTCAAATGAAAACACAAAAAACAAACAAACAAACAAACATGTACAAGTTTAAGAAGCAGATAAGTGGGGTTATGACCGCTACAATATGAAGCAGGGAGGTTGTCTGGATGGGAACAGGGGGCTGGGGACACCTTCTCTAAACTACTTCTCCTGCAAACAGCATTATCTTGATTAAAGTTTAATTAAGGATCACATTTGGCTGTGCCTTTCACAGCGATCTACATGAGCAGATTTCCTGGGGCTTAACTCCATCGCTGGGAAAATCCTCCTTTATTACTTTCAACCTGTTGTAAAAGCTGTTGGCACGGAGGGACGGCTGCCTCATTCACTGCCCTTGTTTGCTGCTGGAAAAATCCCGAGTCTCAGGAGATCTCCCCACAGTGGTTCAATTTAATATCTGTCCTATCACTACAAGGCTGGGGCTCATTATTAATGATACTATTCATTAATTTCTTGTTGGGCTGATGTTATTTATTAAAATATTAAAGAAAGCTCCTGAGACACTCTCACGTAATGAGGGATGTGTCCTCCTTCCACAGCTCCCCTCCACCACCACCACCACCACCACCACCACCCTCACTGCAGCACCCCCCCTCCTCCTCCTCTGCTGGATGGATGGTGGGTGGAATTACCCCACTCGGACGCTGCTAGCCTGCGCACCCTCATTAGTCGTTCTCCAGGGCTGAGTGACACCATAAATCCATTCTACACGTCGGCCAACGGCCGCCATATACAAACGCACACGGCTCGCCTCGCCCCGTTAATGAGCCATTCCCATGCACAGGGAATTGACTAGTGTCCATCCACCATAACTGGACAGTATTTTTTGGAAGAATTAAATTGCAGTCATGGCATAGATTTAGGGTGCCGGATAACAGTTTCACTTCTCATTAATAAACCATCATGTTATAAACTTGAAATTGAAATTTAGCAGCACTGTGTCCCTTTTTAAAATTCTGCTGTAGTAAACAGAGGGGTGCTGATTGTTGTGACATTATTATAATGTATGAAGACACGAGGGGAAAGCTGCTTTTCTGTGGCAACGCACAAATACTACATAAAACAAGACGTGAAGTGACTTAAAGCCACTGAAGGATATTTCATTGCACACAGAGTGCGTAGTGTGGAATCATCTACTATTAGGAGAAACCTCAGATTCAAAGAACCATTTGCAAACAATTTGAATCAAGACTGAAAAATATGATGATCATTAGGCTTTACAGCTTATACTGCTCCGTGGCAACTTAACTTTGCATGTGTTGCCTGTTTAGACCCCGAGTATTAATGGTTACACAGAGAAAGCCAGGAATCCATTAATCATAATAATTAATCTGATCCAATTATATTGCAAAGAATATAACAAATTGCAGGGAAAAATAATGATCTATCACTGCCATGTCATAGAGACATGGGACTAAAGCAGTAATTAGACAGAGGGATTTAAAATAGTACACACCGAGTGAGCAGCTGATGGCTCTACTATTTGAATCTGATAATGTAATTAAAGATGAAGTTGAACACAGAGTTTTTGCTGGTTCAACTAATGAAGGTCTCGCTGGGGGTTTAGCCAGTGCTTTTAGGAAAGATGTCCAAGTTATTAATGCAAACTTTGTGCCACAATCATGGAATTTGGCTCCAGTTTATCAACACAAGCTACAAATTAGAGGTGGTACAATATATAGTCGACTGGAAATGTTCATATGATCTATGAGTCTTGTACGTCACATGATGATCCGCACGTTTTTTACTGGGCATACATTTTATGTGGGATGCCCTTCCTGGAAAAGGCATCGCCCTGACACCCGGATCCTCATGAAACCTCTCTGGCACCCCCCGGGTGGGGGGAGGGGGCTGTACAACACTTTAAAAACCACAGCTCTAAATGATGATAAAATGCATCATGCGGTTACTACGCTGAAAGTTGTGCTTTTTTTTTTTTCTTTTTCTTTTTTAAATCTAGTGAGACATGTGTCCTCAAGCGGCCTCAGATGACGATAACTTTGATGTCAGCATCTCAACAAAGCACAACGCTCTCGGGCAGTTAGCCGAGCTGCACGAGGGCATCTTTACAATAAATACTCAAAGGCGCTCTGAAACATCTAAAGCTGTTATACACAGATTCACAAAGCAGGTAGATTTTCAGGCATACACCATCTGATATACACTGAAATCACTGTTGATTGCCTGATAAAACAATATCCTCAAACATACAGTACAGTGTGCACACTGTGTGCAGCATTATCACATGTAATCTACACTAATGGGAAACAATAAAACATGATATGGAAAGAAACAGGGAAGGGAAGAGAAGCAATGTCCTCTACAAAAAAAAATAAAAATCTTTTTCTTCTGTGCTTCTCATGAGTAGTGAATTAATCAATTAATCACCTGCCTGCCTCTCTGGTCTGTGTGCTTGGACCTCAGGATGGAGGTAATAAGACAAGCCCCTTCAGGGACATGCCACCGAGTATAAATATCAGCTGCTGTGCATATGTAAATCACCCCCAGATTTATTTGTTTCTTGATTTGTTCTCAAAGGCTCAAGTGTGCTAATATCAAATAGCAAGCTTTTAGGGAGTGTTTAATGGCTGTTGGTGGGAGGTAGGGAGCGGCGGACTCTGGAGCGTGCGCCAGTTCATGAGTAATTAAGGGCTGTTTTGCCGAGCATAAATAATGCTGTTTGTATTGGCTCTGTGCAGGAGTGGAGCGCGGAGAGAAAAGAGGAGGAGGCTTCAATGGGGGTGAAGGTGAGGTGGGTGGTGATGGGGGTGTTGGACAGACAGGAACGGCGGGGGTTGGCCCCTTCGACACACACACACACACACACACACACACACACACACACACACACACACACACACACACACACACACACACACACACACACACACACACACACACACACACACACACACACACACACAGAGACCTCTGTGTTCAGCACTCGGCACCTCTTAACACAACGCACAGGCATGGAGAGGCTCATTTGTTAGTTCTGTACCACTCGGCATTACTTAAAGAAAATTATTGTTCACGAGGATCACTGTGACACGCGGTTTGTGCTAATACAGTTGTCTCACACTCCCATTGTTAAAAAAACCACAAATCTAATTATAATTATTATGACATGTGAGGGATATTTTTAAAACAAATTTCACATTTAACCTGAATCTTGGCACATTTATTGAAGTTACCAGTCTTATGTTTATCATCTCCAATACTTTGCTTTTAGTGATATCCTCACTGTAAGTGGGACTATACACTGCGCCTTTACTTTTAGGAATAATCTCTCTCTATATAAATAAGCAACCACAGCAGAGTAGAGGAAATGAGCCAATTTTTGTATTTCTCTGGTATTTTCAATCTGATTGCAATATAGCAGCACAGTAAAACAAAAGCTCTTCAGGAAGCATTAATGCATTAATTGCATATCTATTACACCGCTTTAATAGTATAATCACTGGGCTTTTGTCACAAATTCACCATTAAAAAAAATCTGAGCAGTGTGTGTAGTCTTAGTCCTGTCAGAGCAGGTAATTTTCACTGGGGAAGGAAATAGAGTTATTTCCTCACACATTAGTAGAGGAGTTGACAGGCCATAGAATGTACTACACTTGAGCACACTAATGGTCAGTGAGTAACCCTTCCCTCCCCGACACCACCGCCGCAGATCATCAGAGGACTGGGAGCCATTTATAGATTCCCTCCCCTCGTGTGTTTCCCCTCCAACTCGTTCAACTGAACTCTCAAATGTGGTCCAGGTGTGTGCAGCCCTTCCTCCTCTTTAAAGATATCACTCAAAGTAAAAAAAAAAAAAAAAAAGACAGTTTCTTAACTTACATCTAAGTTGCAGCAGGTGCATCTTAAAAGATTTGAGCATAATGGCAAAGCTCAGTTTTCCAACAATCGAAATATTCAAATAGTTGACATTTATTACACAGTGTTTTTCACAGTCAGATGCTTTTTCTTGAGTTTTTAGCCAGGGATCGTAAACATTAGTCAAATCTTTACTTTATCAAATTGTACCTTTTGAATGATTTTCTTTTTTTCTCTCCCACAAAACACATCATAAATCGTTGTAAAGACTCATACTTTTGTTTGCATTGATACAACCGACGCTGCAAAAGCAGAAGACTTTCCATGCTTGAAATACAAAGCTCTAGAGGGAATCAGTGATTCTAAACGGTGCTCTACTTTATGAAACTGTGATCCAATATTGTCTCTAACAAAGAGGGAATACATACCCTGCCCTCCTCCTCCCCGCGGTTTTAGATGCCACACAGGACTGCGCTGTTGAAGAGAAACAGATTCACAATATAGGCTTACAAGTTCCTCTGGGTACAATTATACCATATCTCTCTAGTAACAAGTGGCTTAGGTAAGAGGGACAAGGGGACAACCTCTTGAGTGAAACAATTTAGCTGTCATGACTGTGTGGCAGGACCCAGTCCTGTTTGGGAAGTAGGTCGATCCCCAGAGTCAGAAGATAATCGGGTCCGGCCCAAAGAACCAATAAATCAATCCACTATAACAACCATGTTTCATAGGCCTCTGTTTAGCTCGATCAACACAGAAAGCTTTAGTATGTGCCTTTTCAACGAGGTGTCTGGCATTTTTCAGGATACAATCCCAAGAAATATCAAATAGGACCAAATCACATCAGCAGGGGAAGCACCTAATCAGATGAGGTCTCCTGAAATGTGCTGAAATCAGACATATTTTGTGGGCCTCTATTAAGTTTGTCCCAAAAAAACCCAAAAACATTATTATGTTCTGATTTAAACAAGAATCAGCATTTTTCCCCAGCTTGTGATGACCACATACACCAAATCACATCAGCGGGAGCAGCAACTAATCAGATGATTTCTCCCAGAATTTTGAGCTGATTGGAAATAATTATTTACTGATGATGTTGCCACGGAGCCGCTACTGTTGCTTGATAAAAAAAAAAAAATGACCACAGACAGGTACGACAATGCATGCTTATTCCACTATCATATCCATGGCTGAGAGCGTAAAGGACTATTTATTCATTAGGCTTTTAATAAGCAGCGGTATCAGAGCCAACACGTGCTGGGGTTGTTTATGACTCACCAGGAGGTACTGTAAAGCTAACAGGGACTGGCAGCACCTGTGCCCCCACGTTCCAGCTGCCAGCGCTGTGCTGCGGGGCCGTGAAAGGCACATTAGCCGGGGCTGTGACTGGAGCTCCACTAGCCCGGTCATGCTGGGGAAATGTCAGCCGCGAAACCAGCCAGGTCCACTAAGCCCTGAGCCTGGCTCTGGCGCCCAGCATGACTCTGACATGATCATGGAGGGCGGTTGTGACACATGTAAGCAATGACTCCACACAGCTATCTGATCAACATTACGCCACTGTCAGAAGGCTCTGACTACAAGAGCGTGATGAGAGCTGTGATAGGGCTCCCTCTCTCATATGGGTCAGGGATGGAGGTGGCCAGTCCACCTTCCTGACAGCACTCAGCACTACTCACTTT
This sequence comes from Lipophrys pholis, assembly GCF_963383615.2. Lineage (NCBI taxonomy): Eukaryota > Metazoa > Chordata > Actinopteri > Blenniiformes > Blenniidae > Lipophrys > Lipophrys pholis. The sequence continues at coordinate 14,087,140 of NC_137632.1, forward strand.
GGTTTTGTTTGTTTTTTTTATAAATCAACAATACACAAAATCGAGCAAAGAATACACTTTCCACAATTTCAATGATTCAATATGTGGTTAAATCAAATTATTTATTCCTCACTAAATAGATTTATTTATTTTAATGAACAAACAAGTAGGGTTTGAAATATACCAGGAGAAAAATAAGCATTATTTGTCATAAGCCAGTTTGTGTATCAACCATCAATCATTGCCATCAGAATTGCCACAGTCTGCTGTCAGGGCCTATTACTGCTGAATTCATTTCCCTCAATTAATTCAAACTCTAACCCCTTGGCAGCCACCAATGTATGTTTTTTATATTCATCCACCCACCTATTTGTCACAATGGACTCTGTGACAGTACAGTAATGCATTCATTATAAATAGGAGAAACAATAGTGCACACATATCATTAATTAACTCAGCATTTAGAAATACACAGCAGCAGTGTTTCTGCAAATACTGTGGTGCTAAAATCAGGAAACTAAATCTAGGTATAATTCATTTCCTTTCTTAAAAAAAACAAAACTGTTAGAAAATGTTTTTCATCACATCTATTAAAAAAAACAGGACAAATTTAGATTTACCACTCGCCTTTGATTTGACTAGTTTCACTGAGGTTTTAAAAGCAAAGCAGATATATGAGCTCCGATCAGATAAATCAGAAAAGACAAAGAAATGTCATGCGAGTGTGGCACTGTCTGCTCATCTGTCTTATCTATCCCCTACACACACACGAACACAAACAACAACATAAAGTGAGCACATAATTAATAAACAGCAGAGTGCAACTACCCTTATCACTGAGGCTTGCTATCCTATTATAACAGTTTTGTCTTGGGGAGGACAAGGAGACTTTCATGCTTAAAATGTAGCGTTTAAATTAATTAAGTGTGAACATGATTTAACTTCAGGATATCATTTGAAAGTATAATTGCCCATAGGGATTAAAATGAACTCGGTGGGCTGCGGTGTCACCCCACTGTGCTCCGCATGTTGGGAAATGTCCAGTTTTAAAGATTAATTTGCATCTTTGAGGAGAAAGTCTTAATCTTAATCTTGAAAGACATTAAAAAGGGAGAGAAAAAAAAAGAACTTTCCCGTAATCAGATGCCACTTGACTAAAATGTTCACCGTGCAGAATCCACGATTGCATGTTTCCTGTGCATGATTCCAAACGCTTTAGTGGCTGTGCAGGGAGCATTTCACTGTGCATATTAATTACATGGGGGCTTTTGTCATGTGGGGGTCATGATAGCCATGTTTGCTAAGCTGGGTCATTTGAACTGGGAGTGCAGCTTTGTGAGCCTGCTGTGCAGCCTTAGTCCGACGGCAAAGAGCTCCGGAGATAGGTAGCTGGTGTGATTACCAGTTGTGTAATAAATACCAATTTCTCACTGGCTCCTGCAGAATTTATGCGTCTAAGCAGGGCACAATAGGATTAAAATACGCCTATTAGACTGCGTTTATTACAGATTAGAAAGTTAGAACGGCCAATTATTACAACCACTCGGAGCACTAACCAATCATTTTTAAATGCACTGAGAGGAAAAAAGAAAAAGAAAAAAGAAACCAATTTACACCCATGGTAAAATATGATTTGTAAAACTTGCACGGTTTTGCAACCCATAATAACCAACAACTGATGACAACCTGTTCTTTAACCAACAGATCAGTTTGCTGTGTGGACCGGTCGGTTTAATTTGTTTCGCGTGCAGTGCCTTTGCCACAAGAGTTGGCTGACATGAGCTCATGTGACATTTGAGAGGAGGGACAGGCACAAGTCGGGGCTGGTTAGGCATACAGCAATGACTCAGCTTGTTGATGTGTGGGACATTTCTCACATCTCTCAAGGCGCAGACCCTCGCGCCAAACAGCTCCAAATAGCTCTTAACAACTACAAGATACACACATATATATACACACACACACTCAAAAAGTGATTTTTATCCTATTTTTTCCAAGCGGCGCACATTTTGGAGGTGGACTTTGTGTTACTCGGAATATTTAGAGGACACGGTGACAATTAAAATCCTTCACGAACCTCACAGTCAGTCTGTGGATATGTGCACACACATAGGTCAAACGGAGGAACATACGCACACGGACAATTTCAGAGTGACCAATTAGTACTGAAGGATTTTGGACTGTTGGGAGGAAACTGGACTGAAGAACATGCAAACTTCACACTGAAAGGGAACCAAGAATTCCCGGACTCGAACCAGTGGTATCAGAAGTATGAGGCCAGAGTGTCAACCACTTTAAATGTGTATTTCACAAACTCCTTGATCAATGTTATCTGTATTTCAGATTTTTTTTTTAATGTTTACAAGAAACATAAAAATAACACTTCATCATTATTGTGGCATCATCTAAAATAATGCAGTAATAGGCAGTAATATGTTTGCCCCACTAAAAATTTACCGGAAAGAAAGATAACTGTGGGCTCACAATGCGCAAAAACAAATGATATTGTAATATTTGCATCAGGAAGCACACCTGCAGCAACTGTGAGTGTCCTTGAAATAATTACACTTGCACTGTTATGGAGGTCATAATTCATCCTCACTGTCATGGGTTTTCTGTAGGAAACAACAAAAACTAAGGTAATCTCAACACACTCCTGCTAATGTCCATGAAGCATTCCTTGTGCAGTGGGAAGCACGAATTAGGTCCTCCTCGGTATGTGAAGTGATAGCCAAATCCAGCGATGTGTCCTTTTGAGGCTCACCTAACAAGTTTCCTCATTTCTGATTAGCTCAGCAGAAACGGTGATAGTTTACCTTGATAAATTAGAGGAGGCAAGATTTAATGAATGGAACATGGGGGTCACCTTTGTTTCTTGGGGTGATACAATAAGAAAAAAAACAAAACAGATTTTTCTTGCTGCCACATGCCTCTCCTTAATAATCAGATTTCTCATCCTCCTTGTAATAGAGGGTGCACAGAATCTCATTACCTTCTCTAGCTGAGGGGAGAGAGGCAACACTTCTTCTTTGACTTCCTCTGTAAACCATGGAGGGGGGAGACGGGGGGGCAGGGGGGGTTGTGGTGGTGGAAAAAAGCATGGGACACAAAGTTCTGCTTATTTGCACATACATTGACATCCCCTTACAGATATGTAAATGACTCAGGCAAAACCCAAATGCTAAAGTCTACACCATTAGTTTTCCACTTCATAGTCTCCACATGGGGCCGTTAGAGGGATAATGTACCATACAATACATGGTTTACTTTTAATTAATGGGGAAAATGTATTTTGAAATGAATATTAAATCTAGATTAATGTGGAAAATCTCACGGCTCTCTGTAAATGTATGGCTCTGCTCTTTTGTAAGAAAGAGAGAAAACAATAAAGGCAGTCCACTTGAGATATATATATATATTAAAAAAAAAAAAAAAAAAACATTAAGACATTTTTAAACCGAACTCGGGAAAGTCAGGAAGCAAAGTATCAAAGTATCGAGCAAAGTAAAGAGACAAAACTGTCTTGTCAACATCGAAAAGGTAAATGAAAAACTGAACAATTTCAAAGCTGTGAAAAATAATATTATAAAATATGAATGGGTTAAACTTCTGCAGATGAATTGTAATAAACATAAAACAATACCAAGACTGGTGCGGTCTGAAGCCACTCTATTCCCCCCCCGAGGCTTCACACAGGCTATGAAAAAGCTGCATGTGGTTTAAATTAATGCTTACAATGACAAAGTTTGGATGTTAGTATTTGTTTTGTTCTTAAATCTCTGTGGTTGAAAGGATCGCAATTGTATTGTGTGTGAATGTTTGACATTCAAGCATGTAACAATTATCTGCATATTTTCCCCACAAACTCCAACCTAAATGTAAACTATGCAAATGATTTAATATCTATAAATGTAAATAAGGAGCAGATTGGAAAACACAGTGTAGGAATAGTGTACGATCTTTTATGTGTACTCAGATATTGTTTGATATGGATATGCTCAAATCACTTGTACATGTATCAACAGATGACTGGGTAAATATTTAAAATATCACAGGAGAATGTATAGGACGCCTGCTGCTCTAAAGTGATAGCTGATGGAAAAGCAGGTAATATATATATATATATATATATATATATATATATAGTAACTGCTATAGTTTCACAACTCTTTCTCTTATTTTGTTGACTTTTCGGGTTGCCAACATATTCAAAGTATCCATCAAAGTATTTAAAGGCAAAATAACTTCCAAACTGTCACTGCAAGAATGAGCCTGTTTGGAGAGAAGTTCCATTCATCATCCGTCTTCTAAGGATTTCCACCACATCTGTTTGATCTCCTTTGATCACCCTTCTATCATTCTTCCATCCAACAGACCACAAAGTATAAAGCAAAAAGGACAGCCCGCCCCAAACCCCCCTCCCACCCCCACCCCCCCACCCCCACCCCACTACCTGAAGTATAACCCACTACCTGCTCTGCACTCTCCAAATGCCAGGCTTTATTGCCAGGTTGAGCTCCAGTTTCACCGATCACCACTTTATATGTCCCCATTTCCTTTCTCATAAGTCCATCTTTGCGACATCACAAACTTCCTTGATGGACATGCTGTTTGATTTTCCCTTGAACACGCAGGCGTGTCACCCAGGCTTCACGGCTTGTTTGTTTACTCATCTGCACCCGGGCAGTGCTTGAAGTTTAGTACAATTAAAAATAGTTGTTTCCTCTCTTCTAGAGTCGGTAAGGTCTAAGTGGGGCACAAAGGCATCTGGCAAGACCTGAAAAAAAAAAAAAAAAAAAAATTAAAAAACATGTGAGCTCTTCATATTTCCATAAGTAATGTGTTCTCTTGTACAGAGCCCACCTTGTTAAAAGAGGCCCTTTGCTTTTCGTTCATGGCCAACGTATGCTCTCTTGTGCATTTGGAAGAGGAAGGTATTCATTAATCGTCAATCATTATCAATCTGCACAACTACTATGTGCCATGGTATCCTTTAGTTTGTACATAGCTCCTATTGCCTTTACAACATGTACATAATGCAAGACCGTTTTCCGGTTTCTGCTCATATATACTAGTTATTACAGTGACGCCAACGCTGTCCTGCCAGACAGGATTTACCAGTGGATCACACATTTGTAACATGAGCTCCTCAAAAACACACAGTAATATTGAATAACTGCCAGATATATAAAAAGGGGAAATTTTCTTTCAAAAATGGGTAGAAGCACTTACTCACTGCACATCTGTGGCTCTTCTTCGGCCATAAAATTGAAATTAATCCAAGTGGCCTGGATTTAATTATTATTATAAAAGGGTTAATGATCGCAGGTCATTAAAAGAAAATATCTGAAAGATAAATATAACCCTGACGAGCCCAATTACAAAATGAACTGTGCGAACAAGTTGAGGTAAAAATGTACTGCGCTCATTCAGATTATCACCCATACTTAACTGTGATGAAAATGTTCCTACGTCGCTGTTGATCTTCAGTTGTTGTTTTTTTTTTCTCCACCTAGAGCAACCCTGAAGAGGTGACAAAGCATTTAGCAGCTACTCTACAGTAAGTGACACATTTGGCTTCGGTTTGCATTAAGTGCAACAATTAATGCATGTTAATTCTTAATTATGCTAATTTCATTTGAAACGGGCTGCGAGGTTCTAACAGGGTGGCTGGGTGAGAGAGGATCCTTTGGCAACATGGGGTTGTTGTTTCCTCCGCTAGTGCTTCCAGCACATTCACATGTCCTCTGGTGTTAGAAACCCTTAATGAGGCTGGAAGTTCAAAACATGACATGCTCTCAGCTCAAAAAAATAATTGGGATGTTTTTGTTTTTTTTTATCTGTCAAAAAATCGGGAAACAACGTAATTCATTTGCATGGTCCCCTTGCAAAATAAACAACAGCACTTTAAAAAAAAAAAATAAATAGTTCTTACACAAACCAGTTGTGCAACCAGGAAGGTCCGACAACGATTGTTCATTACACATAACCGAACAACAAAAGATTGCAAATTTTAATTTCAAGTTTGGGAAAATATGACTTGGCAGATTTGGGAGAAAAAAATGCAATTGCAGACATTTAAATTTATTACAACACGGCCATTGTTATTAAGTTCATGTTTCTGCAAAGTGCAAACATTCTAGGGTTTTTTTGCTAACCACATCCAGCTGGACGAAATACATTTTGGTAAAATGAGCTAAATGTATAAGCACCATGCACTAATGCCACTAAGACTAACAGCAACATTCGCAAAACAGGAGTATTTAAATTTTGGATTTGTGTAATTTAGGCCCTGTTTACTTGTAAACGATCTGCTTTCTGTGTTTGTTTTTGTTTGCCATGGAGTGATTGGATGGAGCGCCGAGTCCGAAATGTGGAACCGTGGAGTTGAATGACATCGGCAAACAAATCTGAACGTGGCAGAGAAGAAAGACGAGAGAAAAACTGAAATGAAACATGTGAGACAATCTGTCAAAGAGTCGCAGCTGTTGAAAAACCCCGGAACAACAAAGAGATTTGGAGAAGAATGCAGGACAAGAAAAGGCGCAAAACAGAAAATATTTACAATAAAGTGCACAAATAAAACTCAAAGAGAGCCAGCCAAGAAAATGCCCCCAACAAAATAACAGGAGGATTTTTAGGCTTATTGAAAACAGACACAATCAGAGACCAGGTCACATTGCTCATTGTGCATAAATGTATTCTTAAAAAACGAATTCCAGTATTTTACAAACATGCTTAATGCATGGTGTGTTTAATTTTTGTACATTAAATCCTCAACGGATCTGCTTTTATTTTTTGCATCCGTTCATTTGGTTGTACCCTGAATCTCAACGTCATCTTGTATTGACCACTTTGGGTCTGACTTTCTTATCCACCGTGCATGATCACAGCTTCACACTAACATCATAATTCCCCTGAGGAGCACAACAAAGCAATCTGTCTGGTGGGTAATGTACTGTACACACGTGCTATAATGAGATACAATTAAATAAAACCCAAGCTTACGTATTTAATTTGTGAATTTTTTTTTTTTTTTGGGCTGTAAGCATCTGCAAGGCATATTTTGTGACTATCAGCTGTAAGTGTCAGCAAAACGCTCCTCCTAAAATGTGTTTCTTAAAAGTGTGCCATCTCATTAGTGCAATTCCCCAACCAGGAACCTGCAAAATGTGCACTTTTGATTTTACAGTTCCATAAAATGTCTTTAATTCTCTTTATTCTCCTGTGTTTCAGGTATTCAACGGGAATGAACAAGACATGGTTTGCGCTCTTAAAGACTGTGGCAGTTGGAATATTTCACCTGACACGAGCCGTGTAAGTCGCGTGGCACAACTAACCACAACTGGGCCATTAAATATATGTAAATGAAGAGAAACACAAGAGAGCTGGGTCTAATAGCACGCACAAGGGAGAAATGGATCCTGGGTAGTGATTAATTTATTTGATGATGCCTCTAGTGAGGAATTTTAGGTCACAAATGAAGTGACAGGATGACAAATTACCATTTTAAGGAATTTACTGGGAATCATTAATGAACAATTGTCAGGTAGTTTACTGCAGGCAGAGAAGATGGAATAAATGTAGATCTATTTCCTTATTTAAGATAAATAATTTTATTCTTTTTTAGCACATCTTCGTCTGCGGTGCACAGTGATAGAAATGCGGGAGGGTGTTCTGATTTAATTGTAAACATAATATATAAGTGGTGGGAATGTCTCAATTAATGGGGTGTTTTATAGGGGGTAAAAAGTTTGAGGAAGAACAGGAGAAGCAGCTTGTGTGACTGAACATTACAGTTTCCTATCAAAAAGGGGTTTCTTTGTTCTAATCAAAATAAAATATTTGATCTTGTGCCTATTACAAAGCATTAAACAAAAAAAAAATCAAACCTTCAAAAATTAGCGGAAGCTTCAGATTCTGATTTTTCTATTTGTCCGCTTGATCCTGCATTTGAAAAATAATTATGATCAGATTATGATGTGTATCGCAATGTACAATAATGCTTGATAATTTCAAAAGCATGCCTAATTAAAAAAGGGAACTGCTGCAAAGCCTGCAACACTCCTAATAGTAAATCATATATAGATTGCCTCTGGCATATCTTAAACTATTTGGCTTGGTCACTGACAAAATAAATCAATTCATTAATTAAAACGAAGCAATGTGCAAAAGACAGTATCATAGTTTATTTAAGTGTTAAAGGAGACAGATGCTCTTTCAAGAGTCGCTGTCAAGCTTGTCTGTCCCGTTCAGTTTGCTGCCTTTAAATGGCTTTTAAAAGCCAGTGGTAAAAGAGAGCCGAGATGACAGGAGGAATCTTCACTGCATGTATTAATCCGACAGATTCCTTGATTCCCCTCCTGGGCCCGATGCTTCAGCGACTCGATGGTGCATTACAGTAGGTGTGACAAATATCTTTGGTCCCGAAGTGCTTGTGGTGCGTCGGTTTACAGATGACAGATCACTGGGATGTCTGAAAACACTCCTAATTGCACTTTCCAAAATGGAAGCAGTGTCCCAATTTGGTTGGTGTAATGATGACGTGTCCTCAATAGGATGCTACTCTGTGTCTGATACTGTTATATTTGTTACGAGCAAGGCTTCATACGAGAAGAGCAAGTATCACTTTCATTTGAACAAATAAAAGGGAACCAGTCTTCCGAAATAGCAACTTTTCAATGGTACAAATGAGCCTTGGAAAAATGACAAATATCTCATTTGTTCAGTAAATTCATAGGACACTGAAATTTAAAACCATTCCTGTTGGTTGCATAAGAACATGTAAACGTGCATACACTTACTACCTTGCAGGAAAAACATTACCCCTCTCATTTTAAACCACTGTGGAATATCTATAATTATGTTTTATAATTTAGCAATCGGCCATAAATTTCTGTCCATCCATCCATCAAACATCTATAACATTATTCACAACTCTGGGTCATGACCAACAAACACAAGCACACTTACAGGGTATTTAGAGTCACTAATTGGCCTAATGCATGTGTTTTGTAGCAGGAGGAAATGGGAGAACCCGTAGAAAACCCCCCTGCACACAGGAAGAACATTGAAACTCCACCACTACACCACCAACATAGGTCAATTGTTTGGGTAATTTCATGAATGAAAGGTATAACTTTTCAAATGAAAGACTTGAATTGTAGTGTCAAAGGTGGAGAAAGTACCAATAAAAGATACTCAAGTACAAACACTGTTACATTGTTTGAACTGTAGCCTTGCTTATAAACCTTTAGTCTACTGTCTAAAGTTGGACTTTTGTGACTTTTTGATTGAGGCTGTGGCTGTGGTGGGGTCTTTTTGTTTGTCGATTTTGTTTATTTGCATTCAGTTATGTGTTTTGCGATCATGTTGTGGGTTTGTTGCATGTTGACATGGCCTTTCTGGGCCACATAGGTCATGCTAATGCCAACAAAAAACTGCAAGAAATGCAAAGGTATACCGATGAGTTTAACTTTGTATGACTGTTACGTCAACTACAGTAATGTGAGTGTTCGTAATTCTTCCATCCCTGCTTATTTTTGGGAAATGTTGTAAGGGAACACACACTTGCATGGAGACATCATGTTTTATGATGAAAGTGAAAATGGTCCATTGACATTGACCTGGTAATTTCCCCAAACCCCTCCTGCTGCAACAAAATGAAGGAATTCAGATTTCCCTGATACGCCGATGTCCGCTTCATACCAGCGCCTCCACCCACAGATACATTGTTTCCCATCAAATTACAATTGTAACCTCATTCAGTCAGAGCTGCACATTTGTCCCGACATTGACTGACCATCCCAATTAATTAACATTGTTCAGGTATAACAAACATCATCTACAGAACAAAACCAATAGCAGAAATGCCCTCTACTGTCTCCTTTACTTAACATTTTCTTGAAGCACAATGTGGACTTGATTTATGTTAGAGTACAACGTAGCAGGGCACCATACCAATTCCTCTGTCCCAGAAAGCATTAAATCAAACATCACAGAGGAGTGACTTAGTGTTTCTGGGTTATTTTTCCTCACAAGTTTCCTCCAAATTAATTACATGAATGATTACTTTGCACACACATACACACGCACACACACACACACACACACACACACACACACACACACACACACACACACACACACACACACACACACACACACACACACACACACACACACACACACACACAGACACACACACACACACACAAAAACACTCCTACCGAACATGAGCCAGGCAGTAACACAACAGTGTCTCTCAGCTCACTGGTGCAGACAAAGCCCATTTTTACTCACCACATAAGTACTGCGTTAGAGGGAAACGTGGAAATTGGATGCTGAAATTGAAAAGTCGTCTTTGAGGAGCCAGCTCTGCAGAAGAATGAGCCATTTCTCTTGTTCTCTTCCAACGATGAAACAGTGTATTGATTATTTGATAAAAATGGTGAGTGGTTAGAAATTTGGAAGAAGGAAATTAAGCTAATTTATCTTTAAAATTATTATACACCGTCTGGTTGTGCTTTGAACTGTGGTAATTAACATAAAATCAAAAACACTTTACATAATCAACGTCTGAAGGTATTTCCTTTAAACATTAGACATATGTAGTGGATTGAAAACACAGCTATATAAGGATTTCAGATCTCCACAGATGGCCTTTTGTTTTCCTTCTTTTGGTTGTTTTTATTATTATTGATATTTACCCAATAGGAAACATGAATAGTCTACCTCTGTATAACCTCTGACCAAACCGCTTTGGTGTCACAACTGAATGCATGAGTGACCAGAGTAATGTTCACACTCTGCATTGGATACACACTGCATGTACCATGAAAGTGACTATGAGCTTCTTTCCAGATTGTGCCCAATTTCATGGTGCTATACACACACAGCATCAGTTCATCACACTGATTTGCCATCTACCTACTGTTTTCTGTGTGTCTACAGCATGCCTCACTACAGACAGCAACGCCAACATTATAACGGAGTATTCTGCATTTTAAGTTGAGGCGCAACTTCTCTCCGAGGGTTTTAAATCCTTATTAGTCCCAAATATTTTCTTGAATGTGTTGCTATACATAGAAATGTCTTTCCATCTGCTTGAAACTTACTGCAGCAGCCTATAAAGGAAGCAAGCTATTAAGTTTGACTGATTATTACACAAAGATATTAAAAAAGAAAAAGAGCTGCTGTCACCTCACAGCAAAAAGATGCTCGTTCAGCTTTAAACCTCCACCCTCCCTGTTTGCATGTTCTTCCCGTGTGTCTCCCACTGTATAAAACACTTAAAGATTAATCTGAAGCTGAATTATATGGAGGTGGTTTAGGTGCCAATAACTCTCTGCGACTTACAAAGAAACAGAACATTAATGGTTATTTAACATTCATCCATCCATGTCTGTTATCATATTTTCAAATAAGTTAAGTCAGTGTTTTTTCAAGTTCTTGCACACATTTTGATGGGCTATTCTTTGCAGAAAACAAACAATAGAGGCATCATAAAGAAATAGATGTGTCAGGAGTCACGAAAAGCTGGAGATCAGGGGTGTCAAACTCATTTCAGATAAGTTTATTTAATCTTGAGTGGATGGACAAGTGAAATAAAGGCATTCAAAATGTTTTTACTGACTTGAAATGTTAGAAACAAAATTAAACACAATATCTGAACAAGTTGCAATTTTTGAAGAAAAACTGGTGAAACTTTAAATAAAGTCATTTTTTAACATTGCCTTTCCATGCTGCTTTTGTTTTCCACTTGAACGTGACGGTGCTTTCAAAATATGCTTAAAGAAAAACATGAAATCTGATTGCTAATTGCGTTTCCCTTCAAGTTAATGATTGCATAAACCTACAGCTTCTTTGGAACACAGTTTCTCAGTCTTCTGCCTTTCACAACTTTACTGTCACATGACAGCTTTGACACCAGTGCTACGCGCTCACAAGTTTCAATGTGTTAGGTCTGCTGTGCTTACTAAACTGTACAATTCTGACTAAATGTTTTTATTTTTTTTATTGCTTTTGATGGAAACTTTTAAATGTAATGGGTTTTTCGAAAATGTTTAAGGTCATCCTGCAGACCAAATGATACTCTGGCCTGCCGGTGTTGGCTCGCAGGTATCTTTGACACCCTTGTGCTTCACAAAGAAGCATCTAATTTTATGTTGAACATTTTTAGCGTGATCTCATTTTACTACAGTAAGAATTCGCAAAGCCAGTACAGTATTTAAAAGCATCACAACACTGGTCATTCAGACATTATGCAACCCTGGGAGAACGTGAGCCCGTCTTCCTCACTGATGCAGAAAATCATAGGTACCCTTTTTCTGTTCCTCTCCTGCACTTGGCCTTTGGGGTGAGAATAATAAGCTCAATGCAGTTGATGTGTGTGTGTGTGTGTGTGTGTGTGTGTGTGTGTGTGTGTGTGTGTGTGTGTGTGTGTGTGTGTGTGTGTGTGTGTGTGTGTGTGTGTGTGTGTGTGTGTGTGTGTGTGTGTGTGTGTGTGTGCGCTTGTGGCTTGATTAACCTCTGCTCCAAGCTGTTGCTCCATGCAATATCATTGCCTATTGACCTGCAGGTGCTCAGGGGTAGAGCCAGTGCAAAGGTCTGGAGATGTGGGACTGGCTGCGGTAACAGGCCGCGGCCTAATTGTCTGTTCTTTGTAAGCTGAAGTTATTGGCAGCTGCCACTGTCTCAAGCACTCCATTCTAGATGTGGCAAAACCAACCAGGGCCTGCTAATTGCAATGGCCTTTACATCATCTCAAATCAAACACTTCCGTACAAGCTAGGAGAGGCAGCATCCTCCCAGACCTTTACTGAAGTACTGTAAGGAAAGCATCACCACCACCATCACTCCCAGGATGTTATGCACTCACACTCACTGGCTATGAGTATTTAGCACAAAGCCCGAATGACCTCCTCTCTCTCTCTCTCTCTCTCTCTCTCTCTCTCTCTCTCTCTCTCTCTCTCTCTCTCTCTCTCTCCTCTCTCTCTCTGGTTCTCTCCTTACCTGAATGCCATAACCCGATTTTACCAGTCATTTAAGAAGGTGGCTGGCAGGAGAACGGACAGCAGCCTGGCTGGTGGGTGTAAGTGGGGGTGTGATGGTAGGGTTGTTGGAAAGTTCAGCGGTGCTGGATTGTAAGGGAGGGCAACTGGTCCTCCTGACAAGAGATCAATACTGTCCTCCGAATGGCTGGAGTCAAGCTGCTGGGTCTGACAGGGGGCCGAGTGGCGTAATTGGATCAGGGGGCGCAGTAAGTCGCCTGCCCACCCCCCCTTCACTACTGTCACAGCTGTCACATGTCATCCCCCTGCACTGTTGTCACCCCAGGAGGCTCGCGGTTCTCTCCCTCTCCCTTTCCCCTCTCACCCATGCAAATGTCCACTTAGCAGATGAATGCAGCCAATATTAGGCACATTCTTCATGCTTTTATGCAAAAGTTAAATCTATGTCATTTGAGAATTTCATGGAAATAAAGTCACCATTTATTCAGAGCTGAAAGAGTGAAGCCGCCTGTAAAAAGTGAAAATGGTTTGGTTCAGCTTATTAAAAATGGAAAGAAAATAAGGCTTTGGAAAAACAAACAATGAGGGGGTTGAGGATTAGAGGAAATAAAAAGAAAAGCGAAAGAAAAAAAACTTTATAGACAACATAATGAAAAATCTCCCGCTTCTATATTACCTCATATATCTCAACAGTAGCACTTAATCCAAAACTATTGATTGAGTGACGTGTAAGCTCTCAGAAACTCCGCAAAATGAAACGTGCAGTGAGAGATGTAGGCTGTTTTCCAATAAATATTGGAGCCCCTTTGCCTAAGATTGAAAAAAAGATGGAGCTCTATGCTAATTAACTCTATTTCAAAATGAGACACCTGATTTCTTTAATGCGTCATTTTTCACAAAAGCACAAGGGAGATGATGATCGATTTCAATGGGGAAGAACTGTGTGCTGTAAAAAGGCAATAACAAGAGCTAATAATTGCCTATATAGTGTTGATTACAGCCGAAAGCCGTTTCTCTATTCTCTTTCTGAAGGGAGAAAAGGAATGTTTTGTTCACCATGACTAAAACGTTTCCCAAATCTATCTGTTTAAAAGCGCCAGTAATTCCAACCACTTTATCAAAAACAGCCTGAGCACATTTGGAATAATCACACATCATCTGACAGACATGAGTATTTCCGACCGCAGACATCACAGAGCTGGGTGGATTAAAGACTGGTTAAACATTAAAAGGGAATCCATATGTAAATTTACAGCACCAATTAGGAGACTCTGTCTGTGATGTGATCCTCCAAGAGACTCTCTGCCCTCAATTTTCACACACTTAATCAAATTAAAAGCTTAGGAGCTGCATGATTATCGGATTATCACTGATACATGTACAATTCCTTCTAGTTTGGGCGAATGAGTGGCTTCGCGTACAGTCTAAACAACAGCTTTAACTCACTGTTTGCTTTGAATGTCTGAGGGTGGGGCGGTGGGGAGGAAAAATCCATCCCGGGTGTCAGAAAAAAAAAAAAAAAAAAAAGATCGGTTCATAATGTCTCCTAGCCGCAAATGTAGTCGAAAAGATGATCTGAATGTGTAGAAACACTCGTTCCTTCTGCTTCTGTTCACATTTCTGCCACATATCAGTAAAGGGGTAGAGGCTTCACACAAAGGCATCGCACATTTCCTACATGCACACACAGTCACACTGTAAGGGTTAATACACCAATAGAACATGTACTGAGTGAACTCACACAAACACGCGGGTGAAGCTGAATCACTTTTTCACTGAACTATGACAGCAAAGCCTCCTTGTGGGACTGCACGTTCACCTTGGCAGTCTCAACGGTTCAGCGGTCCCAAGGATGTGGTTAACAAATGGGGAGAGCGCTCGCTAACTTCAGAGCGGTTGCAGGCTTGTGCTAAGTGATCTGTATTCTCTGTGAATCTGCTGTTCCTTAACCCTGTGAAATTAAGACCACTTCCTGAAACTAGCCTTCTGACCTCAAACATAATACAAAATTCAAAAAGCACCATGCATCATTGTCCTTATGGAATGTAAAAGGAAAAAAAAACAAAAAAAACAGGCAGTAGCAAAGCAAAGGATTTTATTCTTTGAACATTTCTGGAAATCCTTATGATTATTGTATATTATATAGACAGTGCTCCCTCCGTCTATGTCACAATATGCAAAATGAGAAGGCTGTTTAATTTTTCTTCTTTGGTGAGGCTTTTCTCCCTGGTGGGAATTCCATGAGGATATACCCAAGTTTTGTCGAGGTGTTTTGTAGACATAATTTACCAGATACCACCTGCTGTAAGACAGTTAACAGTATAAAGAACAAGGCTCTTAGAGTATCGAAGGAAAGTAAAGATTGGCAGGTGAAAGTGAGGCTTACAGGCTGACCTACACACAAGACCTCTTCATCCGTGACTCATAATCACTACTCTGGGGGAGTCACATGGTCTGCTAAAAGGCAGCCAAAGCCATTATGGGGGTGCTTAAAACTCCACTTAAAGATCACTTTATAGCCTATTACTTTAACTGTGGTTAGGTATTTACATGACACCTCTAGCAGCTTTTTGGTTTGGTAATACTTGTGGTTGTGGATGGAGCATCTTATGTGACAGTCTGCTGTGACAAAAGTAGTTAACATCCAGGAAATTGCTATATAAATGTGTAGCGTATCTTTGCTCATCTGCGGAGGATTCTGAATATTCCTGGATTTCCAGTGCAAATGTAGAGCTCACAAAAAAGGTTGTTTTCTTTATGAGAGATGTTCCAAAATGTGAAATTCAGAGTTTTAATTTCTTTGAGGATGTATGTAATGTGGAATTAAATGGTGCTGCTGCTACACTGTGTATTACATGACCGGAGTCTGGCTCCCTGGCAGGATAAGCTCGGATCAGTGGAGACAGCCCCCGCCCTGAGGTCAGTCGCGACCATGTGGCCACACCACTGTGACGTGACGGCGAGCTGGGGCGATGGTGTGTAAATAAAAGGAGCGAATTGTGAATCTCGTCAGGGCTGCGGCGAGCGAAGCAGATCAAGCAAAGATGGTTGCCCGCAAACCTGACCGCGAGGTGGTTTGTGGCTCTGCGTGGAGGTGGCTGACTGGCCGGCTGACTTCGGGAGGAGAATGACTACCACCACTGCCTCTCACCGCCTCCCTCTGGCCTGACAGCTCAGGAACAATTCACGCGGCTGCTCGCTGCTGACATATGACTTAATCAACAGCATGTGCACTAATGAATGGCCATATGAAAACAATTAGGGCTATCAGAGTGGCCGTGGCAGGTATTCTGTTGTTAACAATCCAAGCTTTTTCTCAGCGGCTTAATCATGTCTGAGAAAGTATGATTAGTTGACTCCGGTCATTGACAACTTCCAATGACAACTTTCCTTTTTCTCTGCCACTTTGAATATATGGTAGATAATAACAGTAAATGAAAGGCCATTATCGGGAGTTTTCTGACAATTAGGCTACAGATGGATCAAAAATAATTATTTTACTTCAATATTTCTATATCCTGCTCTGTGTGAACTCCATGTATTGTGCAAATGTCTCCTCAACAAAGGATTACAATCAATTAAACATTTATAGAAATGGCATCGCTTCCTGTAACACCAAGCTATTTCCCCTGACATTTTGCACCTATTATATTTTCAAGACATTTGATGATGTTCCAGACTTCTCCGTGGACATTTTGATAAACACTGACATTGACAAGACAATGGAACTGAGTGCATTGAAGACATCCTGCGTTTCCTCACAGATGGTGGCCTTCAATAAACCATTCCATAAGTTAATAGGAGCCAGTGAGCAATGTCTTTAACAAGCAAATTGGGGCTAATTACAGACTGATTACAATCATTATCTTTAATTTAAAAGAGGCATCGTTTATGACTTGAGGGGGAAGTTTTTAAAGACCAGAAAAGGTTCAGGTGAGTTAAAACTTTTTCCTCCACAATAAACACTTATTCCTCCATGTGGTGATAATACAAGTGGAAGGAAAATACTGTAAATGCTGCATACGCCTTTCAAACGCTTAGATGAAAATATTAGTAATACCTTGAGTCATTGTATTGACACAAAACTATTGAAAGCAGTGCTTTCAGCTGAGAATATGAAAGATATAAACACAATCTTTAGGTTACATAGGCAGACCTCTTTTAGGACTAAAAATACTTCATGTTTGTGCAGATGGATGAAATCATTTTACACTATATGACGCAGTGCAACCAGCATTACACCTCTGTGTATGTGGCCGTTTAAAATTCACAGTTAAAAATTATAAATCACCAATGACAATCCATCTAAATATTACAAATCTATCATTTATCATACACATCTGAATCTAAGTATAAATTAGCTATACCATTTAACAGTTTGTCTTTTGCTTTTGACAAAACACTTGAGCAATGCATATTTCATTCCTTCTATATATCCTCTGCATTATTGCATGAAAAAACTCTGCTTTTATACATTTTTACTTTGACATAAAAAGGTCCGTAATCCATGCTGTCATTCTGAAAAAAGAGAGGAGTTCAGATAAACAGCATGGTTCATTCCATCATAATTCTTTATTCAACTGGCATATCATGGAAATTTCAACAGTCATAGCAGATTAACCTTGTGTATGCTTTTTAAAGGCCTCTCTTTGATACATTTACATGCATCCTGATCAGAACTCCATTTGGCGAATTACTGCTTTTCCATATTTTTTTCCTCACCAGCTTGACCTTCCTCTTGCAAAATAATCACAACTCTGATGTTGGAATATTCAGTCATAGTGATTATATAAATAATGAATCTCTTGAGGTTGGAGTGTGATTATTGGCCGATGTGCAGAGAGCATGTCAGCCTCCTGTCTCGTAATGTAATGTATGGTATAGCTTTCATACCAAGGGCGTTCTATGAGAGTGAAGCTTTATTAGTCAGCCATAAACAAAAGAAAAGGGTTATTTTCATGGAATCATTCAACTTTCATGAAAAGTGAAGTCATGTTGCAGGTGTGTACTGCAACTTGTGTCCAGGTGAAACATGGAGATTGAAGGTAACGTCTGTGTGAAAGAAAGTGATTCATTATACAAACAGTTCTGAAAATTTGTAGTGGAAATTGGACAAACTGCTCTGCCAACATTATTCAATGAAAGGCTGAACTGGAGATTCTGACTGTGTAACTGAGCTTCATCTGTTCCATCTCTTCTTCATATTTGACTAAACGTCTTTCATATTTGAAAGCAAATGTCATTTTGATATACAATAGACAACAATATAGATGGTTTCACCATTGCACAACCTTTACCCAGTGGTTTACAACTGCTTTCTTTCTATAGGGCTATAAATATTCTCACAATTTTTAGATTCCATGCCCTAAATATGTGATAATGAGACCTTATCATTCATTTTCACTAATAAAGGTATTGTGCAAATACTGTATGTATTGCTTCAAGAAACTGCATTCATACTATCAAGTAAAAATCTTAATTGCAGAGATAAGCACCCGGCATCAATTGACTCATCAATAACTGGCTCAAAGAAAGAGAATACATTTCTCTCTTTAACTCCTTGCAGGTAGTGACCGGATTCACCGGATAGTACAATGCATGTACACCTCACAACCAATCATACAAATGACAGATTTAGTCAATATCACCTCCCCAAGTTTCTATTATTTCTATTATTGTTTATTTCAAAACAGTAATGAAATGAATTTGTTGAGCTGAGCTTAAATTGAAGGAAGATCATAAAACAAACACTTTGTTAAAGTAGATGACAAAGCATTTTTTATCCTAATTCTGATATTTACTGTTACATTCTCTAAAAAAAAGTGTTTGTTTCAAGTATCCCTGTATTGCATAGAAATATAAAGCTACCAATTACTTATTTGATCATCTTTAGATCAGTCCCTACTGATTACATGAAACCGGTTACACTGTGTGATGACAATTAGTGTAACAACAATCTGCAATAAATAAAATCAGGTTTGTCTCGATCTTGAAGTTCCTGCTCTTCATGTACAGACACAAAGTCCAGCAGTGACTCACTGTTCATCTTATAAAATACAGCCTGTCTGCTCACTCAGCTTTAAGTATCAATGTTTGATCCACATTCAACCATTTTTCTCTTGTCTCCGTTTAAAATGGATCTATGATGGATTCCATGTATTTCTGACAGTCACAAGCGGCAGCTCTTCCCCTGACATGTTTTGTCCTCTACAGTGAAGTCGCTGACATTGTTGAGTGGTGAGCGAACATACAAAAAAAAAAAAAAAACACACACACAGCGTTTTGTGATATGCTTCACACTGGACTGTATTCTCACTACTTACAACAAATTAGTAATGGTATTCCCAGGTGTAATGCAGAATACACAATGGTGTGATTAAAATATCCATATGCACTGTGGGGCCCAAGGTATGTAGAGGAAGATAGGAATCCTCCATACAAATATGAAAATCAACAGAGTCCTCCTATTCCATATATAATCAGACAGCACACTGCAGGAGGTGATATCAGCCCAGCTTTCCATTTGCTGATAGTGGCATGCGGCGGCATTAAGAAATCACCCTGAATGTGCCGGAGCAGATAACTGAACATGTAGGGTGTCTACCGGCGATATATTTACACAAAACAGGGAGCAGACAGGGTAGATCTAATTGACTAGGTAGCAGTTCGCCAAGGTTGGTATGGCAGGTCTCAGAGTGGAGTGGATGAGGAGCTTACAGAGAGGCTGTCAGAGAGCAAAAGATTAGTCCTGACGTCTCTGCCACATCAATTACAACCTGCTGCTTGGCTGGAGAGAAATCTCCACGACTGCCTCTTCAAGGCCACCAAGCACAAACTGGGTGTGTCAGAGGTCATCCAGGGGAGGAAACGGCAAGGCCCCGGCCATCCCAGTGGGAGTCGCTCCTGTGGTCTGGTAGTTCTGAGTCCCCCGTGGAGGGAGGTGCCACAGAGAGTTTCACCGCAAACACCGGACCTGTCACTCACTGGAGCTGCATGGTCCAGCGCGGCTGGGGGCGGTGGCCAGAATGTAGAAAAATGTGAAGCTGGGGCTATTTTTCACTCGCTGCTTCCATGTTGTTGTGTAAATGCTCATTAGTGTTTACATATCATGTTGGAATGGATTTATTTATTCTTATTCATTTCACCATTTTACAAGTCATGCTGTTTCTCTAAATTTAACAGATTGTGCTGTGAAACCACTATTTATTTTCAGGGCAAAACAAAAACAGACTTTTCAACAGTCAATGCAGCGTTTCACTTAATTAATAGCTTCATAGCAATCAAGTCCTACGATAAGAAAAATAAAGCCAAATATTCCAAACTAGGACTGGGAGTTTAACGTGATTTGTTCATTAATTACAAAAAATCTCATTAAAAAGTCTCATTGTATGTAATCATGTTTTCTTGACACATTAAACTCAAATGCCTTTCAGTTCCCTGCATACGGCTCATCCTAATGCATCAGGTGCAACAAACACTTGTGCATACGATAGATATGAAGTTTGACACACATATGAGATGTGGAAAGTTTATAAAGTGCCGGACGGAAGCACAAATAAGAACACGGCTATGTGTAAAAGATCCAATTAAAGCAATTCAAGTCTTTGGTATCGCCTCAATGCTAAACATGCAGCCACAAGCATAGATAACAAGAGTTCAAATTAAGTTATATTCAAACACACAATTGTTGATGTTAGACGTTTAGATGACTGCAGATACACATACATGATTATTAAACATTCTTAAATGTATTTATTGAATAATACAGCTACCAAAATCAATTTGATTTGAAAAATATTGCTTTTTTTTTTACCAAATAGTAGGATGCCATTAAATGCGATGTGATTTTGATTAATTTCAAAACTGATTTAATGCCCATAAATTTATATTCAATAAATTATAAATCAAAAGCTTATGAAGTTTGTCTTACTCTTAAAATAAAATCATGGTAACAATTGTTACAGTGTGTTAGAATTGATTTCCACTACCTTGACTGTAGTATTTATTTTTTTAAGATAAGGTTGGACACCACTTCTTAAAATTATAGCTTTTCTTTTCATAACAAAAGTCTGTTTGTACAAAAAAGAAAGAAAATAACTCCTTAAAATATAGTTCCTTGAAACCCTTTTGAGGATAGATATTGAAACTACAGTAGTGCAGTTAGAAAAAAAAAATCAACACCATACTTTCACTGTGTGTAAAGCAAATATGAGATTTTTGCAGAGGGCTTTTCTTAACACACGTCTCTGATAAACTGTTCAACCATAGTGATACCTTTAATCTACTCTGCTGTCAAACCCAAACAACTTCTAAATCCAAACAGTTGTGACTCCAAAACATGTCTGAGCCTCAGTTAACACAGTGTCTTGGTTCTGAAACCAGGCCAGAGCGGCGTGAAGCCATCACACAGAGTTAGCTTGCTTACACCCCCCCAACACAAACACAAACACACACATCATACAGACACACACACACACACACACACACACACACACACACAGACATACATCTGGATCTGCATTCACATCCATGTCAGTGGGGGGCTGACACTAGACATTGCTTGTGGGGACTCTGATATTACAAACATCTTCGCCTTTGGCTTGAACCCCCACCACGACCCTCCACCACCAGGCAAAAAGCAACTGTGACTGTGGTGTACAAAATGTTAAGCCTCATACCTCACTTTAATATTCTTAAATCAGCAACATCTTTTCTATTGATATATTTCCAAGTAAAACAAAACAGAAATTAATGTTAAACACTTTATTAAAAACCTTGTTTTTTAAATTACATGTATATTTATACATGTACAGTTTTTTTTTTTGGAATCATAATCAGAGGCAGGTAGATCACAAAGCTTTAAATTCAACCAGTTATTGTATACGGCAGCTCACAACAGTGTGATGAGACACTGAAAAGAGAAACTCTTTGCCTAAATGACGCTCAAACTGAACTTCAGAGACTCAGAGAAAGGCATCATAATCCCATTAACTTTAATTAGATTTATGTGATGCTCACCTTTCTTGTGTGACAACAAATTAATGATGAGCCAAAGAGAATTAAAACAGTGGTAAGTGAAACCCTTTTCGTCCCCCCAAGGCTCTCAACTGGGTCCCGGCCTCACCTAAAAGCTCATGAGAATTTAGATCAAACCCCTCCTGTGTAGAGCCGAGTGAGACCAGCCATAAATTGCTAATAGACTAAATGAAACGAGGTAGGAGGCTTCTGCTCAGCAGCAATTACCCCTTAGATGTAGTCGTTCATATCCCTGCATGTCTGGCTTCATCAGGGTAGCGCCGGCAGTTTGTCAGACTGTCTTTGTTGCGCAGCGCCGTGTACGGTTGGAGGACTGACCACAGCCCCGATGTGCAGGGGAGCATTTGAAACAACAAAGTGCCGTTTGACTGGCTGGCCGTTCACGAGAATGGCACCTCTTCCTGCCTTTCATGTAGCGTGCAATTGTATAATCAATTATTAATCAAAGTTGCGTTTTGAAACTGAAACTCAAAAGACGCGGCTGCCACACTTAAGTGTCTCCCTGTGTTTTCTATTTGCTTGGTCGCCTTTTCATGGTTTTATTTATGATGCTCTCATGTGTTTCTGATGCTTTAAAGGTGGAATGTCATGGGGCAGCCGGTTCATTTTTGGGATGTGAATATATATATATATGTCCAAATAACGACCAGAGGTTCAGACAACCACTTTAAAGCAGACACATATAACTTTTGTTCCCCCGTCCTGGTTCTTTGCATTAAGTGGGCCAACGTGTAAAAAGCCAAAAGTTTCACCGTCGATGGGAGTAAAAAGGTCAATTTAATCACAATGGAAACATCAATTTTAATTACTCTGAAATTAACTGACTGCATTATAAAGTAAATAAAATGCTGCTCATATATTGATTCATTAAAAATAAACATATGTAGTTAATTATTTTCTGTAAATACTGTAGAGTGAGGAACATTTCTGTGGTACTCGTATGCAAATCCTATATCCATTCTCAAGGGAAATCCACAAAACAGCTTTATTGATTAGCGCTGTCACAATTAACAGAAATGACTTGCTCTTTACCATACCCCACAAAAAATATGTATTTAAATTTCTATTTTGCCATATAATACTGCTTTAGTAGAGGGGGGCAACACAAAAACAATAAGGAACAGAGTTGTGATGCAAAGTAAAGTCAAGCTCCACTTCACAATAATTAGGAAGAAAAAACATCTATTAAAGTAGAAAATGAGAGAGAAAATCCTTAAAAAAAAAAGAGTTTTATAATTTTTTATATCAATGAAAAGTAATTGTCAGGTACAGTATTGATAAAGATCAGAGATCAAACCTGCGAGGAACTGCTAGGAGTAACCTCAGGGGCTGAGAAGAACGTTTAATCAATCAACATGTTAATCTGTTCTAAACAAAAAAAAGTACACTTTGGAGTCCAGTTCATGAATACCTAAATATCGATCTTGGGCAAAAATTTCACTTCCTGCCCTCAGTTTCTGATGGTTGCTCTGTTGCGGGGGGAAAAAATCACTCAATTACATTTGCTATGGGCAAATGGCTTCATTATTCATGATTTGTATTTATATGTTTAATGCCCAGGTCCTTATTGAGGGGGAAACACAGTTAAAACATGAACATCTGCTGCTGAAGACAAAGTGCCTTGTCTAAGTGTGTATTTGACATTGTTTACCAAGACAACAACAGAAAAATCCCATCTCAATCAGACTTAATCAGGATTATAAATGATAATTCAATAATACTGTTTGTTTGGGAAGCACGCGACACTGAAAAGCCAGCTCAAATGAACCTCGGCAGTTGTTGTGTCACTCCCGTTTTCGGTGGAATAACACTGAATCAACACCTATGAATAAATACTGTGCCACTTGCAACTCAATTCAGCCACTTGATAAAAAATTCATCCATTGTTTGGGAAACTCCAATTCTTCTGTGCACCTTTTATTGTTAGACAAATTGAAGTGTGCACTGGGAGGGAGGCCGGCGGTAAACACAGAGAATCTATTTAGCCATCCCATTCCCGGGCTGAGAGGAGAGTCAGGTCCTTCAAAGGCAGAGGCAACAATGTGAGTGACATCAGGTCATCCTGCCTCCTCACAGTCACCTGGCTGATAGAATTGTTCTGGGGGGAGATAGGAGGGACATATGAAGCACAGCTTTTTTGTCATTGCCATATCTTATGATTGATGGCTCCATGGCCGCAGTGAATCTGCCCTTTTTAAATAATTTATGTTGCCCATCGCTATGGACAAGTAGCTTATAACCGGGTTGTTATTTTTCCATTGACTGGAGAGATCAATACTTTAAAGACATGACACAGTCACTAATGAACTACTTAAATGGCTCTCTGGAGTGCAAAACAATTTACTCGAGGAAAAGAGCAAAAACTATTTTATTGCACCACATCTTAAAAGTTCTACTTTAACAGAAAGAGCGCAAAGAAGAAAAAAAGAAAAACAAAAGGTTGAGTTCAGATTGCTTTGAACTGAAGCTTCACAATAACAAGTAGACATGAGACCAGAGAAAATCCTGTCAAGTGTCATGATAGTGATGTATTTTGCATTCTAAATAAATACAATCATTTATGCAGGCGATGCTGATGAAGTCTTGAATCATGTTGCTTGTTTGTGTGTTTTTTACCAAATACTTTGTGACCCCAGCCACTCACATCTACCCCGTGGGCAGACAGTTGGGCTTTATTTGAGTGCCCGAATATCTTGACGTGTAAAGTGCATTGAAACACAAAACATCATTTATTGCAGGTCAGTCATTTAATCGTTTGACAAAGTCTGAAATTCATGAAAAATGTTAGAAGTTTTTTCAACTGTGATAATATATCATGAAAGTAAGGCCTTTAAGTAGAAGCATGCAATGATGATTTCCTCATCTCAAACAATTGATGAAAACAGAAGCCAACAACAGTTGAGGGTATACCACAATAAAAATGTCTCAATAACTTATCGTGTGCCCTTGAGTATCTATTACGGCTCGACAACGTCTCATGTTGACTTACTGTCTGCTGAGGCATCCCACTCTTTTTGAAGGGCGGCCCGCAGGTCATTGAGTGCAGCGTTACGAGCCTCAACACGGAGATTCAGCTGATCCCAGAAGTTTTTTGAGGTACCTTAGTCTCCAGCAGCCACCACCACCAAAGGCTCGTCTGGTGACAACAGTGTTTGGTTCGTAGCGCTCTCCTTGACGTCTCCAACATTGTTGGCAGCCATCAACAGAACTGAGGCCTACTGGTCCCTCATCCACTGTAAATGCTCCTTGGTCCATGTAAGACAATGACGCTGGTGCCTGGTGGTGGCGTCTCACTTCCCTTAAATGTGTCTAGAGTTGAGTGGCATTCATCATCCGGTCGTACGCAGCACTGTTCACAATGAAGCAGTCATCAGTGTGGGATGTGCCCAAAAGACGTCCAAATCTATGTTTTTCTGTGACTATTCTCGTTTCTCTGTTTCTCTGTTCAACCTGCTGATGACACTGTGACACTCTTAAGCTCAGTGGACTCATCCATCTGAGAACATCCTGTCTGAAGCCTCGTAATGTTGAGTTACTGCTGATAGGTGTGGTCTTGGTCTCATGATGCCAAAATGTGAACAGGATGACAAGGAGAACCGTTTAAATACCAATTCTAAATGAGCCAGGTAATGGATTTTGGTGGTTCCATGGATTCACAACACCTGTTGTTAAATTTGCTGTTAAGTTGTGCAAAAACATTAAACAGTTGGACATAGTATTCAAAAGTTTAAAGAAGGTCACATTAACTTCACCTGTAAAAGTGCATTTTACATTCACCCTGCAATTTCACCTGAAAGCCCAATATACCTAACGTTTTGTGAATAGTGTAGTTATTAGTTCAACCCTACTTTGGACTGCACTATAATTGAAGTATAACTCTTGTAACAACCAATAACATAATAATGGCCACTGATATGCTAATTCTGAGCATTCTGAATGTAATAAAGCTGATAATGTAATAACTTTCCAATAGTGTAAAACAAGAGTAAAATATTTTTACAACCAAGATTGAGAGAGGGTGTTGCAGAGTATGTATAATCAATAAACTATTATGTTGACTATCACATCCACAATGCTATTGTGCTAATGTTGTTGCCAAGAGATGCAGCCATATTTAAGTATTTACTGCTATATTAGCTGCAGTTACTCCATTATACAAGATATTTTAAATGGTACTTGGTTATGATAATGGATCAAATGTCTAATTTCACTATTGGCACATCACTATATCCTCGGATTTATTACATTGACAAAACTATTACAATATTGGTCATTATTACATGATTGGTTGTTACAAGCCTTCATGTTATCTTTAACAATTGTACACTAACTATATTGCTTTCATGCAACTTAAAGTTGCTTACAGTTGTAGAGGAATCTCATCTGACTCTGGAAAAAGCAGATAAACCTTTTATATATCTGACTGTGAGAGAAACCCACAGAGTGCACTGAGAGAGATTTCATCCAAACCTTTAACAAAAGCTGGGTAATTCCACGCAGCGGTCCACTAGAGTTATGTGTTGTAAATCAAAAGGCCGTTGTTCATTCCCCCTCGAAACAAAGTGACAAATTGGGCAAACAATATTGTTTGAATTCTTATTAAAGTTGATTAATTCATATCATTAGTTGATCACACAACAGCTCATAAAATATAGTAAATTAATTTCTTTACTGTGATTAATACATGAAACACTTGAATTAACATCAATAAATCAATTTGTGAATCAATTACATTATCATGTTTAAATACAGAGCTAATAGTGTACATTAACTAGCGCCGTGGAAGTGATCATATATCATTTGGCATTCTAAAGAGGAAGAGCAGGAGAGCATCCTTAAATGATCAACGATTAAAGAGATCCCATGCTGACCCTAATAGGTCTCAATACATTGTGATTTGAACTGATGGTACGTTATCAACTGCGAAACAAACTTCTTTTAATCTCAGATGTATAAAGTTGTATAAAGAATCTAACAGTGGTCCAATCAACTGAGGTTAAAACTATAAAACTAGCAGCTGACATAAGATGGAGTACAATGCGACAAATGTAAAAAATAAAAAAGAAGTCTGTACTCTTTCCACTTCAACAATGAAATAACTGCTGCACCGCCGAAAAGGAAATGACTTCCCACCAGTTTTCCTTCTCTAATGCGACGAGTGTTGTTTCATATGTGTTCAGTGTACAGTAAGTGAAGTGGAAATACTCCCGACTAAACACTTTATCCAATTTAGCACCTGGAACGTGTCTTGTACAAGCAGCTACCTGCTCCGGCATGAACAAGCCAGCCATGAAAAAGCATGTCAGTGTTTCTCTCTGGTTGCACTGCGGAGCCGCAGACACCGCTGCTCCCTCACAGGACTGCTGCACGGAGGTGGGAGAGAGGTCCGCTCAAGCAGCTGTTGTGCCGATCACTCAGCGGCGTTAACGTGACACACTTTGTAGAGAATTACACTTCCACGGCAGCGAGCTTCGGTCCTATATGGTCCCGCTAATAAACCTGGACCTTGTAATGGCTGTCTGATCACTCAAACGCGGGAGCAGCGGCAACAGGAGGACAAGGAAATGTCATCCAACATGGATAGAAAATGTACCTCCACCTTTGTTTAAGGTTCATGTGGGCTGAGTTTGATTGGTTTCTGTGTTTGTGCCAGTACTTGACTTGTTAGATGGTATATGGGTACCAGTCTTCAGACGTTATTTAACGAACGAGCCTGCCGGGGGAACCTGGCCGTCCGATTTGAACTGAGTTTATGAAAGGACCTCAAGGAGCTGCAGTAAATGTAAAAAAAATAATAATAATAAAAAAAAATTGTAGATTAACTAAATTATCCAAAAGTAATGAGACTCCCAACAGTGTGGACATGACAGGTGTGTTTCCACAGGCTCAAAATGAGGTACTTTGGCCCAACAATAGGACCAATATGTTCCCATACCTGAAAATCAGATATTCGTATTAAACATAGGTACTGTATGATCAACGGAAAATAACAGTGACAAGTAAAGTCACTTCCTTCACGGAAAATGATTAAAGTTACAGCTTCACCGCAGTACTTCGCAGTCATGTTTGGCATCCTTGTGTTTGGTGTTTCCATGTTGCATTAGTTCCCTGTTCTCCCAGTACCACTCACACAGAATCAACCATGGATTTGATCATACTTACAAATGTGTTGGTTGTTACTGGATAAGATTTTTGACTTCAACTTTGACTTGTTGCGTATTTAAATGTTTGTATAGACAGCAAGTCATTAAATTCAAGCTGATTTGGAAATGTGTACTTGTCTACATCAAATCTAAATCTAACCTATAAGTAGTAATAAATACGGATTAAAGTCATTTTGAAATAATGTCTTTCTCCTGGTCTTTGAAAATTTTACAAACAATAATATTGGAGCATACGTCAAAAACTACTACTACGACCACTACTACTACTAATAATAATAAAAATAATAATTTCCAAAAAACATTCAGGAATTAGGATTTTATAAATGGTGTTATGTATTCCAATATTGTACACAAGGCTTTTTTTTGTGTCTTAGTCAAATTTGAGTTTTTCAAAAAATTTATTTTATTACTTTAACTTTGCTCAGTTTTGTTTTTCTTGGCCACTGGGTGGCAGCATTGTAATCTGCCGTCAGCGATTTTCTCCAGTAAAGAAGTAGCATGTCCAGCTCGCAAAAATCCTTTCTCTAATTTGAAAAAAATAGTCCAGTATAAGAATAAATTCAGCGACCCACTAAAAGATAAAAAAAAAAAAAAGCAATTTTAAAAATAATATATATGGATTACATTGTAAATATTTATCATTTTTGTACTCAACAGCCTGACTCAACAACAGCATCAATACTTCATTGGTTGTAGTCTTTTCAAAGGATTTGTTGATGATCAGGAAACTATTGATCATATCCTTTAAATACCCTCATGGTTAGTCTGTGGTAAATACATGCCATTAGCGGCATAGTACAACGCACTTGTCACCCACATACACTACTGAGACACACCATGATGACATAAGATCAATACTACCCTGTTATTTGTATATTACATAAGTTCCACCTGCCGTTTAATTGAAATCTGAGGGACTAATGCTTCTAAATATAAAACAGATAATAGCCAGTGACTTTTTGTATTTCCTTCCATAGACCATCACAATTTGTTGAAAGTCATATGATCATATTAAAGACATCAAATGCGTAGCAGAATGGAAATGCATGCCATCTTGAAAGAAAACCCAATTATATCAAGAAAGCCGAATTATTTTCTATCTCTTGAAGCAAAAAGATAATTTGCCATGTAATTCTTTTCACCTACACAGATGCACCAGCATATAACACATGCCTGTTTTGTTTTTTTTTTGGTTTTTTAACATGATAACAACCACTAATTCATCAAGAGTAAATAAAATGTTTAGTTGAGAAGGGACATTAATTATCACATTCATCTGCTTGCTGTTCCAAACTGAGCTATAATGAAACGTGCTGTAATAGAGATTGCTCTTGGGGAGGGAAGCCGTTTATGAATCGCTAGAGGAGCAGCAGCTGCCTTCCCCCTCGAGAGATAGAAATTTATGCCGTATACCCTGCTGATTGTTGAGAAGGTAAAGAACCAATAGCAGCATGTTCAGAGGTTTAATTTAAAGTGTGTTTCTCACTAGGCTGCTCACAACACTTAATTAAACTCTGCTGTTTTGGCAATGACAAATGCTGTGGTGCAGGAGGAAGCTGGGCTGCTGTGACTGAGAGGCTTTTGTAATTTCTTTCATGTGCAGCGATGGCCAGATCCAGGTCAAAAACTGTAGAATTAAAGAACTAAACAAGATTTAGACATGGGGAATGGGAGGGCAAGGAGGTAGGCGGTTACAGTCATTTCCTCCACAGGAATACATCTATTTTTCTCCCCCTTTTTTTCCCTCATTTTTGGAAACTTTTGTCATAGATTTATGAGGGCTGAGCTCCCGCCTGATTTTTTTGCACTTATTGCTTTCCACACTGCCGTTTCTTAAGGCATGTGTCTGCTTGAGAGAGAGCTCAACATTTTACTGAAAGGTATGACGGGTAAAACGAATAGTCGGTTCCTTCACACCATGATATTCCTATTATGTGATCTTTTTTGTGAAGTCTCTCATCCCAACTCCTGGTTTTTCCAAAACCACATTTTTACCAAAGCAAGCACTAAGTTTAGATGTTTCATACGTATATAAGTGTGAAATTTACCTTCAGGAGTCTCGCGTGTGCGCACACATACACACACACGCAGACACACACACACACACAATCATCAAACACAGAGCAGTCAACAAACTGACGGGCAGTGACTAATAGCTTTTTTTTTCCCGGGTGTAAATCCAATTCATGCCAAACAAAAATCTTATTTTGTTTCTGTAATGGTATGACTGTATTACTGTGCATTTCATGAGATTCATTTGAAAAGGTGGACCCACTCTTGCACACAGCAGCGGTGAAGCCCTGCTTGCTGCTGTGTTGTGATTTTGCAGAACTCTGGCTATACAACCAGGAAATAACCACAAAGATGCCTGCAGGGCATAAACAGGAGCTGGAGCATTTCATTCAATAATTTAATCCATACTTTTAGGTAAAAAAACCCCTCAATTTTCATGTGCTTTCTATTACTTGTGAATAGTAGCACATATTTTTTTTTTTTTCTTGTCACATGCCACTCTCTTTTTGCAGAGGTTGACTGCGACTGTAAAGGTAAGTAGTGATTTTACTGGCTGTGCAGCAGACGGAATACAAAGTTACTATCTCAGGTTTGGGAACGTGACACAAGATTTAAAAACATTCAGCCTATCTGCATTATTACATTTACCTCAGGAATTCATTATCACATATAACATATTTCCTCTTGTTGAAATCTACTAAAAATGTCTATTAAAATCTTATAAGCGTGTCAATAAAGCTGCCTCTAATAAAAAAAAAAAAAAATCTGCTTCCTATTTAGGAGAGGTTATACTGGCAAACTGGAGCACAGTAGCCCAATTACATTGCACTGAAGGAAATTCTCTGACTATAACAACATGCATGTAAAAAAAAGTATATATTTTTTTCAACTAGATATAAAAATATTTTGCCCACTGAATGCATCACATCAAATTAGGAGCGTCTGCATATAGGAAAACAGACATTATATTTGTATACATTCTCTATAGTAGTGCAAACAGCTTCATATGTATTTTGGTGTTCTGTAAATGCCAGGGAGACACGGCAGCATCCGTTGGAGTTAACGGTGCAGCACTTTTGTGTTCAGTAGCACAAATCATTAATCATGAGGCCGGCCATATTCTTGTAGTGCCTGTGCTTTCATTACGGGGCCTAATTAAACAGTTCTGTGAACTGGAATCTCAGATTCCTCTGTTACAGATTATCATTAATTATGGTGAAAGTGCTCAGAGATGTTGGACTCAATTATATTCTGCTCAACCCTGGCAGCGGGGTGATTCATTGTTCTGAGCACTCCACAGCCGTACTGTCTCTGCTTATCACCAACCTCCACTTTTGTAAATTGGGCTCTGCCAGCCAACAAACTAAGAATTATGTGCTGCTTTTTTCATTACAAACATGTTGGAGGAGCACAGACCAATTAAGGGTGGGATATTTTGTGTGGAGTGATGAGGCAGGCATTGGTGCAAAGAGATGGGGGTTGAATGAGGGTACTATGGGAATGAGCTCACCACCATGCTGAAGTTGTGGCTTTATTGCCATGTGTGGTGCAGTCCTCCACCATGTATATTTATTGATTATGCTCAGTAGACTTTCGCAATATCTCAGAGCTCTCGGCATTGTGGCACTAAAATTAGAATTCAGACAGGTATGATATTGATATTTCCCTGCGAGTACTGTATATAAACATAGATTTCCATTGTCCTGGAGGAAGGTTTAAATGGAGATTTCTATTATACTGGCAGCTTGAAGTGCATATAGCTAGAAGGAAAGCGTTAACTTTTCATAATATTTGTGTATGACATGCAACTTTTTATGCAGCTGAACAATGTCAATATTACTTCTATGGTCTTATGTAGGGTACGTGGGGGTCTGCAGCGGAAACAGTGTGTGAATGAGATTATTGGTCACCTTTTTTTAGGGTCAAGGAATCGAGAGGAAATTCTGAATCAAAGAGAGGCAGACGTTCCATTGGTAAGCTTAGGCCTTAGTGGTTTGTACAATTTCATATGCCACAGTTGGCAGTGATTTTAATATATATGAAAATCAGGCAGAACTGTGTGCATGTCTCTTATAATATTGGCGGTGGGAGATTTTCACAGCTTTACAAAGCAGGACTGTTTTTCGTTTTTTTTCCCACTACAGTGTGGCTCACAATAAAATATCCGTCTCACATCCATTTACTTTGAAACTTAACACCTGGCAGAAAGAAAAACAATAGGAAACAAAAGCAAAGACGGGAAAACAAAGCATAATCTGGAAAGGCAAAAATTTATTTTACAGTATCTTTGTTCTCTTCATAGTTGCTTAAACACTGGTTGATTTAATCCCATAATTCCCTTGGCAAAGGGGCAAGAAATGGGATTTTTTTTTTTTCTTCCAGTGACATAGAGCGAGCTCGTTGAAAATGTAATGCACTACTTCCAAGTCACAGGTCAGCTGGCAATCTGAATTTTAAAAGGACTGTGAATAATATTCTGTTTTATTTTGAAAATGAACTGTGTGGCCTCCATCATGAATCCAATATATATCTTAATCTTCTGGGCTCTTGAAACCCACATATCTGGAAGAAGGCCTTTGACTCCTGAACCTAATAAGGAAATCACTTGTTTTCTCATCCATCTTCTCAGTTTTTATAGTAGATGACACAAAACAGGCCGTATGTTTTAAAAAGAAAACCTGATGAACCATTAAAAAAAAGCTTAATATAGCATTTTATGCATCTTTCTTAACAATAAATTAATAATGATCATCACAATAGTATTTTTTACGTAATGAAATGATGGTGGTCGTACCATGTATCTTAAAGATGAAATGCTTTACGTCTATTGTTATTCCGAACTGAACATGGCTGACAGTGTGGCAGTGAATTTGAGCGTTAATTACACACTAACCTTTTCAGAATGGATATTTAGACATGCTGTGTCCTGCGACTCTGAATGTTCAGGAAATGAAAACATCCAACAACCAATCAGTATCTGCTCACATTAGCATAGTCTTTTAAAGCCCAGTGCCCTAAAACATGCCACAGAAATCCTCCCCTATTTATCTTAAAATAGCCACTTAACTTTGACTGACACTAATTCTTACTACATGAAACTGTAGAAACCCCTTCATTCCCCCCTTCTGTCTCTGTCAGAAAATTACAAAAGACAGAGTTTGTGATGTCCCCAGTGTGCAAATCCTTTTATTCTGTCAGATTACAGCATTTGATATGACGTAGTGCGGCATTCTGGCCTCACATGCCTGCCAGAAAGAAGGGACCTGTCAGCGGCGGAGGAGAGCAGTGCAGATCATCACTCTGACTGATCCACAGGCCCGGAGACTGTCATCTCCTCCGACTGTACAAGTCAACACAAATAAAAGTGAGGAAGCAAAAGCCATAATGACTGGGAGAGATCCAGGCTCATTGTGGCCATTACTTTTATTCAAACCTTACAGATGACATGATGTGAAAAATGAGCCTGTGTCTAGTCGGGTGCCCATTAGTGAGTGAGCACATTATCTTCCCTTTTTCACATTGAATCTCCTCCCTGCATGCAGTGGCAGATGCTCCCGAGGAGTCACTCACTTTTATGGGCTTTTGACTGCAGTACTCTTTTAAATACAGGGGCCTGCACCAGGCAGAGATGATGTATGGCTGTCAGTGCTCTTTACCTCACTGACAGATGCCTTCAGTGGATTCCTCTTTAAAGCTTCTGTCTAAAACTAACGGGGACAGCTAACCTCTTCCTTCACAGAGCAGATAAGCATGCATCAAATTGATTATTGCAGCAAAGGAGGAGATTTTAAAAAAAAAAAAGAAAAAAAAACTCTTTTACCAGACAATTACTATGCAATTGACTTATTTTGGACATGGTATTAATGAAATACAATTTCTTGGAAGCAAAAATTAAAACTAATATAAATATTGAATTCTTTATGATGGCAAAACATATACAGAATATATTGGATCAGAAAATTTGAAATCAACCACAACGTGGATACAGCCAAACACAGACACTGTAAAATTTCTTTCTGTC
Source organism: Lipophrys pholis (assembly GCF_963383615.2). Taxonomy (NCBI): domain Eukaryota; kingdom Metazoa; phylum Chordata; class Actinopteri; order Blenniiformes; family Blenniidae; genus Lipophrys; species Lipophrys pholis. The sequence continues at coordinate 14,121,366 of NC_137632.1, forward strand.
TCTAATAGCTGTTAAAACGCCTCCGCCAGCTGATGAAGGAAAATCAATTACTTTGTCGAATCGCCGTGTTCCTGAGGCACAGATGTGGCTGAAACTGAGGTGAAGAACAGGTGCGTTTTCTCTGCTTCTTTTATGTTTTGGGAAAGTGAGAAGTTCACACATGCACGCATGCATGCACACTTGCACACTTCAACTGCGATTTTACATAATTCCTGAAGCAAAACAAAATTACTTAAGTCTGACTTGTTTTTCTCTCAGTAAATTAAAAAAAAATAGACATTTGCGGTCACTTTCCTACTAAAAATCACACATCTGATATTTTCATCGGCAACTGGAAAATTATTCTGAGCTGGTTAAAGAAAATAAAAAACAACAAGGAACGTGTATGCTGAGAAATCTACCTTGTCAATGATATTCAACCACATGGAAACCTCCAGAGAAGGTAGAGCTTATTTATAAGAACACATAAATGTGATTTTACATGGAGAAATGAGTGTGGACGGCGTGCTGCAGAACAAAGCCCAGAGGTTGTGCTCAGTGATGGGGAGTCCCGGCTTCTCTCAGTGTGAACCAGAGCCGCTTGGTTCAATCTAATCTCTGACAAGAAACAACAAGCCTCTGGGACACCCCTGCGGTCCGGCTCCACACCACACAACATTATAAGCAGTTCAATTCACAGAGTTAGATCTACTGTAGCTGTCAGGGGAGAAATATGTTTCCATTTTACAACTTCAGTGGCAGAGAGGACCATACAAATGCTCTTTGATTTCCTCCACTATTGCTCACTCGTTTGGATCTCTTTCCTCTCTCTTTTGCCCCTGTCAGTTTTCCCCCAGTACACATACTCAAGGGGATTTCTTGGTGACTGCGTCCCATTACTAGCCAAAGACAGCTGCACAACACAGCCGAGCGTCCCCAGCGAAACCATTCAGTTCCCCACATCCAGAGCAGTGCAAGAGAAATTCAGTCTGCTGGTTTGCATTTTGATCGAGTTACTTATATTAGGAATTCCCAACTAATCGCTAAAATCAATTATATTAGACGGCTTTAGGACTGTTCGAATAAAATTTGATAGTTTCTAAAAATCTACGTTTGTAAAGACACTGTTCAATCAGTCTATCAGATAACTGTCCAGATGTGGATCCAGAATTATTTCTATTAAAATAACTATTTTAAATCATCACTCAAGAGCCTGACTTTAGTGGACCAAAATATGTTGTGGAATTATTAGCGTTATTTCAAATTGTTTGTACACATCCCATAGTTTGAGGTACATTTGTGTAGTTCAGATATTCCTAAGTAAGTCCATGAAAGAGCAATGTGAAAACGCTAAAGATCTGCTTGAGGAGAAAAAAAAAAGGGTGTCTTCTCTCCTGAATTTTGACTTCTCACATAATTTCTTCCTCAATTACATTTCTAATCATTGTTGTGTTGACAGGGCGCCTATACCAGTTTGCCTATTGATCAATTCCTAAATGTATGCATATTATTGATTAAAATTAACTCTAACCTGAAACAACAACACACACAAAAAAAATAAGAAATCCACTAATAGCTTCCATCGCCATCATGCGTATGTCAATGAATCTGGGATAAACAACACACTGCCTTTAATCTCACTGACCGTGTGGCAATTTTATTTATATTTGGTCACAGACAATAAATTTAACACCGCTGTGTAATGTTCATCCCATCTGAGCAGCGCTAGGTTATGCACAGGAGACCGTACACCGTAATAGCTGTAAGACATGCGACAATGCTGACTGTTCACATGGTTCCAGCTCAAAGTGCCACAGTCTGCCTCACTGTCGGTGTTTATTCAAACATACTAAGTTCCAGTGATTCCACGAGGATCTCAGGCATGATTGTGCTAATCACCTGACACACCTGATTTCCCGATTCATTCTCTCCATTCATCTTTGCGCAAATGTAGCGACAGCTTGCAATCTGTTTGTTTTGAGTTGTCAAAAAGGGACCGAAGGCATGTATCAACATGGAATAGATGCTACTGCAAGATGTCACCAGCTGCACATGATATGATGAATTACAATCATATGTTAATCAGTCCAAGTTGCAGTAATGGGTTGTTTACATGGCGTTCCACCACAAACCTCCTTGGACTGTTTCATTGAACAGACAGGAGTGCCCTACCATTTGCAATACTAATTAACGCGTTTAAGTTTTTTCTCTTTCTTTGTTGTGTTCTCTTTTGTTTTGATTGTTTTTTGGCATTATAGGGACAACTAAAAATGCATTTATGGAGTAAAAAGTGCCTTCAGTGAAAAATTAACCGAGTTTGTTCATGCGACGATAATTACTTTGTTATTTGTTGCACCATCTCCGCAAGATGAGCGTGGCTCAGACGCCCTGACAATGCTGCGAAAAAAACAAACCCCAATGGTGATTTCATCTTACATCACTTGCTGTATTTTCTGTCTGACATGCATGCAAAATCATGTGTCGGTGTGTGTGTGTGTGTGTGTGTGTGTGTGTGTGTTGTGGAGGGCCGGCCACAGAGCAAACAGCAGTAGGTCCAGCAACAAGGTCAATACTAGCGTAAGTACCTTTTTATTTCCCCAGCCACCCACAGTGTTAGATCCTGCGGTTTGTCCAGCAAACTTACTAATGACTAGAAGAGCCTCTTGCTGCTTTACTACTGTTGTCGTTATTCATAGAGGGTGATTTGGTATGATCCAGCAGGCAACCTGGGTATTAATTCACACTAATATGAAAATATATGCATCAACATAAAATTGGTTTTTAAGGGAAAATCAATATGTTGGTTTAAAAGCCTTTCTAGAAAGCACACCACCTAACAGACACCGTGTGGTTTGGAAAATTCTACCAAACAGTAAGATATTTGAAAACTAAATGCGATTGTCTTAAATTTATAATAAGAAACTGTAAGTTAAGCTAATTTTTTAAGAAAACCCTTCAGTGATAGTACTGCTGTTTAATGGTATACGAGTCTTGTCTCACAGGAAGACCTCAGGAAGCTTCAAAATACAGCAGATCGAATGTACAAAGTAAAACAGTAAAAGTCCATGAAGTTTTTAAGTTTTATGTCTTCAGGTCTTTGAGGACTTGATCAATTCCACTCAATGGAACTAGCCATGGCGACTAAGGGATTCATTAAATAAGTGACACTGCAAACAAGGTAATATTTTTAGTGAATTGGAAAGGGACAATATAACTAAAGCAATTACTACAATATATGAAATACGTAGCGGGAGGCTTCTGTGTGTAAATAAATGAGAATCAAGAGTAAATAGAAACATCACAAGCACAGACACACTTATAAACTATGCTACAACTAAATTGCTTCCACACTCCATGGGCTCAATATGCGATTTAAAAGAACCTGGCAGTGGCAATATTCCTCTGATATGGTGTTTAGTTTTAATAGGAACCCTCAGCTCAAATATGAGCTGACAAACACGGCAAGACAAACACAGTCTCTCTCCGGCAATGAAATATACACTATCAAATAGACCTGTACCTTTTTGAATCCGCTGTGTGGGTGAAACTAAAGCGCAGAACAAACAGCATTCTGATATGGCTTTGAGGGTGATAACAGCGTCTGACAGGGTGGAGAGAGCAGGCTTTGGGCTTGGTGCGAAAACACAACCTGTGATTGACATGATTCCCTGGCCTTAGAGAAGTTTACCTTTTAATAAGAGCTCAGAGAGCCCCCTCTCAACAACCAGGTCTAGGCTCTCATCAACAGCAGGTGACGTTTGGGGAGGTGTATGTGCGTGCACTTTTATATGTGTTGGGTTTTTTTTTTTTGTGTGTGTGTGCGTGTGTGTGTGTGCATGTGTATCGACCCACACGTGTGGACGTGCATGTGTCTGTGTCCACTCGTAGCAGATTTCAATCAAGGATTGCAGCCATGCCCAAATATCCCTTCTCTTTTGGGCCGAGTTGTTTGAAGAAAATGAGTGGATTCAGGATCAAGAGCCTTTCTGGAGGAATTTAAGTCTGTTTGAGGATTATGACTTCTTCATCCTGTACAAAGCCTGCAGAGAGAGCTATATGCTAGCCCTTGGAGGCTTTGGCTTAGCAATGCATTCCAGGCTGCGATATAGAAGTGATAAAAACCCAGGAAGGACATCACAGTTTTGGGGACAGATCTTAAAAATAAATAAGGAAGTCGAAACCTTTTAGGTGCTGTGGAAAAATAATTCTTTCATGGTGGAAGAATATGCATGCTTTTAAAATGTTAGGGACGTGCGTAAGGCGAAAGGAAGCTTCCCTGCTCACCTCACGCAGTGTCTGTGAAAATGCTGCTTCAAAGATCTGGAAAACATTAAAAGCCACATTGTGGAAAAGAAACTGTAAACATCTCTCTGCATTTCTGACTCTTTAGTTTGTGGCCCCCCCGTTTATTATTTTGAAAGTGAAACTGTTGCAAAAAGCCACACCTCCTTCTGTCTGACTTATAAATTACAATTAGCAGGAACACATCCCCTGCCAGCTCCGATCAGCCTCTTCGGGTTTTATCCGGACTTCCTGTCGCATCGACAACATGCCCAACCTGCTTCTGAGTGAGGCCGCCACCGACCCAGCCTTCACCGAGAGCCAAAGTGACTGCGGTGTGCCCAGTCCACATGAACCTCAGCTGATGACTGAGACGTGTCAGGGGCACAGACATTCAGTTCCTGCTCCTCTCCGGGGTGAGCTCTGCTCAAATCTGTCATTATTTACCCTGTTTACAGCACAACCTGGAAGCAAAACAAGAAATCGATAGAAAATGGGGACAAATTACTGTAAACATCAATATTTAAGACAGCTGAGATAAAGGGCTCTCAGCCTGTAATAGATTCTTTCCATTTACCTTAAGCTTATTGAGCAGAGGGTTTGTCAACTGCTGATAAGCCCATTAGTTGGTTGTTGATAAAACAATTTAGTTTCATTATGACTCTAAATATAACAAATGGCAGCTGTTAACTGATACGATCAACGTCCAACAATCATACCCCATTTCTTTCACAGTATATTCCTTTCTACTGGCAAAAACTGCAGTGTAATATAGCTTCTTAGAAAGCTTAAATCACTTTGCACCCCCCTCAAAACTCTTAATGGCAATAAAAAGCATAACTCTTCTTGTGTTGGTTCAATTCTTTAATTTCAAATCTGGGAGTTATTTATGTTGAGTCTGCAAATAGATTCTGAACTGAAGCTTGTTTTATACATGTGTCCTCATCACAAATTCAGACAAATGTGTGTTTCACGAGAATAATACATTTACACCCTATTTATTTCTGTTTATCACTGCTTCTTGTCAAGAGCTAAAAAGGACAAAATCATTCTGGGAAAAGGCGTCCCCATGACCCTTCTAGAATTCTTCCTGCTGTGCCCCCTCCCTAAAGCTCTCTGGCACCCCCCGGGGGGGGAAAGCAGCTTGTGTTTAGGACAATATCCAGCATGCAATACAAGAGATCCTGTAAACCTATTTTGCAAAAAGTACAGAATGAAAACAAGACTTTGATTTTGCTCCTCTCGGGCACGCTCCTAACAATAGATTGTTTATTTTTACAACTTTATTATCTTCTGAAAATGATTACACTATAATACAAAGGCAAAATGAATGGAAATATTGTAGTATAATAAGCAGTTATGCAATATTCTACAGCTTACAACATGATGAAGTCAATATTTTTTATTCCCCGAGCTTAGGGACTCTCCACACGTCTGTCTTTTGTTCATGATCAAGTGAACCCATCCCCACACACACACACAACGCAGACACAGAGACCAAGCGAGGTGTTCATCCAGGGCAGAGGATGCCACGAACAAGCGGGGAAGAGGAAGCAGCGTCTCCAACAGACAGTCGCAGCAGGGGACAGACTAACTATAGCCACATCAATGACTAACTCTCACAGCAAGGACACCTCCCTTCACTTTGAAAAGAAAATAAATTAAACAACAAAGGGGAACACTGACATTCACTGCCTTTCAGTTTATTGCACCAAATATCTGCTTGTCGTACGTCCAGCGCAGAATCACCGTTGAGTCCAGTGGGCCAATAAGACCGAAGTGAAATCAGAAAATATTTTAAGAGCAAACTTTCCTTCCCAGCATGAACGATGATTGTAATGGGACTTCCTCGCTGGAGTAGGGGGAAAAAAAAAAAAGGTTCCCTCGTATCTTGGCCTAATATGGTCATTCCAACACAGGAGGACACCTATCTTTGTACTTCTTCATGCATTACACACACAATCAATAATGGAAAAATATACACTGTGAAAGGCCTTAGTCGCACTGCCTACAAGCAGCATTGATTAATGATTTTGTGCCAGTTATGACAGCAAGGTGCATGCAGTGAAGAGAGTGGAAGGCCTTTTTAATAGTGCGAAGAGAGAATTAAATCAAACCCAGGAGGGCCTCCACTGGAAAGGAGAGATGCTGCATCTCCCTGCTCTAAATCACAGCTCTACTTAAACCTAGCCTTCTCTTTCCCCATTTTTCTACATTATCAAAGGAAACCTGTCACTGCTGTCTATGGCAAAGTTTACAAATCATGATTTATCAGTGAGTGGATCTCTAAACACCTGTGTGAGGAAAATAAGCATCCTCTGCATTATTATTTATAGACCAAAAACTTTTTTCGGTCTTAAGAGTTAGAAAAGTATCTGGAAACACCAAAATGCAGGACTTCACACATAATCTAAAATGCAACGGATTAGATATGTGCATGTCTGCAATTCATGCGCACGCAACATGCCCATTTCTAATTCTCAGCTAGAAACCGCACAGAACGCCCTTATTATCTCAGGGTGGGGAAAAAAAAAATAAGGAGAAAAGCAGGCATGGGTGGAGCAAAAATATTCCAAAGGTCAAAAATTAATCAAACTCTTTACCTGCGGACGAGAAGGATTCTTGTTGCTAACTTGTTTTGCAGACTTTTAACCTCTATTTTCTTTTCAAAGAGGTGCAGACATCCATGACTCCTTATTTACAACTGGATATGTGAATCATGATGATGCTCACAAACGCCACAGAATTAGAAACTCAAAAGAAAAAAAAACAAATGCAAAAATAAAAACTTCATATACCTTGAGCTTCCATTTTCCTTTGACAACCATCATTACATTACACTGTACTTGGTGGAATGTCTTAGTTTCAAACCTGAAACTTTATGCCGACAGAAGGCTAAACAACAACCCAGTTTCAAGTCACTTTGTGCAAAGTGACAAAGCCACAGCGACTGGGGAGAGAAAATCCTCCTTACTGGCCACCACTGCCAGTTGCAACCATTTCATTCGGTAAATACTGCAGAAGAAAGCGACAGAGCGAAAGCCATGCGAGGGAAGGAAATGAACCCAGGGTGATGGGCACTCAAGTCTACAGTCTTGGTTTTTTTTTTATCATTGAACAGGATTTCCTCAAAAAGAGAAGGATTAAAAAAAAGAAGACGAAAGAATAGAAACCGATTGTTTTCTCTGTGTAGGGAATGCATAAGGGAAACACTACACAAAAAATGGAGGGAAAAAAACCCCACTTAACTTTCAATGAGAAACAGTGTAAATACACACTGCTGAATGGAGACTGATGCCGTCAGATAATAAAACCAAATATTACATCTGTACATCGTCTGTGAAAATATTTCATTCAGGCAAAAAAAGTGATTAGACAGATAGAATCCACTGATTCTGTAAATTGCACATGTGCATTACGTTACGCAAATTCAAAATATGCAATTTTTTCTCTTATTAATTTAGCTACTTCAACATTTTAGGTTATTATTTTACATTTTTCAACTGTAGCAATTTGAAAAAGGAAGAGGAAATTAATTTCTTCTAAAAACCAGATCAGGGTAAATTGTTTTCTCACAGGGAAAAAGATATGAGACAGCATTTAGGGTAATTTGTCATGCATAAACAGCTATGAGCCTAATTTGATCTGATTTGTGTTATTAGGTTTATGGCCTAAATGAACCAAACGTTGGAGAATACATTTTTGACTAAGCATTTAAAATGTGAAGACATAATTATTGGTCTGAGTCTGTAAACTGGCCATCAAATCAGATTAAATAAACAATTTACATGTGAAAGTAGGATATTTCTAAATTTATATCTAACTAGTAAATCCTCAATTTTAGGTCACCCAGCTTTAAACAATAAAACACATGTTTGCACCTTAAAAACAAACTACAAGCTCTTATCATTTTTATCTTAAAAAGAAAGAAACTTGAGCTTTAGTTGTTTGTTTTTTTTCCTGCAGGAGATTTAACAAAGAGGGTGGGGGGGGGGGGGGGGGGATGGGGGGGTAGAAAAAAAAAATCAACAACACATAAAAACCGTTAATGCTCTAAGGGAAGTCCAGGCTGTAAATGTGCACAATATTCCACATTATATACATGTCATTTCAGAGTGCACTCCAAGTGACGCAGTGTCAAATCTGTGTGACAGATTTAGGTGAATGCTGGTGAAGGGAGCCCTGCGTGGGGAGAGCAGCTTAGGGCTGACTCAAGCAGCCAGTGTAAGATCTCCAGCAGGCAGAAAGGAGCCTCGCTCAGTGCGGAGCTGCAGCTCATCCGGCCCACCAACACTGACAGCCAGGCAAGAACCTGACACCATTGCTATCTTCAGACTATATGCATTGCTGGAATTATTATTTCTTATTATTAATATTATTGATTATTAATTAAATTTGTTGAGCAAAAAAATGTATATTTCAAAGACATTTCAGAAAAACAAAAGCCAAAGTCTGATTGTTGTATTGTTTGGTTTGGTTTTTAAATAGAGGAAAAATATAAAAAATACTTGTACTTTAACGCGATGCTGAATCGAGTTTGGAAGGATGCAAACAGGCTCTTCACATATGTGGATGTTTCCTACAGACGCATACGAAGTGTCTGGAGTTCATTCATCTGTAATGCAATGTCTCCCTCTTTTGGTTGATCCTGCAGCAGTCTACAAGAGCGAGTGGATATCAACTTGACATATATAAATCGGTATAATAATGAGAGGTTTTTAATGAGACAACCTTTAATTATTTTATGCTTAAAGGCGACTGCTTTACTCTAAATAATCATTGCACTTATTTGTTGCTGTAGTGGCTTTACAAAAGGTAGTCAGAACAGAAGTTATAAAGATGAAGTCATCACCTAAAAAAAAAAAACCGAAATTATTTAGCTTATGATTATGATATTTCAACATTATAGTTAAAAAAAGAAAAGAAAAGATAGAAGTGTGCGTTCAGTGAAAGCCTGCGGGTTGTTTTATTTTAATCCTGAGAGGTTGCTGACATCTAGTGGACTTCACTTGGAATAGCAGCTCACTGTGCAATGAACAAATATAACATTTAGTTTGAAAGAAAGATTGAAGAATATTGAGATGAACATTATAAGTACAGTCAAATCAAATCAATCAAATCAATTTCAATGACTCATATAGGTTGATGCAAATGCCTTTTTAAAAGAACTCAACTCATTCGTTGTAGATTCAAACTCGGTCCAGGTTGTAATTGTTGGGAACGATTTTTTTTTAAACTTTAACTCAATCAGAACTACTGACATAATGTACCATGGTTTTATATATAATTTTATTAAACGAGAAGTGGCTGAGCTGAAGGCGCAGCTCAATGTCATAGAACACACATATTCGGAACTCCAGAGGACACATGAGGGTCTTCTTGCAAGGTTAAATCACACCTCCCAAAACCGGGGTGATATAAAAAGCTCAGACCTCCAAAAAGAAGAGGACAGGATGGCAGGGCTCAGCGCTCTGGAGGAGAGGCTCCAGCAGGAGAGGCTCCAGCAGGAGGTGGAGGAGAGAAAGAGGCTGATGGCTGAGAAGGACACCCTGCTGGTGCTGAACAAGACCCTCCGGTCTGAGAAGGAGTCCCTCCAGTCTGAGAAGGAGGCCCTCCAGTCTGAGAAGGAGGCCCTCCAGTCTGAGAAGGAGGCCCTCCAGTCTGAGAAGAAGACCCTCTATGATGAAAATAAGACCCTGTTGGCTGAGGAAGAAACCTTCTGCACTGAGAACAAGATCCTAATGGCTGAGAAGGAGTCCCTCCAGTGTGAGAAGGAGACCCTCCAGTCCGAGGAGACCCTCCAGTGTGAGAAGGAGTCCCTCGAGTCTGAGGAGGAGCCCCTCGAGTCTGAGGACGTGTCCCTCCTCCAGTCTTGGGAGGACCTCCAGGCCAAGGATCCGTCTGTTCGCACCACAAGTCTTTTTTTTGCCATTCTAACTAAACGAAGACACATGCGTCAGGTTTCCAGAAACAAAAGAAACGGAAAGAAGAAGAACACTAAAGCCCCGTTTCAGTCTGAGAAGGAGACCCACCAGTCTGAGAAGAAGACCCACCAGTCTGAGAAGAAGACCCTCAATTCTGAGAAGAAGACCCTCTGTGCTGAAAATAAGACCCTGTTGGCTGAGGAAGAAACCTTCTGCACTGAGAACAAGATCCTAATGGCTGAGAAGGAGTCCCTCCAGTGTGAGAAGGAGACCCTCCAGTGTGAGAAGGAGTCCCTCCAGTCTGAGGAGGAGTCCCTCCAGTCTGAGGAGGAGCCCCTCCAGTCTGAGGACGTGTCCCTCCTCCAGTCTTGGGAGGACCTCCAGGCCAAGGATCCGTCTGTTCGCACCACAAGTCTTTTTTTTTGCCATTCTAACTAAACGAAGACACATGCGTCAGGTTTCCAGAAACAAAAGAAACGGAAAGTCTCATTCCAGCAGCGCCCGGTAAGGAGTAGCTTTTACATGTTGTTATTGGAGTACTGGTATTCTGTTAACTAAAAATATATACATGCACCATTACATTGAATACTGTGATAAATACCTAACAATGTACAGTACAAATGATGCAGAGTACTGATATATTTTCTGCTGTTTTGGCAGCTGGATGTTTATATTATTATATTCATGCTTAACATCACTCAACAACAGATTATAATAAAACAATTAAAGTGCAGAGCAGTCAGTTGATAGGCTACACCCTGGGAGTGTCCTCCCACACATCCTTGTGACGTTTCAAGCTGCATATTCACCTAATTTCCTTGTTTACTTTTAACTCTTGTATTTGTTTTTTGTGCATTTATACTTCTGTGAAGTGTCCTTGAGTGCTGTGAAAGGCGCTGCCATGTTAAATACTTAACTTAACAGTTCTTTCGCCGTTTGCTGTTTAGGCAGGAGGAGGCGGGAGCAGCAACACCACCACCTGACGGAGTTCCTGGGAGGTCGGAGAGAACTATCTTCCAGTGAGACCGGTGCATTCAGGAAACAACCCAATGAAAAGTGACGAGAACAAGGCCACAGTTAAACTCTGCACACTTCCTCAGCCGGTTTGCCAAACTGACCTCAGACAGCACAACTTCCTGTGTCAAATAAATCCTTTCACATTAAAAAAAAAAAGAAGTCCAGACACGTATCAGTTTTTGACGAGTTCTTGTTGCGGATAAAACTCCTTTATTTGGGAAAAGATAGATTTTCTATCTGTCTTTGTTGTACCAAAAACGAGAAGCTATGAAGAAGTGGGTTTTTAGATTAATATGGCGAGTGACTCATACGTTCAGTTGATGCCTTTTTTTCCCCTTCTAAATGTATTTATTTATTTATTTATTTATTTATTTATTTATTTATTTATTTATTTATTTATTTATTTATTTATTTATTTATTTATTTATTTATTTAAGAACGATTTCGTCTGAATGAGCAAGGAAAATTCTGAAATTTCACACTAAAGAAAATCAACTAATTTAACTAACTAATGTTCATCCATTTTTTTAAAGAATTTTCCTCTGGGATCAATAAAGGATTTTCAATCTCTTTCCATTTTATTCTGTTCTAACTTTCACAACAAAGCTGAACTTTCCGGGATCAGCTGTACCAACACACAGAGGCCACAAGATGACAATGTTCTCCAAGTATTCTGCCCAATTCAACGTTTAAGTCTTAAACTTTAAGGTAAATTATCCTTTTCCTGAACAATAACTGAGACAGTTGAGGAAAATGTCAAACACAAAATAGTAGTTCTTCCATTTAAAAAGTGATATTTTCATAGTATCTCCTACATTGAAAAAGTCTTCCATGAGATCAACTTTATGATCAATTAAAGCCAGAATTCTTTCAGCAGGTGGTACAACATAAGGTAGTACATATCCATGATTTATTTATTTATTTATTTATTTATTTGTTTATTTATTTATTTATTTATTTGGTTATTTATTTATTTGTTTGTTTATTTGTTTATTTATTTGTTTATTTATGTGTTTGTTTATTTGTTTATTTATTTATTTATTTATTTATTTATACTAAAAATCCGCGGGCTTATTTTTTTGATGTTGCCACAAAAGCCTTCAATACCACAGAAAAAAAGGGAAACAATATATATTAGAAAACAATATAAACCTGTCAGTATTAAAGACAAACCATAGTTTATTAGAGGAAACGATATTGAAGTGATATCGTGATATCATAACAAGTAATAATATTGTTTGATATATTGATTTTATGCCTAAAACAGTCTATTGCTGAATCGGACAATGAATGATGCCATTAGAACAAGCATTTTATATTCAAATTGATACGGGCCAAACGATGAAGTCCCAGTTTTAGTCATCGTTTACAAACCCTGTATAAGATTTAGATTTAACTTGCAATATGCAAAATGTCTCGGAAATATGTGTCTCCTGCTGACACGTGTTATGTCCTTGACTCTATAGATAACTTTTGCTCCTCTGCAGGAAAACAATGATCTTTTTTTTATTAGAGCAGAACGTTTTGCTTGAACTGTAATTTGATTGCAAAAGCTTTTTCCTTCACATCTTCCATGCAGGTAATGTTGCATCAGTGTGATCTCTTTCTGTTGGTGGCCACATCTACATTGCCACCAGCAGTTATGAAACCTAGATGAATATCGTGTGATAACATTTCTTGGAGACTTTTATTTGCATGTCATCATGTGAACTTGCAGTTACTTCCAGTTCTGGATAGATCAACATTCGTTTCAAAGCTTTAGAGCTCGTTAATACTTATTCCCCCAGTAGAGTCAATTATTTCAAACCATCTCGTGATCTTTAAAACGTCCCCCTTTTTGGCAGAAAAGTATCCACAGTCATTCTTCTGAAGGCTTTAGAAAGCGCTTTATATCTTGGCTTGATTGCACCACATGCTTAAACAGCAAAAAGAGAACAGAAGAGCATAAATGTCAGAGATTTGAAATAAGACAGGATCCGCCTGTCGGCCCCAAACCAGGCTCAGATTATACACATCTGATCTGGAACTTCTGTGTCCCAATTTAATGATTTTTGATCCGTCGTCATTGTCTGACCTTTATTTATTTATTTTTAATTATTGTTATTTTCATGTAAGTGAAGTTTTTTCTTCTAAACTTACATCACATCTTAACATCAAAAATACGTATACAGTCACAGCATTAAGTGGAAACAATCAATCATTTGTTATGCGAACCAGCAAAGTAAATGAAAAAAACGTTATAACCATATTAAGAATCTTCAGCCAGTAAAATTCATACGATTGTACAAATATTATTCAATCACTGATAATATTATAATAAATATTAAACCATTGTTTCTCACTTTATTCCTAATACTTTTTAGGTTTCTTTTCTTGACGGTTGGGGACTAAAGGGCTTTTTGTTGCTTTTGTTTTTTGGTTCTATTTAACTATTCAGTGAAAAAACTTCTTTTGAACATCGTGAAATATTTTTCCAGTTGGAAATATATTTGCAGGAATACTACGACTCCAGCCTGTGGAAGTGACACTCACAGGATGGTGTTCACTCTTTTCGCAGTTGTAGGAATGGTGATGTCACTCCCTTTTCATCGTTTCTCAACAAGAAAAAAAAAAAACTGACATGAAGAGTGTTTTCTTTTTGTATTTTGCTTCTTGTCTTTGTCTTTTTTTGACTAGAGATTGGCTGTTAAACTTTACCAGCGTGTCAGTTTGGGAAACATGTTTTTATCTTTTTTTGCACGACAGATGTATCCAGTATGATGAAAGAGGGAGAAACCCCCTTATAAAAACTGCGCTGATTAAAATAATCACAGCAGTTGTTACAGCGTGGAGAATATGAAAACAATATTGAAGTATCAGCTTCATGTTCTCCATCAAGACAGAAGTGCAACCCTCCGGCGCATTGAGACAGTCAATCGGTGGGGAAGCCACTAAAAGGATTGTAGGAAACTGAATATGCAGCTGTACCTTTATGCAAAACGGATAACTCCTTCGTTATCCCATGACCGTTTCATGTTTACAGGTGTTTTATAACCTCGCTGTCCCAATGGATTCAGCTACATTCTGTAGACTTATTGCATTTTGTTCCATCGATCTGTTATACTGCTTTATCCAACTCATGCTCACGTCACTCTGGATCCAATCCCATCTGACTGTGAGTCAAGGCAGGAAATACTCACTGCAGTCCATCACAATATACTGAGTTTTAAAAGTTCAACTAACTTTTGGACCAACTGTCTGACATAACCTCTGCTAGTTGAAGTATGCACTCGCACCGTGTTCCAGCCACTTGCAACTGAAGATAAAGTTCCGCTGATTTTTGCTGCGCTGGTCATTTGTGTGTTTTGTCTTATTCTGTTTGGAAAAAACGAAGAGTCCAGTCCAGCCAGGGTACGTCCTGTACCAGTCCATCACTAAGCTGCTGTATGGGTGAGAAAATCCTCTGAGGTATTGAGATAACGTGCACATTCTGCACATTTACTGTAATGCAATTTTTGGCTGAATAAGGATGCTTCAAGCAATGTTGCGCTGTCACCAAAATAAATTAAAAAAAACATTTTCATGTGTACATCGTTTACATTGTTGTTTGAAAGCAGCACCTTTAAACATCATTAAAAGTATTCACATCTGTTTAGTTTTGTTTGTGTGAAACACAAGTTTACAAACTTATGAAGGAAAGGAAACAGAGGGAAGAATGAGAGTTGATCTAATCTGCCCGTTTATATTCCACACTCAGTTCACAATAAGGATCAAAACATACAACGAACAAAATAACTATAAAGCCCCTTACATCAGAGTTTTCTATCATGACAACAATATATTATTCTTACTTCATTTCTTTGTATTTGAATAATATGCTTTTTTTTAAATTACCTTTTAAAAAACCTTGCATGTGAAGTAGATTCCTTGCCTCGATTGTTCCATAAATTGACCCCTTTTACAGAAATGCACCGTATCATTAATTTGTTCCTAAATCTTGGTTCTATGAAGATCTCTGTTCCTTTTAAGTTATAGACTGATTCATTTTTATTCATCTTTTATTTTGTTGTGGGCATTAACTAGCAACGTTTGTCTATAAGCTTGATGCATAATTTGCTGAGTATTAATGTCATGAAATGTAAACAATATTAATTGAAAGAATAATAGATAATTTTTTTTTTTTTTATTTGTTTCCCGCTGAATATTCTTAAGGCTCTTTTCTATAAAATAAATATTGACTGGATGTTTGTCTTACTGCCATTTCCCCAAACTTGAACACACTAGGTCAGATATGGAACAATCACAGCATAATGCAGCATGTACAATGTTACAGGAATGGTACCTTCTATAACTATCAGTAAACTGTGAGAGTCGCATGGCATTATGTTCAATACAGAACTGGCACATCACCTTCCTTCTACAGTCAAAAAACATGTGTTGAGTCTAAATATTGACTCTAAATTGCCTGTACAGGCAATTGTGTGTTTCTCTGTGTTTTCCCTGTGTTGGACTGGTAACTTTTACCCTGACTTCATCCACTGTCCATTGGGATTTATGGCCATGAGATCATTGAACTTGAGAAGGTTTTCCATAGTTCCAAAGGTATAATTAATAGCAGAGGTCGATTAGAAGATGTTTCAACTGCACAATACATTTTACTAAATCTGTCCCATAATGAATGAAATAAATGGCAACAACTAATTGTGGAAAAGACATGCCTGATAAGTTTTAAGTGCATGCAGGAGAGCACAGACAGTCTGCAGGGCTGGAGAGGAAAATAATCGATGGTGACTCAGGCTCTGAAGTCAATACAAGCTGCATTTAGTGTTCTACATGAGTCTATTGCAGCTTCAACACGAAGAGCTCCTGTGTTTTTGTCAAACATCCTGCCTGAGACACAAGTTGAACATTTCAGAGTAAAAATGGATCCAACAAAAAGGAAAAGACAAAATGAGTCAAATTAATCGGAATTTCTGATTGTTACTTTAATAACAGGAGGATCAGCACTGTACTCTGAAATATTGTTGACATTACTTGATATGTGCTTTAGATGGTGCTGTTGTCTTTGTAATACGACCGGCAAACCTACAGTCCAAACCATATGTTTTGACGTCAGCATTTCCAACATCATCCCTAAATTTAATTTGAATGTCCCTGAAATTGTTGTCTGATGAGCAAAACGTATTGAATTCTGTTTTCAATAAAGGTTATAGGGGAGGCGTTATACATTTTTATCTTGACTATTAAGCAAAGAAAAGGTGTTGTCAACAAATGACAGAATCTCTGAATAATAATAATAATAATAATAATAATAATAATAATAATAATAATAATAATAATAATAATAATAATAATAATAATAATAATGATGATGATGCTGATGATATTATACAGAGATTCTGTCATTTGTTGACACATTATTATTATAATAATAACCATTACAGTTTATGGTGTGGTTTTTATTGTTACTATAATAATAATTAGAATATTGTATTAACTGTAAAAAATATAGTAAATGAATGAATGAATGAATGAATGAATGACATTTTATCAAATCAAAGAAGAATTGTGGGGTTAGTAGGTTTGTTTTCTTTTTGCACCCGTGGTTAAAACTGCATAAGCCCACTGTCACTTTAAATGTAAATGCATTGAACTAACATGCTTACATCCTGCATCCACTTTGCCTCCATGTGTTCGTCAATTAGATCATCACTTTGTGTTCATTTTTCACATTATTTTAGTCCATTTTTATCAATCTTCCTTGAGTGTGTTAGCTTTGATTTGAACAAAAGGGTTTGAATAAAATCTCATTTGCTTGAAAATATCCTTAAAAAAAAACAACATAAAGTCTCACAAATACTCCCATTATCTTGATGAGGTTGCATTTCTGGATAATTGCATATTCATAAGTATTTCTTCAAGTATCAAATTTTTTTTTAATCAGACTTGAGTTCCACTTTCGCCATGAAGCTATTTCACTACTTTTAAAATTTTCGTCAAACTTTTTGATCTGCATAATTTTGTAGCTTGTAAGTTTGTTCTATGTCAGACAAAATTCAAAGAAATTGCAAAAATAAATGCAAACACAAATAAACATATATAAATTTTATTTTGAGCCATTTCTTGGAAGAATGCTTTGTTCAGAAGTACTTTTACTTGTAGTTGAGTACAATTTCTCTAAAGTATAAGTACTAGTGCGACAAATGTTCGATACTGGATCTTCTAAACTATCTCAAGAGCATGACTGAGCAGCCACATTTTAAGCCCAATACAATATGATGAGACATAAATAGCATAACATAGGCTGAATGAGTGCAATTTGTCCTGATGTGAAGCCTATGGCTAGGTAAAGGACATTTATCAACTCTTCTTGCAAGACTTACGACTTCTTAGAGCAACATAATTTGAATAGTTCCTTTGTAAATTTGAAAATCCCTTCCATGTCTACAGTATGAACAGCATGAGGTCGTTTTTCCGCAGCACCTACCGAGCGAGGTGGTCTTACTCGCTACGGTACATCAAAATGGAAAATCTTTTGCACCTGACAGCATTCATCTGACAGGAGAGCAGTGTGTCATTATATGTGACTCATTATCTGCTCCACGCAGGGGTTGTGTGTGTGTGTGTGTGTGTGTGTGTGTGTGTGTGTGTGTGTGTGTGTGTGTGTGTGTGTGTGTGTGTGTGTGTGTGTGTGTGTGTGTGTGTGTGTGTGTGTGTGTGTGTGTGTGTGTGTGTTGTGGGGGGGCCGGCTTGTGCATTAACATTCGTTCACATCTGTGTGACATGACATTTTCCTATTGAGCATATATGGCAATTAGGAGGCAACATGTTCAATACAAACAGGCTGGTTACCATCAAAACGGAGGCAAGTTACATAAGTGGAGAAAAGACAGCAGTGAGAATGGAAGTCAGCGTTTTACTGAACATGACAGTTGCTTGACCTTTATTTCATGCACAATGTCATAACAACTTTATTTTTTCTATCAAAATGTGACATTTTGCGTTTATTTCTGTCTTTCCTTTAACTCCAACGGTCTATATTTTCACAGGTGGACGCCTCACCTGTAATCTCATCACATCTTCTTATAAGAAACCTCTTCTTGCAATGCAGTTTTCGGCTTTTAAAAAGGTGGACTGCACAAAAAAAACAAAACGAATTTTTGGTTGGAGTGGTTGTGAGGATGATATTAATTAGCATAATTGCAATGACCATGTGGACTGAGATTATTGTGTGGCTGCTAGGCTGTCTGTTTCTATTGTAGCTCCTCTTAGAGCCTGTGGATTGCTCATTGACTCACCCAGCAGTAGCGTTTCCTAGCAACGCCTCTTGAATGTACTGTACAGTACTTCCCCATCTCATGGGCACCCTTAATAATCTGCTTTGCTATTTCCATGTAAGCTTTGTTAAAAGATTTATGGCGAATTTGAGACGGTCATTTTCTTACCTCTATTCTTTTGGTGGACAGCCAAGAAAATGGTGTGGATTCGGTGGGTTAAGTGCAGGTTACAGCAGGGCTTTTTCCATGCATGTCTCCCTATGACTAAAGAATAAACATGAAGCTGGGATGTCAGGATTCCTGCTCGTTGGGGAAATACTGATTAGCCCTTATTGCTCAGATTGAATTTACCCAAAATGATAGTTTAATCTTGCTGAGGAATGACTTTGACCTGGGCAATTACATTAGCCGAACCCCATGTCTGATAGAGAGTTTTAATAAGTACGGATCATTTTACTGAAGGACCTCATTGTCAGGATGAACCTCTCATCAGGTGTCAATGTGACTGTGCAACAGCGGCACATACACTCCAGTATATTTCGGTGCAGAGGTTTAACACAGTTTAACGTAGAACTGAATACAACAGTATCTCAGTAGCACGACCTGGGAGAGGAGGGCTTCGGAAAGGTGCAAGCTGAGGGCAGGGGCAATTGAGAAAGGTTATCTGTTAGCAGGTGATGAATCTTGGCATTACATGTATTGTTGTTGCCTGAGTCTGGCAGTGGAATTGATGGTCTATATAAGGGCTGCTCATCATGTGGCTGACAGACAGTATATATTCTCGAGGACAGGAGATCATGACTCTTGCTGCCTTGTGAAATTGCAACTGAGTTCTCTCTAAATCACCACTCGGGAGAACTGTCTGTATGTGGGTTGGCATGTAGACCTCAAAGCTCTGGTCTTGGCGTGATATTAAAGTACAAGTGCCCTTATGTTTTTATATTTTTAGTTCTCATCTCCCTCACCTCCATCATCTTACCTTTATCCTTGGTGATATATTTGGATCCTACCACCGGTATGACACATCCTTTCGTGCACAACAGGATTCTTCAGAGTTTTGTCTCACTGGCTGTCATTGTCTCTAATTAACTGGTGTAAATATTTTGAGCCAGTCCAACAATACTACATGTTTTCATGTGCTGGCTTCACCTCTTCTCATTGTTTTGCATTATTCCTGTTTTCTGCTGAGAGCTCCTATTCTTTTCATCCGTTAACCGAGCCCCAAAATTGCTTGACTACTACATCCAACATCCCTATGTCACCTGCACAGAGCTCCTCTAATTCTGCTTTGGTTCTTTATTCTCTGTTACTCTTCCTCTCTCTCTTTTCACCTGTTTCTGTCCACTGCTTCTCCCTGCGGTGAAGAAGATGTTGTCTCCCATCTGGCTGACTTCACAGCAGACTGACAGTCTCTCGCAGTTCTCTTGTGCCTCCTTGCTGTATAATGCTCACTGCCACCAAAGCCAAACACCAAGCAAAACCTGGGGAAGAATTCTGCTTTGTTGTGTCACTGAGAAGATCCTCTGTTTTCCCCGAATAGTCGCCATATATTCTTTTGCTTCTTGTGTATGTATGAACAGGGCAAGGTGTTAGGTGCCATGTAAAATGAAAGATGTTAAGAGTGCACAGTGCATTTTCTTCTTTCTGTAGTTTAGATTATTTAAGCCTTTGGATAGTCTTCCTCTTCTCTAGTGACAAAAGGGAAGAAACCCGAAACAGGTATTACCCCAATGTGATAAGATCTCTCAGGTAGATTCCTGAAATCTGGTAAGCAATATAGTGGGTATTAGTCTGCTGGCATCGGTGTTTAAATGAGAAGAAAGGAGGAAAACAAAATGAGTATGGGAATCCATAATATATTCTATCTTGATATATGCATACTGTATATGTAACGCAGCAGCCAGATGTTGTAAAAGTGCTGCAAAATAATGATCCTTTTATTTGAGATTAGATCAGAAATTTAAACCACATCAGGTCAAATAAGGGAAGTGGATATGCAGCATAATAGGTTTAACTGCAATCCTGCACCGTGTCTTAATTAAGCCATTAGGCTGCACATTTCCTAGACCTGTGCATGTCTCGTGTTAATGAGCCACCTCAGCTGTCCACTGCGGTTACTTTTAAGCCCATGTGGTTGTCTTTAGGCGAGGATCAAATGGAATAAAGAAGCATGAGCCAGCAGTGAGAATTTGCAGCGAGGTGATTAAAGGTAGTAGCGAAGGCCCTTTCTGGGAGCAAAAGATTAAGACGATGCTACTCTCTCATCTTCCTCAAAGCTGGAGCCATTTGATGTGGCCCCTACTGGCTGATCATCCACAGCCAGCATTTCTCGGCGGCAGATCACAAATGAAGATACACACATTCAAATATGTTTTGATGAGAGTAGCTATCATTAGGCGATAAATTGAAAGATTGGCTTGGCACATCACAGAGTGCATTTGAAATTCGTCCTGCTGAGGGTTTGGCGACACATATTTCATGCGTCCAGAGCCAAATATTTGCAAGAATACAAAGTACTGTGGCTTTTTTGACAGTGGAATATTGGATATTTATACTCTGTATTAAGAGTTGTTTTTTTCATGTGAAAGTAGATGCATAAGATTTGAACTAAAATTAGAACCGTGTGTGAGTGTGAGCAAAACATTTCAAGTCACTTATGTACTAAAGGACATGAAACTGGATCAGAGTGGACGATGACATGCAATGCCATAGAAGGACTCAATCCCGTGACTCTGAATTAACAGAGGAACAAACACTCATCATGAACTACGGTGTAGTTAATTCAATTCTTTTCAAACTCATAATATTATAGTTTATCAGTGTTCATCAGCTCTGTCTCCAATTAAAGATTTTAACTCAGCTTTTGCAGAGTAGTCATGAACTTAGATAAAGGTAGTTCCGCTATAAGAAATATATTCAGTTACAGCCTAGTCATTTTTTTTGTAAATTTTTACTGGTATGATTTAGTTAAAGCAATCATGTATTTTTTTATGACTACTCACAAGTTGTTTGTAATGTGCAGTGGGCTATTTGTGTTTCATAACTTCAAAGAAAAAGTAATGAAAACATGCATGGGTGAAGGATGGTGGACCCAGGATTCGGTTGTACTCGTGGCTTCATGTGTCACAGTCCTGCTTTTCTGTTCCTTTTGAAGCATTCATGAGTTGCGTTTTCCCGATGTGTTTTCATGGGCACTTTCTCCCCCCCCCCCACATCTTGTGAGTCCAGCCTTGTGTGCTCCTCCGTGCTCTCTCTGATTAACCCTTCAGTGTTTCCACCTGCGTCTTGCCAGGCCCGTTCCTCCTGGTTTGTGTCGAAGCACATTTGTCTCTGCGCGTGTCTTTGTTGGTCCATCAGCATGCTTAGTTGCATTCGCTGCATTTCATGCATTTGACCTGTTTTGTGACCATGAGTTTCGATCATCGTTTTGCCAGTATGTTTTCCCATCGTCTGAAATGTATAATCCCTTTTGGTTGGATACTTGCTTGTGCAATTGGGTCTTCTGTCTACGCACTATGACGTCATCTCTCTGGTCACAAATTCTGCAGAAAACAAGTAAAAAACTGTTTCTCATTTTATTGGATCAACAATATTCTTCTTAATTTACTGCACTTGTTTGTGTTTCTTGATTCATTTGAAATCGCCTCAATCATCTGTGAGTCTGGGATAAATTTGGCTCTCTTCTATCCATCCATCCATCCATCCATCCATCCATCCATCCATCCACCCCCATCCACCTATCCATCTAACCACCCATCAATCAATCCAGACAGGGGTCATAGAAGCTGAAGCTAATCCCAGCTGACACTGGGCAAAGGGCAGGCTACGACCTCTGAAGATCGAGATTTTGTTTAGAAAAATAATAAGACTACAAGAAATGGTTAATGATCACAATGGTCTTACATATAGGAATTCACCTGTTAGATATTGAGTGTGTGTGTGTGTGTGTGTGTGTGTGTGTGTGTGTGTGTGTGTGTGTGTGTGTGTGTGTGTGTGTGTGTGTGTGTGTGTGTGTGTGTGTGTGTGTGTGTGTGTGTGTGTGTGTGTGTGTGTGTGTGTGTACATATACGTATATATATATATAGTATATAGTATATAGTATATAAAAACCTAGTATATAACTCCTGAGAGGAAATAGAGCTAAAACAATGCTGCTGGTACAGTTGAGGCTGAGAGAGTTCATATTTTTGAACCTTGAGATAAAAGGTTTTTTTTTGGTTTGTTTGTTTTTCTCCTGTGCTGTGAGAATTAGTGCCTTCTTAGAGGAAGGTCACTGTCTGCTTGGGAACCAGCAAACGCAGTATCTTCAGACATCTTGTTTGCAAGGTTTTGGTTCGGGTGCTTTGTGCTTGGTTTGTAATTTCAACATGTTTCTCTGAAAATGAACTTAAAGTACAGTATGTGTGTGTGGGTGCATGTGTTGATCTTCATGTTTTATATAGCATATGACACGTACATGCATGAGCAAATGTGCCTGAAAGGCCCATTACGTATTCCACTTCCATATGTCCAGCGTATCTTACTCAAGGGAATAATCTTATTAGAGTGAGTCACACTTGACCTCGCAAAGGATTTATATAGGCCATAAATATGTCTGTAGTGTCGTCAAAGTACTGATATGTTACTAATATGTCATATGTATGTTTGATAACGGGCCTTTCAAATGGCAAAGCAGCGAGATGGTAATGGCCTTTAATTTGTTTCTGAAGGACAATTATTCACGGGTGTTGTCAGCGTCACAGGCAATGGAGCAAATGATTTAGATAAAAGGTTTTTTGAAGTTATTCATACTGCCTAGGTGTCCCCTCCTTCATTGCTTTCGCTGATATCCTCGTGTCGAGCCGGCCATTGTACTGTACGCAGATGATGCCATTAGCACAGATACATTAAACATGAGCCACACGTTGGGCACTGGAATAAAATGGAGCAGATGGTAAGCATATTTTGAGCTGAGCCAGAATGAATAATTCCCTCAACTGATGACACAGCAATGCCAGCAACAGCTTTGAAAACTCTCGAACAACTTCTGACGCTGAGTTTTGAGCAAAGTTTTCAGTTTCCGTATTTGAGTGATATTTTTGTGAAATAATCTGGCGAAAGGCAAGTTTGAAAAATATTTGACAGATTTAAAATTAATGTTGACGTAGAATATTAATTAGAAATAAAAAGTCTGTGAATTCCCAAGACACACACATACACACACACACACACACACACTCTCATTATGAGATTGGATCCTTTCCGTTTGCACTCCCCTCGTTGTGATGATCTTTGGTTTACCTTTGTAAACAAGCTGTTGCTGTGTGTGACATTCGTATTTTACAGCAGCTTAGCTTTCCAGGTTCAGATGCCGGATGTTTGTCCTTGAGGGGACAGTTGCCCTCAGACCTACCTGTCAGTTTAAATAAGAGTTGGCAGGGCATTTTGCAGTATTTTCCTTGGAAGTACTGGGGGTAAAATCCATTACAAAAACAGAAGTGCACCGAAATAGAATTTTGTTTCTGAGATAGATCTGTCTTTAAATGCTTACCTATGAATCTTTACATTTTAACAATCCATCAACACCTAACATCTTTCTGAGGTTTCTTATTTCTTTGTCATTTTCAATGTACAAAAGCTTAGGTCCATTTCTTTCTACTCCAGCTCACATCTTTAAAAGCAGTCCTTCTTTTTGTCATTTCAGTGATAGAAAACAAAACCCCTGTGTGACCTTGTAACGTGTATAATTTGCTTTAAAATGCCTCTGTAGTGTCCATAAATGGCAGTCTAAATCATGGAAGTGGCAAGTATCAACACTAATGCTATCTAATAGTTCATTGTTTGAGTCTTATTTTGTCTTGGGCAGCTTTCTGTTTACTATCTTCTTCATCTAAGTGTTGATATGCTTTGACATTTGATGGTAAGACAACACCCTCCAAACCACCGTGGTCATCATCTCCCCAGCACGGGAATATTTTTTTTTGCAGTAAAGTTTTGTTTGACTGCATTATGCATTATCGTTGCTGAATGATTTATTCCGTCTGACAAGTGGTCCATAATTGAATGTAGCTTTCAAATGCAACGCTGTGAAAGCTATCACACTCACCCACATTCGACTTCATCGCCTGCAGGAAGTGTGCTCCCCTTTTTACCCCAATTAAGACTGTTTCTGCCTGTTATTACTTACAGTATCACTCTCTAATAATGACGTGTGCCGAAAGGAGAGAAGGGTCAAACGTAAGTTTGAGCAAATCAGCTCCAAAACAAGCTGCACTTCCTCTCAAGGGTTGTTTTAATAGGCGGGGAAGTCAATCATTCAGTCAATCAATTTGCTGCTGAGATGTAAACAAAAGAATTCTTCTTTTCCTCTTGTGTATATGTAATTATCTTTTGTTTAGCTCTGATGCAGCAACTCATTAGGATCAGAATCAGAAAAAAACTTTGATTTATCCCCGGGGGGCAATTAGCCTGGAACACCTCCGACTCTTTTGTCACCTTCATCACAAGCCACATGTTTTAAAAGTGACTTTACCTTCCACAGCTCATCTCTGTCTTAATTATCATTGCTCATGTCCCCCTATTGATCTCACCAGTCCTTCAAAATGACAGGGGAAGAAAATTAAGCTTGTTTTTTTGTTGCAGTTGTTCTTACGTGACCCTGGCACATAAGGAAGACTGAGAGGGAAAGGAAACAGTGCTTTATTCTGCAACATTTAGTCCAATCAGCTCCCTGAGGCTGAACGCCAATGGGAGACTGGGCTCCTGTGGTGAAGGAGAGTGGGGGCTGTAAGCCTGCTCTATTTTTCTATAACATCAAAAATGCATGGGAGTGAAGTGCATTATGAATTACATGCAGTGCTACGTCTAGCAAATCCACATAGCCTATAAATGCATGGCTGTCCAACATCTCAGTGTTATAACTAGCTGGCATCTCAACCTTAAAGCATACAGAGTGGACTATTAATGGTCAACAGAGTGTGCACTTAAAAAAATCATAGTGGGGAGACACAAATCGGATTTTAATTCTCATGTTTATATTTTACATATTAGCAATGGAATTACATGTTTGGGATACATGTATTCTTGTCATTGCATATTATAACAATAAATGTAAAACACAAAACACTTTTTTAAATATAGCTAGCTAATAATACATCACAGAGGAGAAAGCAGGTGAAACAAATGGGCTCCCATGCCAAATAGCATTTGTTGTAATTGCTCATTAGTTGCCAGCCAAGTGTTTGTGTACAGTGAATAGAGTTTTCTGGCAGCATGTAAACACCTGACTACCTGGGGAAGAGCCCAACACTGTTTACAACCAAAGTAACAAATGGAACACAGTGTCGACTCCTGAAATATTCATTGCACTGCCACCGCAGACACTGCAATGGCAGTGAAGAGACAATGATGAAGTGAATGACCAACAGCAGGGCAGAGACTTTGCTCAGCCATGTGAAACCACCCTTCAGTCTACCGTGGATATTACCCCGGCAGAGCGAAATGTGGAGAGAAACTGTCAATCAAGAACTGCTTATTACAGGGTGGATAAAAAAAACAAACCTGGAGCCTGCAGAATAAATGTATATTAGAATTAAAACATGTGAAGTCCTGGAAACATGCAGATGCAATGTGTTCTGGTTGCGGTTGCTAGGTAACAAGTGTTTCATGGGGAACCCCTCATTATGAAGAATTTAAAATGCGTCATTAATTGCTAATTTACAGATAGAAGTGCTCAAACACTTCCCTTAAATACCAGTACTGTACACAGCCGATCCTTGTGTGTGCATTTAACTTGATTACATCACATAGTTTGCTCGAGCAATGCAAGCACTGCTCGCAAATTGCCCCTGCAAATATAAAGATTTATATTTACGTGGGATGTGTACAAAATGACTCGTTGGGGAACCGTGCGCCAGATGAAAATCCTTCATGTACTGTATGTCACGCTTGCAGAGGAACAGAGGAATACAGTTACGTGCAATGTCTTTTTCATAGCTCCACACTCATCAAACAGTTGCCTCCACAGCCACAGAGCAGAGGATGCAGCCGAGAATCCGCCACCCTCGTCTGATCAGGATTATTTTTAGCAGGCATGGATTGTGAGAGAGCACTTGTTTTATTTCAGTCATACTGGCTGTGCCTGAAGCACCACAATTATTTGGTGCCCTTCGAGTATGCAGAGTCATTTTCCTCAAGCGTGCATCCACCACATGGATGGACAAAAGGTGGCAGGATTTATGAATCCTGTCATCGTTTCTGAGAGCTGTTCACAGCAGCCCTCAGAAACATTCCTCACGGCCATTTATTTAGATAAGGTCGCTTTGTAGCTTTTTCTATATCGCGCCACTGAGGTAATGGTAGGTAGTTTGTCTCAGTATTGGACAGATTTTCTTACATCACATCAAGAAATTTACTCCTCTTGTCCAAAAAGCTCACGGATTATTTGTTAGAACCAAATGACTATACCAATGACCTCAGACACATTTTCTGCTGAGAATCCTAGTTTCATGGATTGCCTTACGTTAACAGCAAAAAAAAAGAAACCTGATCCTCCGTTGGCTAAAAGCAGTATTTTCAGCAAAAAAGGGTGACGGTTGTGTACTAGTCTTAAAACATACATGAAATGGAAGGCGCACACAAAACCAGCATCAGGCAAAAAGGCTGAGTACTCTACAGAGAGAGTGGGCTCAGTGTGATGTGTCCTACTCAGCTCCTTTTCCCTGCGCTGCTGGCGACTAAAGCAGAGATGGATTTTGACTCAGGTGCAAACTGAGCTGTTTTGCAGACGCCCACACCAGCCCGTTATCTTACAAATACAATCCACCAGAGACAAGGCATCTGTTGTGACTGTGTGTGTGTGTGTGTGTGTGTGTGTGTGTGTGTGTGTGTGTGTGTGTGTGTGTGTGTGTTCTGTTGTTGGGAGCAAAATATTCTATATTTTTTTGCTTAGTCACATTATGGAGAGTTATCCACTTTGTGAGGACTTATTGTGAGTTTCTATGAGGAAATCATCACATTTAAGATGAAAACATCTTCAGAAATGTATAAGTTGGACAAGAGCTACAAGTAGATGTGGCTGATGTGACTAAGATTGGACTATGCCAACAGAAATCAAGGCTCCTTGCAAGGAAAAGAACAAAAACATAATATGTGATCTTACATTATGAGAACTTGTTGGGACGATATTGGAGGCTTGTATTAGAACAGATAGTAGTTGTGATTGAGTCAATGGCAGGGATGTCAAATCCAGGTGGATCTCAGAAAATAAAAACATAATAACATGAGGAACATGTTTAGTGCCTAGACCTTTGGCTCATGCTAATGCTATTTAGTCAGGGATAAGGTAGCTGTAGCTTTCACTGCTCTATTATTATGGGTGTTGCCATTTGCCATTTATAGTTCTGGTAGATACTAATCAAAATTCAATATAAGTGTAGATTAGTTTTAAGCTTAGATTCTGTAATGGTTAGGCTTTGGAAAATAATTTTTACAGTTTACTTTGGAAAAAGTGTGACAGAAATTAGTCAATGTGATGTTCATGGACCGCACGGTGGCGCAGTTCGCATGTTCTCCCCGTGTGCGTGTGGTTTTCCTCCGGGTACTCCGGTTTCCCCCACAGTCCAAAAAACATGCACTGGGGGTCCCTGAGCAAGACCCTCAGCTGCCCCCCCCCCCCCCCCCCCCCCCCCCCCCCCACCCAACCACCCACCCACCCCAGCTCTCCAGGACACAGTTGAAAAAGAGATTACTAATCTCAATGTGGTTCTCCTGGCTAAATAAATAAAATTAAATAAAATGGAAGGAATGAAAGCATAACAGGGATATAAAGACACTTAAAATGATGGATAAGGCACGATACATTTCATATCAGTGACTTCTCACTCCATATTTCTTGCAATCTCCTGACAGTACTCTTTAGGGGCCGGGGTGATCTCTCTGTGTGTAGACGTGTGTGAAAGTGCGCGGTCTCCATCCCAGCCGCATTAGGCTGCGGCAGCTGTTTCCTCATCGAATTATCAAAACCTATTTGTATTGCCAGGGAAGGAGCTGAGGGATAAAGAGGGAAAGTGTAAATGTAAAACAAGTCATGACAGAAGCTGACAAGAGACAGAAATATCCTCTATCCCCCTCTGGTGTTCTCTTCTACACTCTCTTAACCATTTTAATCTCCCCCTTAATGCCATCCCTTCCAGACTCAACTTTGATCACTGTCATTTTGCAAACTTACAGGATAGGAAGGATTGAGACAAATGTATAATTCATCCCACTCACCAATTTGGCTCTTCTCTGCTGTCTGTAATGCACTTCTCTCATCTTCCTGTCAGTTTGGTCTTTTGTTCCCTTTGCTCTGTCGCAGGAAGACACCCATGTATGAGGATCTGTAATGGACTATAAAGTTCTAAAGGGAAAATGCTGTGAAGTCACATGATCAGAAATTGTGAATAAAAAGAATTATACCATATCTTGGGGGATCTTCTTGAATGTAATAGCTGTAACAATATGACCACCTTCCTGATATTGCTGCCCAAGATGCAGCAGTCTGAGGTGTAGTGACTTTTGATGATATTTACTGACCACTGCAGACTGGGAGCCCCCCACAAGAGCTGCAGTTTTGGGGATTCTCTGACTCAGCTGTCGAGACATCACAATATTGCCTGCCCCCTGTCAAACCTGCGCAACATGTTCCCCTTGCCCATTTTCACTGTGTCTAATACATCAGTGTTGAGAACAAAATGTTCTCTTGCTACCTGATATATCCCTCTGACTAAGAGTATATAAAAGTCTATGAATAAATCATAGAATATATCAATGTAAACTCAGAATTTTATCATTTCATTCCCACAAGCGGTGGCCTCCTGCATTAACTTGACTTCAATTTATGTTTGGTGTCAAAAGGCAACGTTGAACAGCAAACAGTGTAACACCCCTCATATTTGTTTCATGAAGCAGATATTGCGATCACCTTGAGCCAGAGTGAGCACTAAGCTTCCTGACCCACCCCGCACCCCAGTAAATCACACCCAGGGCTCACGAGTCAGGTGCCTCGCCAACAAAGATGAATCGGAAACGACTGCGGCGGCCCTGAAAAGTTGATTTACTCTGTGGCCGGATGGGTTTAAAACTGATCTGACAACCCGGAGCAGATCACCGCTTGAAAACACTTGACATGCCAAAGTGTGTGACAGGACTCAATTTTGCCGCCAATCCAACAGGTTCGCATTAGAGCCGAGCTCATTTTGACAGGCTGCTGAATAATAAAGATCTGCTGGATTTTCAGTGTGTGCTCAGAGATAACAGGGGCAGGTCTGAAGTCTCTAACACCCATTTTGCACTCTTACTGACAGAATGGAGGATTCGTGAAAAGCACACCTCCAATGATACTCTGTGTGTAGCATCGTTAAAAAAAATAAAACAAAATATAACTCAATCACTACAATGACCGCTTGCTAAGCCCCGGCTTCTTTGCTTTGTGTTTGCGTGCTCATGGAGCCCTCTGTTCTACCTTGGCACACACCCGGCTGCATATGAAGATAAGCAGAGCAGATTTACTGCTTGGAATAAACCGCTTCCGCAGTAGACACTTTGACTTGTCGGAGCAGGAATAGCACAGGTGAAGCTAATTTGGTTAACTGTGGCTCGGTTCCATCAAATGTCCCATTAAAAGCCACGATAGTGAGCCGGCGCGCACAACACAGGGTTCCTGGACTGAGCCCGCCGAAACAGGAGGGGGAGGAGAAATTGAGCCACTTGATGAATTTCTGAAAGATGCAAAAGAACGCAGGTTTCTGATTTCAAGTATCCAGGGAGAGAATCACAAGTATAGTACAAGATAAACACAACATTGCATTTAAAAGCTGGTTCACAAACTCATCTTTATATATTAATTTTCCCATTTTTGTAATTATTCTTATATACATATCATATATACCTGTTGCTTGTTTATTTACTTGTCTGTTCTTTTTCTTTACTTGTCTCAGGTCTTCCTTGTTTTTGTGCCACTTAGTTTTGTTAGTGGAAGTTCTTCTACAAGCCTTTGGTGGTTTTTACCTTCTCCTCAACTGTAATTTTCTGTATTTCGATACAAAATCTTTTTTGAAACTATGTGCAAAATAAACATCAAAGTCTTTTCCAAGGGTCATGAGTATTGGTGTGATAAGTGGGAATGAAAGTCATATTTCTGTAGCTAAGAAGTTTTTTGGGGTACTTGGGGGCACAATTTATATTACAATAGGTTATCTTACATTTCAACTCATGCTACCAATAAGTTTACTCCCAAGAATACAAATTTCCTCAGTGTAATTGTCATGCACTCTATTGTTTGTTTGGAAAATGTGGTTTGAACGTACATATCTTATCAGAGCAGATAAACTGAATTGGAATATATATTTTAAAGTCACCGATACCTTGAGAAGGTTTTGAGAAGACTACGTTGTATTTTACTTTATATAAGTACTTTTTTTTTAATAAATCATTGTAACAGGAGAAGCTACAAAACCAAGTCTTGAGGTTAGTGAGGCAGAATTACCTCTCAAACCTCCACAGTGTCTACAATCCCCACCTCCAGCACACCCTCTGCATCACAAATGGTGTGGCAGCTGGAGTTTCTTTGACACTGTGACATGAGCGCTCACTACACTCAGCGACCCAGCGCACGGAGGTGAGAAAGAAGAAGGTAAGATCTGTTTGTTTTTTCTTGTTTTTTTTTAAAATATTCTTTACACTACAATTCCTTCAGTTTTTTTTTTGTGTGTAGAACTGGATGCAACAGTGGGTTTTGGACACTTTGACTGCCCAGTGTTGTCAGCCTTCACATTATAAGTTCTCACTGCGATGTGTCTGGCAATGCGGTCAGAAGGTTCAGCAGAGTGTGACACACAGACATAAAAAGACTCACTGCTGTATTAGTATTGTCGGACTGAGTTAGAACTTGACTAACACAGTACGACAAAAATGTAGGGTCGGATTTATTCTAATGTAACACTTGGCTGCGTCACGTGTACTCGATGACAAGTGGCACAGAGAGGAAGTGCAGGCTATTTACATTTTAAAGAAAACAATAAGCAACACATTTTGTAGAGTCTAATCAGGTTTAAACCACCAACATTAGTTGGTTGTTGAGAGGGTTAAAACACACCCCACAGCAGAGTATCACTTTAATTACGCCCCCATGCACAATGTGTGAAGAACTCCAAAGCCTGACCGCCTGTCTGCTTCAAGTTGTGTTTCCTTGGCTATGATTAACTGTGTTCACAGAGCTTAGCAAAGCTTAGCAAAGAGAAAGTGCTGGATGCTTAAAAAACAGAAAAGCCTTTAATAAATGATGGAACACGAGCTTTAGTCACAGCTGTATTGTTGCGTATTTAGCTTTTTTTGGAACCTTGTACTTTTAGTGCCTGGCATTAGCTTTTTACTTCCCATAGAGCCAGTATGTCATTACCCTCGGCTGTGCCATCACAATACCTCCACCATA
This sequence comes from Lipophrys pholis, assembly GCF_963383615.2. Classification (NCBI taxonomy): domain Eukaryota; kingdom Metazoa; phylum Chordata; class Actinopteri; order Blenniiformes; family Blenniidae; genus Lipophrys; species Lipophrys pholis. Next base: position 14,153,273 of record NC_137632.1, read on the forward strand.
TAGGGTGAAAGCAATGAATTACAAGTACTGACATAAGCTAAATGTAATGAAGTAGTATTTTGGAGGATTTCTACGTTTCGTGCATATTTTATTCAAGTATGAAATCTTACCGATATTTGAATGCACATCATGCCATCTGCTTTGCTATGTTTAAAATCAAAGATTACATCCACAATGTGAATTAATCATCAATCCATTATTTCTGAAGCCACATTTTCAATAATTCCTCCTAAGAAAAATCCTAGGTGCCATTGTCTCTGAACATTGGAAGTTACAGAAAAAATTATACTTGTGCTTCTATATTTAAAAAAAAAAAACAAGTCCCCAATGTGGAACCTAAGTTGAATCAAAAGCCTTCCATTGACCATGCAATTAACAAACAAATCCTCGCTCAACTACCAGACTTTCAATGTCTCCCTCCTGTTCTCCAATGCTGCTCTCGTTTAAATTTCTAAGATAAGTCGAGACTAGATGTTGTCTTTCTGCTGCAAATTGTCCATGATAGGATTTCATAGTGAGACTTCTCTTTCATCGAGGCTTCTCTGTCAGGTCAAACATTATTTGTGTAATGTTTTTAGGCTATTATGCTAAGATTATGTTCAAGTCAGTGGTAAAATTAAAAACTTTTAGCAGGAACCATCGACTGTCAAGGCTTAACGAAATGCATTTCATTCAGCCAGATGATTGCAATATTGCAATATCATAAATCATTGTCCTACACAGTCTTGAGTCCAGTAATAAAAACTCTTATGTTTGGTTATGAGGGAAGGGAAAGGGAAATACAACAAGCAATCATACTGACTTGAGAATATTCGCATCATTTTCTAAGTGTGTGAAGCAGTGCAAAGCCACCAGCAGTTCAGTCTTATGTTGCACCAGTCTTCATAGTTGATGTGTCATATATCGTTCCATCTTGTCTCTGGCACATAGTGACGTGGCTTGAGAAGTGAGAGAAGTGTTCAAACAGCCAGTCAGCGTGCCATATTTAACTTTGAATGTTCAATGAGGGTTTACGCTCATTGTCTCCTTAACAAAGCAGAAATAAATTGGTAGTTTTCTAACTGGGATAACTGTTTTAATATTTGTGGCATCGTTGAGAAAAGCCTTTGTGTTCAATAGAAAGTAAGAAGTGAAATTGAAAATGCTGCCAGAGGATACTTGTGCTTAACATGTCCTGTAATTACTAAGTGATGCCAGATGTATTCTTTGTTGGAGGTTGAATTTGTGTCAAAAATGGTTGGAAATGATCAAAATATGGCTCATTTTATTTACTTATTTATTTTTTTTCACAATTTCTTACAGTTGAATAACCATTTTGGTGGTTCACACTGCAGTCCACCCACATCTTCCAAGTATGCCTGTGTCAAAAAAAAATTATTTGGATGCTATTTCTGTGAAGGAACAATACTGAAAACTCAAATAAAAATAAATTATATATAAATACCTGCTTACACAATAAAGGGTGTTTGTTTTCTGGCAGATCAAGTGCCAATTTCAGCCAGCCTAAAGGGATTTGTAACCCGTCTCCAAGGAGTGAGAGGATAATGTCATCAGCAGTTTTGATATTCCAATTCATCCCATGGGTTTATTGGAGAGACTCAGAGGAAAAGGTTATCTTGGGATAAAGACAGAATTAACCCAACTCCTCCTTATACCTACAGTAATGGCATTGGCTTTATCTCCACAAGTACTTAAAATGTAGCTCATGATATACGATCATAATTCATTGCGTATATATCAGCGACAAAGGGTGCACTGTGAAATGTGAACAGCACCAGTGATTACATGGCATCTGATCAAACAATGAAAGCTCCAGAAGAAAAGACTTCTCGCAGTGACACTGACTCTGTGTCGAAGTGGGATCATTTATCTGACTCAGTCCTTGTCCACATTTAGAAACAGATCACATCAATTTGCAGGCCTGCACGTGTTGTCCATAAGACAAGAGAAATGTACCAAAGTACCATCTATCTTTAAAATATTATCCTTCAATTTCTGGGTGAGGGAAAAAGCTCAGCAGAATGTGGCACTAAATGTAAAAGGATCATCTCAAACACGATTTGCATCTGTGCCCCTCAGATATTCGACAGGGCTGTGGTCCAGTTATCTGCCGTGGCACATGTTCAGTATTAATTCGGCACAAAAATCTGGAATGTTTGCACTTTTTAACAGGGCTGTCTATGTCTGCAGATCAGATCAAAAATATACACATACACTGCTCACAAAAAGTTTGGAGTATTTGGCTTTCGGGTGAAATACTTGGAAAACGTATGAAGTTCATACTACAGTGATATTATTGTATATCATGAAAGTAGAGCATCTCAGTAGAAGCATGCATGGGAGTTTCCTCATCTTAAACAAATCTTTTTAAACAAAAGCCAACAACAGTGGTGGATATACGGCAACATAAAATGTAAATGTCTCAATGACTTATCTTGTGCCCTTGAGTATCAATTACAGCGTGACAACGTCTCATGCTGTTCACAAGTTGACTTATTGTCTGCTGAGGCATCCCACTCTCTGGTCATCGAAATTAAGCCTGTGTTGTCCAGGCTGGGGGACAGTGACTGGATTAATGATGTTATTCAGGTAGCATGGGCTTTTCACTGTGCCATTCACAAAGTGTAAGGCAGTTCTGTATTGACTAGACATGACTGCCCACACTGTAACACCACCAGCAAAGGCTCATCTGGTCACAACAATGGCTGATGCATAGCGCTCTCCTTTACGTCTCCAACATCGTTGGCGGCCATAATTTCGGCTCAAGGTGAATGGACTTTTATCAGAGAACAGTACTGAGGCCCACTGGTCACTCGTCCAGCATAAAGGTTCCCTGGCTCAAGACAAGACAATGACACTTGTACAGGGTGATGTGTTCAGGTACCCTTGCAGGTTATATAGCAGGAAGACAATGCTGATACAAATAGTTTCCAATGTTCTGACGTGACACTTGGTGCCTCTCACCTCAATTAAGTGTGGCTGCAGTTGAGTGGCATTCATCATCTGATTCTGCAGGACTCTGTTTACAATGAAGTGGTTATCAGTGAGGATTGTGCCCAAAGGACGTCCACTTGTATGTCTTTCAGTGACTCTTCCAGTCTCTTGGTGTGGCCTTGGTGTCATGATGTCAAAATGTGAACAGTAGGATGAGGACGACTGTTTAAATTCCAATTCTAAATAAACCAGGACATGTAATGGTCGATTCATGGATCAAACACCTGTTTGTTGAATTTTGCCGTCAAGTTCTTTAGTCAGAGAAGAGCAAGTTGTGCAAAAATCACTCAGACATTGAACAGTTGGACATTTGCATTCAAAAATGTAGAAAAGGTCACATGAAGTTCACCTGAAAAGGTCATCGTGTATTTTAGGTTCATCCTTTAAATTCACCCAAATTTCAATATCCCCAACTTTTTGTGAATAGAGTAAATGTTCTCTTTTGCATTTACAAACACAATGAGGCCCAATGATGAGCCAAGATCCTGAGAGAATTACCAAAAATCTCTGGATTATTGGAGCAAACATCATTTCAACCTAATTTGTATCAGATATTAATTTTAAATACTCTGTAAGTGTGTTATTAAATACAATTTAAGCTGCAGAATATATTCCTGTTAGTTTTTTTTTTTTAAATACTACAGTTTAAAACAATGAAGTCAGTACATCATATCAGGCAAATCTCCTGCAAAGACATGTGAAACTGAACAAAATAAAAAAACATTCACTGTTAATATTGAAAGATTGAATATCCATTATTGCATTGTTCAGCTGCTCAACAATGCAAAGTGTTTTTCTGAAATAAATTGCACTGAATATGGTTCAGTATCTTATATTGAATATGAATAAAACACTCTTCCATTTGCAATTTTATGTGCAAAGTTCTGATATCCATGCACCATATTTCATATTTCCAAATAATTCTATGATAAATGCGTCAATCAGGTGCACTACCGGGGAATAGGAGAAGTAAAAGCAATGGGGGGAAATACCAGTGTCTTTTTGCGACTATAATAAATACAACTAAAGTAATAGCTTTTTCAATGATTAGCACATAATTCTAGTGTTTCCTTAAATCTTTCATAGTTTAGAAGTAAACATAAAATGATGCAAGAGTTACCAAGATACAGTCACTTGTCCAATAAATGGTAGATCTGTGATGGATTTGGAGTGATGTGATCTGAGAAGAATTGCATATACTGCATGTTGGCATTTGAAAGAGACTGGAGACTGCTTGCTAAACATAAAGCTGCAGATTAGAGCTGGAAAACCAGAATAATGCTAACTTTGCTCAGCTTGAGGAAAAATCAAAGCTCGGGTACATTGGACATCGATCACCAGTGGACAGAACCCAGTATGAAGGAGATTTCAGTAACCTAGATGCACTGCCACATTTCCCAAAATGTCAACGCAGTCCTTTAATATGAGACAATCAGACGTGGTATTAGCAGTGAGATTCAATGTGCTTAGCGTTGGGTCGATGTTGATAAAATTAAAGTCGATGCAGCTGCACAGGTGAGCTCTGTTCAGAAAGGGAGGAGTGCTGCTGGTCCTCCATCATTCTGGCCACCTCCTGTAATGAGCATATTGGTAATCATTGATTGACTGATTGCTCAAAGCATGCATTACAGCTGGTCAAAGTAGCAAGATACTAAACAGGTACGTCAGATCTTTATTCCTGAAGAGATTGGGTATCATACAATGTCTTTGATGCATTTCGAGAAAACCAGATTTTATGGCATGGATTCAGTAAACAGAACGAATGGGGCTGTGGTAGACCCTGTGGCTATATAAAGATTATAGTCATTATAATATTATTGCTTTCATCACAGAGGAGGGATATTATGGGCCCTTAAAACAAAGGTTATGATTTTCTTACAGGCCCACCAACTCTATCCAGTAACACCTAAGTTGAAATTATTATGGAGCGTCATTTATGACCACACAGGCCTAGTGTAAATTGTCTTTCTGTTGTATACTGGAACAAAGTGATTGCACAGTACTAAACTACTGCTCTAAGCAGTTAATTTAAGACAAAATGCCCATAAACGCTTTCTAATATCACAGGGTATTACTGTATATAATGATTGTTTTGTGCTTATCAAGTACGAGTATAGAGTCTTTCAACTTAAGTGTTACTTTAATAAGCAAGTGAAAATCACCTATAGCATTGTGCCCAGGCAGATAGGTCATATGATGCTAATGATGCATTTTTATCTGTAAAATGCATCGTCCAGCAACATATTCTGCATTTGATCATCTAATAAAGTCATAAAATTGTACATGGTAAAATAGTCTATATATGAAATACCAAAAATACAGTTGTGAACAAACATGAAAATGGAAACAAGGTAATATAGTTAAGGCTAAACATCTTTGTCTATTACCTTTGTATAGCTAAGTCAATAAGAGGAGCATGCAATCAACATAACATTGCCACAATTTTACATTAAACAACAAAAGCAATCAACTCAAAACAAACGTATGTGCCTTTCGTCACCACAAATTAGAACCATGTAATGTAGGTTTTCCATGATGTAAATCATATGGCTTTGTGCAATTTTTCCACTGTCTGTAAATCCACTAATGAAATTCTTTTTGTAAAATAAGATATTAGTAAATGTCATGCCAGAAATTATTGAGATTCTGTTCTACATGCGCTGTTTCTTACATGCCAGATTGTGCTAATTGTACATCGTCCTTAAAAAAGAAGGAAAAAAGTAAATAAAATAAAATCAAAATCAGAGGTCTTTCATCATTTCAGCATGTACACTTACGTCCAGGGATAAATGTGCTCAACTCCATCACCCTATGTCATATAAGGTACTTGTGCACAAATCCTACGTTCCTTTTATTATAAGAATATTGTCCATTAATAAATTAGCAATAGTACAAGGATTTCAGGAAGGGGAACAAAGGTGGATGGCACAAGTTAAAATATGCTGCTCGCTTTATGTAAAGCGATCTGAATTCATCTTTCTAAGTTTAGGTGGCAGGTGTCCGTCCATCCTGCCTCCTCCTCCCCCAGCCAGTCGCTGCAGCTTGGGCGGTAAGTCCGCCACTGACTTACTCATGGGCTCTGTGCTGATCTTGGAGGCCTTACCAGCCCCCTTGTCATCAGAGACACCAGGTACCGAGCTGATTCGCTGCAACTTCATCGGCAGGTCTCCAAAGCTGTAAGTCATCTCTGAGGTGGTGGAGCTCATCCTCAGCAGCTTCTTGGGCAGGCCGTCCCGACCTGTGATCTTCTGGAGCTTGGTGGGCAGCTTGGTGGTGCTGTCATTGTCCTCCAGGGTCTCCAGGCAGTCCAGGGAGCTGTTCTTCTCGCCGCTGTTGCACAGGGACGGAGCCATGAGGGGCGAGGAGAGGAGCAAGGCCTCCTCTTGTTCCTTCACGCTGTACGGCGGAGTGGGCACCTCAAAAGTGGCATGAAACTGAGAGTAGTCCACCTTAAAGAAGCCTTCCTCTAAGGAGATGACCGGGAAGAAGCGGTGTCCCCACAGAACCTCGTCCTCAGTGTATGATGTCCTCGCTTGGCAGGTCATCCCTGTCAACAGAAACACAAAAAATCACTTTGAGCTTCAAAAGCTTACGACTAATTGGCTTGCTTTAGATCAATACAGTGGAGGCTAATGTGTAAAGACGAAATGTTAAACGACTCTGCTATTAAACACCAGAGAACTGCATTAATTATTCACTTGGCACTGTTCCATAGGAATTAGTAATATGTTATTCACCAGGACTCTCACCATTTTTGCATGACAAAGCAAACAAAACTACCTCAGTAAATAAGCATTTATTGTGTTACAAAGCCAGCCCCACAAGTGAAAAAAAACAAAACGGAATTAATTTCCGCTCAGTAAATGCTATGTTTATGAGCAATTGTTTATGAACAATCGCTTATGAGCAATAGTTTATGAGCAATTTCCAGCACAACTTGAAAAATAATTAAAAGTGTGGCTGTTTGTGTTTTATGAGAATGACTAAATATTCAATCATAAAAGGCTCAATTTATTAGGATTTTACATTTTATGAAGACCTGCCCATCCATTCATCACATATTTAAACACTCAAATGAATCTTCTCTGATTTGTCTGAGCTTTATTTAGTTTGTTTGTTTGTTGTTGTTTTTTGCTCCTTTGCCTTGAAACCAGAAATCTCTATCTGGCATAATTCAAGATTTAAAGGGAAAAAAAAAAAAACTGCTTGTAGTGGAAACAAGGTCTTCCTCACATCACCTCTTATGCTGCTTAACAGTTCAGTCCACGCCTTAAGCTAGACTCGTAGCTACAAAAGATAGAGGATTAAGATAATCAAAACTGCCGGAGAGGAGAACTCACAGAAATAATGGCCGCAGGAAAAAGCTTCAGGAGGTCTAGCTTTCACCAAAATTTAAATCTTTTTCTAACACAATAAAATGAATTGAATTTAATCCAATACACACAAACTGTCAAGACAATCTGCGGTTTTAACATTCCTAACCCATAACCGATGCTTTGATTTGGTTCAATGGGGTAAATTCTGTCTATTGAATGTTAAGAAGGAAAAGAAAACAGCCCGCTGTCGAGTGCGCTGGGTTTATGTGTGCACTCTCAACCACCCTTTGCAAATGTGGCAAGTGACAGCAGAGTATCTTACATTTGGAATAATTGTTCTCTCACTGTGGGGATTAAATACCATGCTTTAAAACTAACCTCCCATCCTCAGGAACAAATTATTGGAATTAGCAAAACCACGAGTTTTGAATTAAATAACATGAAACATTCTTTCTCATGCAAACTTATTGGATGCTTATTAGCGATTACTCATCACCATTATTCAGCAGCAGCGAATCAAACTGCTCTGCTTATCCATGTCTGCACAGTTAACGTTCAGCTTAAAACTCAGTTTTAATTTCGCACTTCATGAGGGAGTGAGTACATGAAGTACATTGTTAGCACTCCCACCTCCTAACAGAAATGTGCCTGGTTAGTCTTGACGTGTTCCGCCTGTACGTACAAAAACATGTGTTTGAGGTTATTGGTGACTCTATTGACAGAAGGTGTGCATGTGAGTGAGATTGTCTGCCTGTGTTTGCCCTGTGATGGACTGACGATCTGTTCAGGGTGTACCCAGGCCTCACCCAGACATCACCTCCTGAATCCTCTGATCTGAAAATGGATAAGGCTGGAGAGCAGATGATTGGATGAAAGGAGGTTTACATCACTACTACATTTCTTAATAGATCATTTCAGCACAGAAGTGCCATTTTATAAGGAGGGAAAACCGGGACACTCATGCTAAAACTTGTTAAAAATCCTTTAGGAAATCAGTGACTGCAGGCGGTTATTAACACATGTTTTAATTACTGGCTTGATATTTTTCTACCATTGACATTTGGGTCCAAACTAAAATAAGCGCTCATTCACAGTGAGACACTGCTGCTGAGGATGTCATCATCGAAACAAGAGGCATCTGTGACTCCCCCCCCCCCCCCCCCCCCCCCCCCCCCCCCCGATTCCCAAGGTCATAAAATAATTCACTGATAACAGCCCTGTACACAATCACAGATGTGCAAGAGACTGAACATCAAGTGCGTTTAGGGTATTCAAAGTATTACTTCTGCGCTATTGCGTCCAAGTCCCAAAGCCTTCAGGCACATGGAAGTGTGCAGCAGTGAACAAAGTGGGCAAAGCTAATGAGAACTTCAGGGCCAAAGTGATTGAGAGTTAAGCGTGAATGAAATCTTATTGCATAGTGATCCTGTTAAACTGCCGCCAGCCAAAACACAGTCACCATCAACAAGCCAACATCAATAGATTCAGTGAAAATGAAAGCGTAAAATGCCTTCTCTTTAAGTTTTAGACCAGCTACTTGGCCAGTACAAGGAATCATGTGAACCTGCGTTATTGAACAGTACGATCGATGCTTCACTACGAACTGGATATCTGTGCTGTGTAAACTGGACTAAAATATCAATACCAACTTAACTGGTGCATGATAACAACAACGTAACGAAGTGAAATGAAAAGGCTAGTGGGAAAGGGTAGACGTATTAATACACCACACCTAAATAGCTTCATCTTATCTCTATTAATAATGCTCTATTGGTTGTGCAGATGGTGTAGGAGTTTGTGCGAGATCTCTGGAAATCCGTGAACTCTGCAGGCCCGAGGATGAATCCCTGTTCAACCTGCTACACCCTCCTCCCAAGGCACCCAGCCCACCGAAGACAAAAAAGGATCTCTATGATGTGGACGTTCTAATCAGACATCAAAAAGTAACAATGGCACTAGACTTAAGCATGGCCATTAATATAGATTTAATTTGAATACATTATTCAAAGATTGATGTTGGAGTCACGTGTAATTATAGACACGGTTGCACCCCATATGTACAATTGTGCTGTGAAAGACCTGCTGTTTTGCAACGCCCACATTCATATGGCACACAGTGTAACAGACACGGCAACAGCGATGAACTGTGCACCTCGACTTTCAGCAAGGCTACAGCACGGCTCAGATATGGGTTCAAATCTAAACCTGTTAGATAAACTGAAACATTTTGACAGTTCGACACACAAACCATTCAGATCCCATTACACAGTGCTCATAAAGAGCCCAAAACTGGAGCGGCAAGAAAATTTGACCCACAGTTGTTATATTTTCTACAGTTACTATGTATTATTCCTAAAAATAGAAATCCAGTCGAATGAGAATACCCATATCAGATTGTATGTCGTATTACTGGCAAACCCTTATGTAACTCAAAAATACACGCCTGCCCAAGACTCAGTGTTTCTATGGAAACAAAACTGTCGGAATGTGTGCATGCGAGAGCCATAAACCTTTTCCTCTGCTGAGTCTGGTCAAAAGTAACAGTGACAAAACACAAAAACAAAAGTCTGTCTGTAAGATCATCACAGAAGAAGGAAAAAAAAACACAACCTCCATCCAAACAGCTTTGAGTGGATTTGCCACTGAGGATGGGGTCGGTTCGTCTGTGCGGCTCCAGACCAAAGTGGTTTTACTGTCACTGAAATTCGACCTCCTGCAAAGCTAAAAGACGAGGCTCAAAGTGCATTCTTTTTTCGGCCAAGAGAGAAAATAAATCATACATTTTGGTGACGTCTCATCAGCGGAGCCCACAGCTCAAATTACCACTGTCATCTTTAATAAAGTGCAGAGCAATTTTTTTCCTCCTCTATCATCCATCACTCTTACAGTACACTGCATTGTTTTCTGTTCGTGGTGAACCATCCGAGATCCTGCGAGCATTAAAGCCATAAGTGAACACAAAGCAAGAGGATCGTAAACAAACCCTACTAACAAACAGTCTTGTGCGTGCGTGCGTGCGTGCGTGCGTGCGTGCGTGCGTGCGTGAGTGCGTGCGTGCGCATGCTGTTGAGAACAACAGTAGAATATCACAGCAGTCAGAAGAAAAACACCTCTGTTGTCAGAGCATCTCAGATGTGTTGGTGACATCCGTTAATGAAAGGAAAGGAGGGAAACAGGAGGCCCGAAGACAAATTCAGACAATCTCATGTACACACCTTGTGTAATACCGATAATTTACTAAATCTATTGCCGTTCTTGAAGGCAGTGGCGGCCTGGAGGGAAGCAAGCTAGTGGACAAACGCCTGCTGCAGACTGCTCACTGTGAGTCCTTCAGCAAGGCTCTTAACCGTCAGGTTGTGTCAGGAAAGGTATACAACTTGTTCCACGTCACATGATCCTCTGTGGCGACCTCGAGAGGAGCAGCAGAGGTGTGTTCTCTCTGTTTTGAGTACACCGTATTGATGCATTGATGATTAACTGGGTGAAGGGAAAGTTCTCGTTTCGCAGTGTCCAGAATGCGTGTGAATATGGTCAGACTGGTAGCTTCCAACTGGGAAACTGGGAAGTCCTGCAGAATTCCAGGAGCCAGAAGCAGGTGAACATTGATAAATCCACTGGCCCCAAACACAAATAAGTTCTTTTCTTCTCATTTTCACTCACATGCAAAACTTATGACACTTAGTTTCACCCGCAAAGTTTCATTTTATTTACTTCATGGTTGATGCATGTAAGGATGAGCTTGTTTGCCTGTTCTCTAAACTCAGACAGCAGGTATAGTCACTACTGAGGTGTGTTACAATCAATAATCTAATATTTTTTGCCATTCTGAATAAAGCCACTAATGTTGCAAGAAAAGTTTTTATAATCATGATTGAGAGAGTGTAGTAGAGTATGTACAGTATACTCAATGAATGAGTATGACGACTATCCCATCTATTATGATAAGCAAACTTCACAAAAAGCTATTAGTTACAAGAAACGCAGCCCTATTTAAGTATTTTTACGTTACTGTTTGTATGTCATTAATGCTGCTTCTATCATGTAATAATTTATTACACTATTGTCCAAAATACTATCACAACAGTGGATCAAATACCTTATCACACTATTGGCATGATATTACCATTAGTACATTTTTAGTTGTTACAAGGTGGCCTTGCTGATTGTTTTTATCATTTGAACTGGGAAACTGGACCTTCCTGACCCGTAACTATCCCAGCTGGTTGACACATGAATGCAGCATAAGATGCTGGAGCTGGAACATAATGATTTGATTCCTTATCCACTTGATCAGCAGGATGTCCCGCGTACAGCCGCACGGACTCTAATCTCATTTATCATCTCTGCTTGTTGACAAAGAAATACGGTTTGTGATTTTTGTTTCCTCCTGGTCCCAGCAGAAGAGAGTCAATTCCAATATTCAGGTATTTATTGCTTCTGTTTTTTTTTATAAAGTGAAAAGAGTCAATGTTTTGGAGATTTTTCTATTATTCAAAATGAAATAGCCGAATATGTTGTGATGCTATTTTTGCTCATTTTTTATCATTTTATCACATCAGTCCTGGGTCGCTCTATTTTTTTTCATGATTTTGTGTATATTTATTCGGCTCTCACTGGTGTTTGTATGTTCATTTTACATGTACAGTACCTTTACACCTTGCCAGGTAATAAATCCTAATCAGCCAATTAATCCAATTAATGAACAAAGACAAAAATCAACAAATCACATTAACATTTGCTGATTTTCTTTCATTAGAGTGTTGTGATATTTGTAGATATGAGCTATCTTAAAATGCCAATCAGACTCTTGAATACTGAAGTAGGCATTTCTGATAAATCTCTGACACTGAATCAAAAAAAAACCCAAAGTGGTTAAGGAAAATAAAATGATTCGGATTAATTGTTGACTGAATTATTTCTTTCTAGCCACTCCGCCTGAATTAACACAGCAAGAGCGAATCAACACAAAAGCAGCTTCATTCATCCTTCAGGTCGAAATAAAGAAATAAAGAAATGCATAAGCTGCTCCATTAGGAAAAGGGAGGGAGGAGAAGCCAAGAGGGGAAAACATCATTTGAATCTGTGAGGAGGCGATTCCTCATTCAGCCCATTAGGAGCGAAATGTGTAACTTTGTGGATCTATTACACTTCTAATTTCAGTAAATGGTTATCGGTTCCCCTCTGTGACTCAGTATAGGGCAATATCAGTACATCTCAAATCTTCAGCGGAGTGGCCTTTCTCAACGAGGAGTCGTACTAAAGGAGATTGTGCAACACACCCCTGCTATAAAATAATTTGAAATCATTTTCTGGTCATTTTACAAAAAAGCCTGTGTGCTTCATGAGGAGAAAAAACATACTTGATGTTTTTATCTACATCCAGGAGTGAACAAAAAAAATATGCCTGTGCTGAAATTGTTGTAACAAATTAGGAAATCATAACACTACCATTGCTGTTGATGTTTTTTATCAGTATATGGTAATAGATAGAAAATCAAATTATCTGCTATCAGTCCTTCAGCTTGTCATGGCCCGCTGGCCGGCTGGCCGGTCTGTTCGATTCCCGCAGGATGACACTACAACGTGTGAAATGTTAGATGAAAGATGTTGTCATTAATCTTTTTTTAAAAGCTACTATTGTTTTTGACTGAATCACTCGGGATTGCAGTATAGTGTTCAGAGCGCCAGACATAATGCAGACCCGAGTCTAAAGATCATACAGCCCTAAAACCAAACCTCTCTGCTCACGATGCCGCATCAACCACAAAGCCATACTGTGAGTGTGAATTTGTGAACACATGCATGCTGAAGGCTGCACAAATCACGCTCCCTGAGTACCAACAGGCTTTTGCCAACATTAGCCTGCGGAGAAACATTGTGGCACAGAGGCGTTCAGATCCTCCAGCAGATTTAGATAACCAAAACAAGTCAAGTCAATTGTCGCATTTTTGGATCTAATGAAATTAAAAGAGAAAATAATAGTATCAAATAGAGGACAGGGTTGTTGTTGTTTTTTTTTACATTTTACTGTATTTAGCCCCAGGTGGCATTGTAATAAATGCCATAATGTTTAATTTACACAAATTTTTCAAAAAATATCTTTCGATTTGTTTCTTGAAAAGATTTAAAAAGAAAAATCCACTTTGTTACATTAAGACAAAAAGAAACATTTGAATATGTAATTACGTGCGCGTTACTCTGCCATCATGTTAACCCAATCCAGATCGAATGAGGCTGCATGTGGCCCCTCAACTAAAAAGAGTTTGACACTACTGGTGTGAGTGGTGCAAGGCATCCTTTAGTCATGTCGGAGCAGCTGTCTGATACCATGGGCAAAAATATCACAGGCAAACATGTACTACATTTGTATAAACAATGCATGAAGAGTTGCTTTTAGGGTAAGACACTAACGAAAAAGTCTTAGTTCCATTTTCCTCAGCTTTCTGTAGTGTTGTAGTATATTTCAATATCTCATTGTTTGAATTCACCGCTACTCTCATCAACATCGCTTTTAAACACAAAGTGCCGGACAGAACCTGCCTGGCTCCCAAAAAAATAGGCAGTTAGTAATTAGATGGAGAATGAAGTGAAACATTAAGCAGCTAAAGAGTTTTAAACCTAAAACGACAGTAAATAGCAGGCTTAGACTTCTCAGGAGGCCAGAAACCAGCATCGAAACCAATATTAATATTCCTTTGATTTGTGAAGACATACTAAGCCAAATGTTGGTTCACAGACTCGATAAAAATATCTTCATGTGAAAATATGTCAATATTTGATTTATTTTTTGCTCGTTCAGTGGCTCAATTATTTTTTTTAAAACAATTTATTGCTGTTTTGAGTAACAAATAGCATAGTTTTCAAACTAACTATGAATGTGGCATGCATTGCTGCAAATGTGGTAAAAAGGAGTAACAATTTATTATTCTTATAATCAAATGGTCACATAATACAATGTAGATATTTTTCTTTTATTATTGTAATTAAACACCAAAGTCTTTGATAAAATTTCTCATGCATGTTACTGATTGTTTACATTATATTTTCATTGGCATATTTATTTCTAAGAATATAAAGGTACATGAAATGACACTCAACTAACTGCTTTTTCCCATTTTTACACACAAACTCAAGCTGTCAGATAAACACAACATACTAAGTGTAGCAAATAAAAGTTACTTAAAGGGGACATATCATGCTAAATCCACTTTTTTAGCCCTTAAATGCATTTTGTTGTATATTTAGAGTGTTTAGAAGTACAGAAAAGTTCAAAGTAGTCTCTTCAGGTGCTCCGTTGATATCTTTATATTCTGTTTTGGTCATATTTTGCGATCGGTTTCGATTTTTCTATTCTCTATTACGTTTTTTGAACAATGACGTCACAGTATTCTCAGCGGAACTGCCAAATTAGGACATCGACATTTCGAGCAATCCGCCATTTTTGTTTCTCGCTGCGATTTTGTAGTCCAACCGAAGTTACGAGAGGATAAGTCGAAATGTTCGGTTGTTGGATGTAGTCACCCACAAGTTTCGTTACACCGTCTCCCAGCATCAGAACCTTTTCGAAGTGCCTGGTTGAGTTTTATTTTTCACAGAAATGTACCCACATCTGTGGGTAAGGTCATTTTTGTGTGCGCGAATCACTTTAAGGACGACTGCTTCAGCAACCTCCGCCAGTATAAAGAAGGATTTGCCGAAAGACTTGGTCTGATTGAGCGGTCAGTTCCTTCTATCTATGGAGACGACGAACAGAGCACTTCGGTAAGCTGTATATAACGCTAAAAAGTGTGATGATAAGACGTCCCTGTCATTGTTTTGTTAGCATTAGCAGTTGCACCGTCTTCATATGTTAGCGCTGTGTGCTCGTTTTAGATTATAATGTAACTTCTGTGTTAAATAGTCGTTGTAATACAGGCAGTATTGTAGTAGTGGGCATGGATGGAGAAGTTAGTGTAAATATAGAAACACACCATTGCGTTACATCCATATGAAGACGTTGTTCTGTAGGTGCATCATCGTCATTTTCATCTCGCTCCGCCGGGTCCGACTCTGGCTCCAACATGTATGGCTGGATGGACAAATCTTCCGTTGTTGACATTTTGTAAATAATGTGTGAATATAAAGTTTCTGCGCCGCTAGATAATTGTATCTGTTCTATCAAACTACAAAGATGGCCGAACAGGGTGACGTTGAACCGAGTGTCACCTCTGCAACCTGGAGAGGAGGCGGGGTATGAAGTGTCTCATTTGCATTTGAAGAGACCGCCCCAAAACGAGTTGCTCTCAGAAGCACATCAGAAAAGGGGTTGAAAAGGGGCCTGTGGAGCTCTAATAATGAGGAATTCAGACCCAAGCATTGCAGTTTCGCGTTGTATAGACCACAACTGTATGATTTATATGTAAAAAGGAAGGATTTAAAAGCACGATATGTCTCCTTTAATGAGGTTCCATTTCTCAGAAATGTTTACATGTACATACAGGTTGTGGGACGTATTATCTTCTCTGACCAACCAATGTCTATCTTAATCCGGCAAAAGTGTAAAATCCCATCAGAAGCTCTCCCAACACTTCTTTGTGGGAGCCGAGCTCACCAGATATGCAATATTCATGTGACAGCATGAATGGCATTAGAATAATCCGCTGCTGAATCCACAAATTCAAGACAGATACAAAAAAAAAGTACATTTCAGCGGGGTTGAACCTGGGATTGAGAAAGGAAAAAAAACATTTTGCTCATCAGTGTTTGCAAATTAGTGACATTTTGATCTTTCCTGGTCATGTAAACAACAGCCGTGACTGATAGTGAGTCTCCAGGTATTCTTCAAATATAAGGAAATGAAACAAACTTTGGAAATGACTTCACACACCTGACATGCGCCCGCACTCTGTCCACACTGTACGGCATACACAACAGTCTGTGGACTAAAAAAATCAAAGAAGCAGGAAGTTGTGTCAAGAATAAACTTTGAGATTTAGATGCCCAAAAGCCATCTCAGCTTGGGGCTCTAAATAAACACACTTCTCTTGATAAGACAGAGCGAGCTGCTTCTCTGGTCTAACAAAGTGAAACGGAGTGACAGCAAAGATAAAATGGATTCTTTGGTGGCTGGAATTGAAAAAGCACAGTAAACTCGGCGGCAGCCTGCCAGTGTTTCTTGATAGTAGGTGAAACGAACGCGCACACACACACACACACACACACACACACACACACACACACACACACACACACACACACACACACACACACACACACACACACACACACACACACACACACACACACACACACACACACACAAGTGGTATTCACAGACTTGGCTGTCTATGAGGAACTTATCCAGGTTTGAAGAAGCTACGGGATCTTATCCGTTTGGTGCCTGGCTCAGTCAGATCCTCAGTTACAGATCTGCACTTGACACAGTGAGGACAGAGCACAGTGGTGGGACAAACCCACTTATTTCAGCTCCATCAAATCATCCGGGAGGAGACTCCGTCGAGATTTTCGGATAAATAAATCAGAGCCATTGTATGATTAAACAACCCACGGGCAACAAGCAAATGGTACTCAAAATTCACAGCTATGTGGAAATGAAGGCTTATTCAAATGACTTCTCCAGATGAACTCTCACAGTGCGAGTCACTGAAAAAAGGAAGGTGGGTGTCAAAGAGTCGCTTTGCAACCTCATATTCAGTGACAAAATCACAGATAAACTCCTTATTCCAAGGTAAGTCTCTGTCTGGCTCTCCCTTTCACTCAGTCACGCACACACGCACACGCACACGCACACGCACACGCACACGCACACGCACACACACACACACACACACACACACACACACACACACACACACACACACACACACACACACACACACACACACACGCACACACACAGCAAAAGTCCCCTGACAGTCTATCACGGCTGTGAAAACAGCTCAAGTGTTATGTATGAGAAAAATGCTAGCAAAAACAAGCATGAGAATGTAGACGTTATATACACGCGGTGCCGTCACACAACCCTGTCCAAGATTCAGCCTCTTATCCGAGCGCCGGTTTCATTGTGGGGCACTCGCCGCAGCCAAGGAAATCTTTGAAAGGACTCTGCCGCAACACCAAATTATGAGAATGAGGTATGTGGACAAAATCAAGACAACTGTCCAGTTCTTCATTTTTTTTTTTAAACGGGGGAGCAATAATGCCATTGCTTTCTTTTTAGGATCGTTTACAAGGTGGCATGCAGGCTCAGGCTCCTGAGCAGAGAGAAGTTTGCTTAAGAGGTCTGAATAAATTTGGCTTATAAAAACTGATTTTCACTTCTTTTCTGTAAAAAAAACAAAAAAAAAACTTGTATCTTTAGTACAATTAAAAAAAAAAACATTTTTAAACAGATACTGCTATTGTGGCCACAAGTCCTCATGATCTGTTTCTATGGTGACCACCATCAAGTGGTAAAGTGTAGAAAAATCCAGAAGCATTCAGTGACCTGTTTTTCACAGTTTGACTTGTCAAAGATGGAAATCAGTCCCCTCCCCCCCCATTAGGCACTTTATCCGCGCGTGATCCGCGGGTGAAGGTGGCTTCCAGTTGTTTGCGGCACAGAGATTTCATTCCACTCGTGCAACACGGGCTGAGCAATGAGAACATGAAGGGAGATGATAGAGGGAAAAGGCAGGGGAAGTGCACTGCTGTGGGGGAGGGGAGAGCCTGGATGCTGAGGCAATTGCTTGAGTGTGGAGGCTGTTGGAAAGGGAAGGAAGGAGAGGGAATAGGAGCAGGGCTGCCAACCATCTCCACACAAGGTGGGGTGTCGGGCAGGCTAGAGGAACATATGGCTGTGGGCCATTAACACAGCCGGGAGAGCACATATTACCAAGTGAAGGCTGTGCTGAATACTGTCGTTAAGGGAATCAGTTGAGCAAAATGCCAATCAATGGATTTCCTTCAGGCCAAACAAACCTTATTGGTCACGTAGAAAAAAATCATTCTACGTATGCGTGTCCACACTGACTGAGAGTTAGAAAAATGCATCCTCATTACACTGTATGTTGAGTGCTAAAAATGATCAGAAAATCATTTTCTTTCCACAAAACAGACAGACCGAGTGAAAGCCCTTGTCTAGTATTGATCGCGGCTATTAGATCTCCTCCTTCATGAAGAGGAGCTGCAGCTGGAAAAGGGGCTGACCATAAAAGGAGTTTTACCCCCTGAGTGATCTCAAATTTTGACAGTGCTTGACTATTGCTTTTTGTGTGTGGGTTTTTTTGGTGTTTTTTTTTCAAGTTTGTCACTTGAGATAGAAAGCAGATTAATCCGGTAAATTCAAGCATGCCTGAGTGACGGAAAAAGAAAGAGACATCCCAGAGGAAGGCCTCGCAAGAAGACAAGCCCAGAGAACAACAGGTTCATGTGGCTCTGCGCTACGGATTGATTCAGCTGCACTTCAGGGACAGCCAAGCCTCCACCAATCAATGCAGCCGGTGACCAACACTAGAAGTGCATCACAACCTTCTTCGGGGTGAGAACCTCTTAAACAGGCATGCACAACATTATCGCAGCTGTGGCCATCCAATGTTCTCTCATGGAGCTCATCCTCTATTGTTATCAGAGTTGGGATGAGGTCCTCAGCTTGTGCTCCTAATCACCAAAGAGGTGTTCTTCTCATGACATGATGGGCCACTGAGACCTGGTCAGTTATTTCTAATTCTGTTTAACAAGACAAGAAAAAAAAAAAAAAAAAACGACATTGGTGCTTTATTCGAGCAGGTTTATCCCAGGCCTGCCACAATTCCTCCTCAACCAGTGATTTATTGCTATCCAACAGGGACTTGACAAATCCCTGAAGACACAATTACCATGCTCCCCCTTGGGAAGCCAGCAAGTTCATCTGAAAGGGATAATGAATCCAGGATGTCATAGCTGCTTTACTGCAATGCCCATTATGTGGAGTTCATCCCCAGTGCAATTACTGTATGTACAGTACACATAAGAGTTAAAACTCAAACACGTAATCTTTGAAAAATCGTGTTTGTTTTTCTGTGAAATCAGTAAAGCTAATTTAATTGTTACTTGAGACAACATGCAGGTAAAACCGAGCTCCCTGTGTGCACAGCCGTATTTGAATCTATGGAGTCGGGCCAAATATGAATAAAAACATCCTTCACAAAGGCACGTAATGAATTAACAAGAACAAGGTTTGGGAAGATGATCGAAATGATAATATATACCTGATGGAAACAAGCCGGAGATTTTAACAAGCCTGAAGGATGCTTTTGAAATAGTGTAAGAGATGCTTAATTGTCTCTGAACTGAACTTGAAGGAGGATGTCATCCTTTAACGAACATATTTGAATATTACACTATCAATGAAACAACACTGCCATAATCGAGCATTAAAGATTAGTTGAACTGGCACCTCTCTATCAGATTCATGAATTGTGAGTTCGTACTTTTGCATGGTGATTGTGAAGTGATGCTTTGCATTAAATTTATAAAGAGAATTTGCTATTCTTTTTTGCGATTTTCTGCAATTCCCGTATTAGCCGGCTATCTCAAATCTACTCAAGCATGAAAAATGTACAATGTTAATTATAACTTTACATCTACAGCAACCTTCATACGTAAAATGCAGCTCAAATGAATGAATGGCTCAAGTAGAGCGAATTAATCCTTATGTAACTGTAATAGAAACGACAAATCTAAGGCGTGTAGTGGTGACGTTGACAGAATGTAATAAGAAACACTACATATCAATGTATCTTTTAACTACTCTATTCTTATTCTGTCTTTATGTGTGCTGCCACCAGTTCGTGACATTAAACATTATCTATGTATATTCCACTGAATTATTCACGGCACCAAGGCATGTAGCTGAGGAAGATAGCGTTAATACAGTGAAATGAACATGTGGCATGAAATGTATTTTAAGAAGAGAACTGTGCGGTATCCAGCTTCACGCCTCAGTTCAGCGGGGAAGACCACGTCTCTCCTGATCCCTCACCCTGAGTACATTAGGTTTTATTGGAAACTCCTGCTCTCACCTGAGCTGTAGATTTACCTTCCTCTCTGAACCCACTCTCACCCTTTGACCCACAGGGCTGGAGAAAGGAGCACGACGCTGAGGCGAGACGACAAGTTCTCATCAGCGTAATGGCTCGAGATGAATTATGGCTGGCTTCTTCACTTTTTTTTCCCCCCTCGCAGCTGGCTCATTTCCTGGCTTCACTTACGCCGGTGTTTACCTAAGCTGTGGAGTTAATGACGTCAGGTGACCCCATGCCTCCAGAGCTGTGACCCCTTGGCCTTGTGACTGAAACCATCAGGCCTCTGGCAGAACAGAACACTCTCAATTTTCATTTCAATTACTGCTGCTGATGATAAAACACAGATCGAGCCATGACATTGGCTACTGTGCTAATCAGTAGCAATAAATGCTTCCAATTAATTATGGGGACTGGCTTTACTACCAGTCTACATCAGAGCGATAACAATGTCTAATTCCATTTGGTACACAATTCACTTTATTGTGTTCATTTCAGAAGAAATTAGCCAAAGCTATGATGAAACTATTACAACGCATTTGACTTTATATAAAGCATATCAGGTAAGTAGATATTATTTACCGAAACTAAGTGGTCCAATCACTTCATGGTTGAATCTTTAATTACAGAGTCAAACATTTCTTCATGAATTTTAATGATATGTCTATGTGTGTACATGCAAATCTAAACATTTACTACAGATACTCTGAGCAATGAAAGATCAGCCCAAACACAGACTTCATTTAGAAGACACTCTGTGCAATTTCATGTATTTGGCAAACAGGTAGGCACTTCATTATTCAAAGCTGTTTTCTCCAATAACACACTACATTATGCACATGGAAACACATGAATAAACATTAATAGCTGATCTTGTCTATATGCAGCCACCCCTGCCACCTACACACATTTTAAAATGAGGAGATAGCTGGGATATTCTATTTTTCATTCTATAACAGTAATTCATAAGAAAGCCTTGCAGCAGCATGAAGAAGAGGGGGCTGAAGGGAAAATGTGAAAACAATCAAAATCAATGCATGACTTAATCGAAGGGAAGGGAGTGTTTTTGATATTTTACCCATCATTTGCCCCGTAATAATGTCAAGTGATGAAATGTGACTTTGGTGTTCAACATGCAGATTATTAGTAAGCTCAGTAAGCACAATGTGTTTGCCTGCGGTACAAATGTGCCACGCCACCGGAAGAGTGACGTAAAGTCTAACTGAAAACTCACTGAGCAACTACAAATGGCTCCATGAATTTTAGCACAGCTGAGTGTTTTATGGAGCAAGTTTTTTTTGTTCATGTAAATCCCCCAAAAGCAAGGCAATTGTGCTTGGAAACATTTCTAAACGTGACTTATCTGCAGCAGTTTGTAAATCTCACAGCAAGTGTCATGATCACACGCCACACATTTGCATGAAAGTCTCATCTCTCTGCACAGATAAAGGGTTTATTACTGACGATACACTCTCTGCTCATGAATCATTGCTTTTCATATCTGATGAGTGAATTTAAAAACACTTTTCAGAGACTGTAAAGATTTTAATGTCGTGCTCGGCACCGTGTTAGGGCCAAAAACACTATACACACTTTCAGGGGCAAATTAATGTGCTGACAGATTTTCTTTCACTTCTGTAATGAAATGAGTTTCACATCAAATAAACCATCAGCTTGTTTATCTTTTTGGCTTATTGTGTCTGTAATGCGAAAAGTGCACGTTCTGAAATTACATACATGCATATTGGATTTTCAGAAAATAGACATGATGGCATTTAGACAGGAGTGTTGTGTAAATCATAAAATTAATTTAGTTACAATACACTGATTAGTTCCATGACTGGAGGAATCGAAACGTCTGCTACTGGCAGCTACAGTTTATTTTGGGCTCTCAAGAATCAGCTCCACTAATGAACAGATTGCCTCTGGCTTGGTATTTAAGCTTTCATAGTGTTGAGCAGCTCTGCTGGTGTTAATGGAACACTTATCTAAACTTCTGATATATTTTGAGACTGCATGTAGTAATTCTGAATCAGCCAGCGAGTCAAAGACAGGTCATCCTTCATTCTGCAGCTTAAACAGTAAAAATGACCCAAAGTGCAAAAATAATATCAGTGCATCGTAGTTTGATACAAGATGCACGACAGCAAACATTTTGGCAATTTCCCACCAAGAAACACCAGGACTTCTTTTAGGTGAGCTGCCTCCATGGTGGTCAACACGCTGGTCTCACAGCTGACGTGTGAGTCGGGGGAAGGCTTAGGGGCCCTTCTGTGTGACGTTTGCATGTTCTCCCTGCGTGTGGGTTCCACTCCGGGTACTATATTGGTGATTCCAAAAATGGCCCGTCAGTCTGAATGGGTGTTTAAGTTGTTTGCCAGTTTGTCCAGGGTGTATCTGGCCTTCATCCAAAGTATGTTGAACAAAGTCAAAATTCTGTCCATAAAAAATGTTTTAAGTCACTTAATCTGATGAAAATCACAAAGCTGTGCTCATATTGATTATTTTACCACCAACAAAAAGTGTTTTTATAATAAAAAAGGGGTGTTTTGGCTTCAGTTCGAACACGACTATGATTCCTGGATTTCCTGTCGGTGAAACCATTTTGTTGTCTCTTTTCTTTCACGTTACTTCCTAAATTCTACAGTATAGCATGACTATAGGCAACAGCTGGAATCCAGATATGAGAACCGGATGAGCTTCACCAGTTCAATGCATATTATTACCAATCATCGTGCAACTTTCTGTTTAATGTGACTATCAAGACAGACAAAAATATTGGTTATGTCAAAGTTGCATCAACAGGTGAGTAGTTTAATTAAATCACCCAGAAATACGATGTTTTAAAGGACCAGAATACCAATTTATTTGTTGTGAACAGGAATTGATTTATGAGATAAAACGAGGAACTTAGTGCAAAAGGTGAAACCTGCATGCTGCTAAAATCAAGAACTCTAATCTTCACAAAACCCAGTAGGCCTGAGGAAACGTTGGCTTTCTAGTAGGAACACGTGGACAATAGGATTATTAACACCAGTGGAAAAGAATGTTTTAGAAGTTGGGAAAAATCAAATTAATTTTAAGGTTTTAACTGAAACAATAGGAGATTCAACGACTGAAAACTTTAACATAAATGAATCTGGTATAGCTGATTTACTTCAACAGATAAAGATGACCTTCTAAAACCCTGACTACAACTGAAGCACTGAGTACATAGCTCAGCACAAAGAAACAACAGAAAAACAGATATGACATGGGTCCAACTGACAGATGTTGAACTAAACTTCCATGAAGTTTTTGGCTTTTTGCTCCGATTAAACAGAAACTGCATACCTCAGCATTAAACCAAGACAACTGCTGTGAGTGCACTAAACACAACCATAAAGGGGCTGCAAGCACATACTTTAGAACGAATGCATACAGGGGAGAGCAATCTAATCAAACAATTCGCCTGTGGACTTTTGGTAGAAGTCATCCCACAGCATTTATAGAGAGGCGCCTCTATACTGTGCGATTTTGCATGTTTCAGATGAAAGACTGGGAATGACAGCGTGACTGCTGCTACGAGTCAGAGCAACTAACCACCAATAGAAAGGAAGAAAAAAAGTTTGTTTGCAGATTCCTGAGGAGGAAAAAAAACACTACTACAACACTACGACAACTGCTCGATTCTCGGTTTGCTTCATTTATTGATTTATTCCCTGAAGCATGTGTACGTAGATGACAAACAAAATAAGATAGTTATTCTCGTGTATTGAAATGTGTCCCAGTTTCAGTGGAGACAGACATCATGCAGTCAAACTAACTTGCACCCAAGTTTGTGAAATCTACATCGCATAGTGTGACGGCTAATAAATTGAACAATAAAGAGCTGCTATAACTGAGCAGCCTGTGAAAGTCTCTGTGCCGGAACACAAAAACTGAGCTTCCATATGGCTGCGACGCCGTGCATGGCAGCGGCCGTCACCAGTGTGTCAGTGCGTGTGTGAATGGGTGAATGTGACTAACAATGTAAAGCACTTTGGGGACTGTTGAAGCAATGAAAAAGTGCTACACAAGTTAAAGCCGTTCATCCTATTTATTTTCACAAGTATGATCATTGCAGTAGATTTACAATCATTTCAATTTATATTTATTTTATTCAACATATTGGCAATGATCCAGACATTATTTTTGCAATAAATGCTGTTGTGTGTCATGTCTGCGAAACACTTTAATTTATCCTAACTGTTCTAATTCTAAGACGAAGCAAAACCAGTAATGTGAAGAACTCATTGATATCGCTGGTTGTCCATGTAATTTAGCATGTTATACAATACATCAAGAATGTAAGTGTATAACAAAGAAGATAATTTGCCTGTGGCAGGCCAATCAAATAAGCAGTATAACATTCCAAAGGAGTAATAGCAGGATTATGAAACAGTGAATTGCTGTCATTGTAACCAGCATATTGCAGTATTTTGTAACTTCGCGGATATAAAAGCCTTCCAGAGGCTCAATCTCAAAAGGTTTATTGTCAAATAGCTCACAATGCAAAATGTAGAGAATTAGAACACAAAATGGGAAAGATATAATAATAGTGCCTGAATTCAGAGATTGGAGAGTTATCCTATGTCAATGAGAGTATACATTTTATCATTCCGCTAAAAGAACCACTTGTGTTTATTAGGAGTTGGATTTCGCACCATGGAGAGACAACCAGTGTCCAGGTAGCAATCATTACTTGTTATTGCCTCTCGATGGAATAAATTCCTCTGTCTTGATCCAAACACCTGTCAGACTTGCAGTGCTCAAATAACACAGAAGTAACTGAGACTGGTATTATTGTGCTGAGATCCACATCAGCAAATTAACGCGGAGGATGGAGCTCGCACGCACAGAACCCGACACACACATTTACTCTGTAAACAGCGAGACTGTTAAAGCGCCTGTCAGGGAATGATGTGGTGTGTGTGTTGCACATATTGATTGTGACTGTGTGAGACATTACTCTTGTTAGTGCTGTTAACTCATCTAAAAGTCGTTGCAATGGGCTTCTCGTTAATGCCCCCCCCCCCCCCCCCCCCCCCCCCCCCCCCCCCAGCTAGCTTAGCCAACAAGTACAGTACATTTAACTGCAACCTGACGTAAAGACAATTTATTTTGAGAAACTCGGCATCATCCCACAGATGCGCGAGGAACTCACTGAATACCACAAAGCCACAGCTGGTATTACTCCAGAAGAGAATCTGCTGCTGCCAGACATCCTACATGTCTCTCTTGGAAGGTGCTTCATGTTGAGGTGCTGATCAAAAAGACCTCGGGCTCGATTTCAAAAGGAACAACGATAAACTCATGCTCTTTTTATACAGCGAAGAGGTTGAAATTGAGCAACTCCAAAATGTGTTCACGCTCTCGCTTTCTTCTCTTGTGCATGAAGAGAACGGGCCCAATAGTTTTGGACGATCTTGGGGCAATGAAAGGTTACTGTGTCATAAACTGTGTCCTGTTGTGAGCGTTATTCTGTCACTGGAAGGCCATCGATGCGGTGACGAGGAAGCTCTAAGCTCGCCTTTAACTTGCGCTCCAGACACTGTGTTCACACATTACAAAATTAAAAATAAAAGACTTGAAAAAATAGATGTGGGTAGTTGGGCAGTTTTTCACTTGTAACCACCAGCTCTCATAAATGTTTCATCTTATTCTTTCTCTCCCGTATCACCTGGGCTGCCCGTTACAGCTCCACAGTACAGTAACGCCTCCGTGTGCTTTTCACATTTCAGAAGAGATCCTCCCTAATCCCAGTTTATGCTGTCAACACAGACATTTCATTTCATGTTCAGCATCACATATTTGCATGATTTTTACTGAAAGAGTGCTATGCTTCCCATACCATAGGAAGAAAAAAAAAAAAAAACAACCTAAGTTTAGGTGCAGTGCTGCAATCCTGAATACTCAAGGAGAGGTTGCCATGGAAACAGAGTTACATTGGCCAGAAATGAAAGCGTCTAAGGATTTAGACTTTCACTGTACATCAATTTTTAACTATAGATTGTTTCTACATCAGCCTTCCTGCCAACTTGACATAAACAACTGCTCCTCAAAGAAGACATTTCTGTGAAGTGCAAATATGAGCATCCCATTTGAAAAAAATAAATAAAAAAATCGCCAAGAATGACATGATGACACATGCTTCTGTGAGACTGTAATCCTAAAAATATCTACTAATCCTATAATGATAAATAAATGTTCTCCTCTAACCTACATGTAAACAGGCAGGTTTGTGCTAATTAACTGAAAATACAGCACACACGTATATATCCAAATATTCTGACAATTAAAAAAAACACACACAAGGCAAATTTAGACCATTGTTACAGCCTGTGTTCACTGCTTATCATCCCAGTTGACAATGAGCCGAACTAATCGTGATAGAAACTGTTCTGGTACTGTACAGATGCCACATACTGTGACATATTACCATAATTTAATAATGTACGCCACTTTTGAGAAAATGTCTACTCTCCTCAAAATGAAACTGTACAAATGTTGCACGCTCGGAGCGACAGGGTCAGGTGTCAAATCTCAGCAGCAATTAAAGTTTAATAGAACCACAATAAATTACTATCATAATTATCTATAAGGAATTGAAGGTCTTCACTAATTACCATCTGCAGTCTAAGCCTGTAAGCCTCCCTGTCACATCTCCATATGCTGTTTTTCTCTGAACCAGCCCATTACAATTGCTCCACTATTCAGTCTGTAGCACTGATGGAACTCTCCCTGCACCACTATATCAAGTGTGTCAAATAAAGGCTTGAATTTAAAATGACCACAGTGGAGAATTTTACTTGGGGCATTGCTCATCTTGTGGAAACGGAGTTCCCTAATTCCAAAGGGACCATAGAAAGCAAATTATTACCCCCTCTGAGAACAGCAGCCATGAGGTAAGTGCTGTTCAGGCACAAAGACGGAGGAAAAGCATTCGTTTCAGATGAGGAAAAGAAGAAAAAAAAAATCTAAATATATATCCTAACTGTGACGAGGTGAAGTTTAAGTGTTCAACTCTCATAGGTCATTTGAAGCCCTCCCTGATTTCTCCACAGAAGGTTATTAAATGCACAATGTAAAACTTCTTTCGCCCTGTGCCCGCAGCACAAAATTAATCAAATCTAATTTATAAATACCAACCTCTCCTGCTATTAGCAGCTTTGTGTGTTTGTCTCCCTCATATTAATCAATGAAATGCAATCAACGGATCAATACTGAGTCCTTTTGGATGTCAGCTATAAATACCTTGGAAAAAAAAACCCTCAATATCATCAAATTTGTTGTGGAGTTATGCACGCGCAGCCTCATGAAACCTAAACAGTACATCTTCTTTTACACAGTGCCTGGAGTCACTGCATGTAGGCAAACAGACTCCATGCTCTCATTTTAACCAGACCAGCCCATCAAACGTGACTGCTTGTTGCCACTCACCTGTGGTCTCCACTATTCCTTCAAGTATCACCACTATTTCAAACTGCTCTGTTTGCATGGACCTCTGGGAGAGGTCGTAGAAGGGGCTTTTGGTGTCAATCACATGGCAGATCGTGAGTGGTGAGACGAGAAAGAGCTGGTCTGCCCCGGTGCTGAAACCCACGTCCAACTCCAACTGATCCAGTGGAAGAAACTCGCCTTCGGGCGTCTGACGAGACTGAAGAAGCATACAGAAAGAGACAGAGATGTTTAGAAGGGGAGGGGAAAGGAGCAAGATATTTTCTGCTTATCAACAGCATTTCTGTGGGATTCTCACACTTTTTTGCGATCAGTTTCAATCATCAGTCTATGAGAAATGGGTTTTTTTTACTTTAATTCCCATAAATTTAGTCTAAAGACACATCTATAGTGGAGGAACATCCATCTCAGCATGATTACGATGTACCACTGAGTTGTAATGTGTAGATTTTTGACAACAACCAAATCAAATAATCTGGTTTTCATTTTTGAATAATTGTGGTGGGCTCATACTCACCTACTGCATCAGGAGATGGAAATAAGACACAACAGGTAGGCGTGCTTTAATGAAAAGCAACGATAAACAATCTTCTAATATCTGTAAGATTTATGCAATACTCCTGGATGTTAAAATGGTTTTGTGTATGTTTAAAAGTTGTGGGGTGGGTGAGGTGGACGACAAGGAAATGCCAGCCTTCTCTGTGATATCTGTCATCACTGTATCCTTTACACCTCGGAAATGTTTGAAAAATAAACAAACCATTGATTAATAAGCTTCATTGTCTTATGCACAATCTGGAGTGTGCTTAAATGTCAGTGTGTAGGCCTTTTTTTTAGTGTCAGTTTCTTTAGAACAAATATCTGATCCAGGCCATGACAAACAAGTGGTGATGTGAAATAGACACAGGATACATCCCGACTTAAAGTAGCCACTTACTTTCAGCAATTTGCAGCGGATCTGTGCAGAGACCATATGGCTGTTACGCAGGTTTCCGACCCTGAACATGAGAGTTAGTTTCCCATCACGCATAGAAATCGCAGCGTGTTCACTAAACATCAGCGTCTCGGCCCTTTTCTTGGGCTGAGACATCTTGATAAACATGCAGCCGATCAGAAATGCATCGACGATCGATCCGAGGATCGACTGGAAAAGAAAGAGAATGATCCCCTCTGGGCATTTGTCTGTAATGTATCTGTAGCCATATCCTATCGTGGCCTCGGTCTCTATGAAGAAGAGGAACGCTGAGGGAAAGTTGTAGACATTGGCCACACATGGAGTGTACTTATCATTGTGGGCTTTGTTGAGGTCTCCTCTGATGTAGGCGATGAGCCACCACATGGAGGCCATGAAGAGCCAAGCCACTGTGTAGGTGAGGATGAAAATAAATAGATTCCAGCGCCATTTCAAATCTACGAGTGTTGTGAACAAGTCTGAGAGGTATCTGCTGGTTTCACCACCCAGGTTCCCATGCTGGACGTTACATCGCCCGTTCTTGTCCACGAACCTCTGCCTCTTCTTCTTTTTCTCCGGGGGAGGCTGATTGAATCCAGACCCGCTAGATGAGGTGGTCACTACCTGGTAATCGTCCCCAAATTTCTTTCGAAGTGCAGACATACTACGAGGACAGCAGCGAAAGAAATAGCAAACGATTCAATGTTTGTTTTTTTAAATCTTAAAAAAAAAAAAAATACAAAAAAAAAAAGTGTGGCTTGTAGTTGCTGCAGTCGTCGGTGTCCGTGCGCAATCTGTCCTCTTAAGGCGATAAAAGTGCGATGTCTTCGCCCCAGTTAGACTTGTACAGTTCTCTTTCGCCACACACTACTGTTGCTACACTCTACAGCCATTAAATATCAATAATGTCGGAGTATTTCACAAACCCTAAAGATGGAAGCCATAAAAAAAAAAAAAAAGAATAGGCGACGCACAGGATAAGGTATCCAAACGCGCCAGACGCAGTCCAGGATTTACAGGTTTATTAGTTGCTGCGTCGTGGATTACTCATCGCCCGTGAAGGTTGGGGCTATGTCGACCTGTACTCACGGAGTAAGTTTTCATGGGAAAGTTTAAAATCCGTCAGCGGTCCATAAAATGCAGAGATCTCTGCGTAATCATTCGCTGGGAACAGACTCCAGGATGAAATCTCTCTGTGCGCACTCGCCGCTGCGTTAGAGACGATTTGGTTTCCAGTCCCTCCTTTGTGATCTGTAGACATAGGAGATAAATTGCATCCGAGCATATAACTGTAGAAAATGACGAGCAGGAGGAGAGAGAAGAGAATCACTGTCCCACTGTCGTCATTTTCGGCTGCGCGCATCGACGCAGATTGCCAGGTTCTTTTCGGGCACCTTTCCCCGTCTCTTCAGACGAACGTCGGCTGGATTCTCATGGTTTAGTGGTAAAAATCCACCAGATACTCTTTTGGCTGCTGAGATTCTTCTTTCCCGTCGTTTTCCCTGCTCGGCTCCTGCGCACTTCCACGTTTCCAGTGATGCACTCACTGTTGCCTAGTGGTACTACAAAGACAGGCAATTTGGAGGAGGAGAGAAGAAGGGTTCGCCTGATTTGACAGTTTTTTTTTTTTTTTTTGTCTTCCAAGTGATCAAACATGTGAAACTGCAGAGATGCAACGATGACTTTTCAGATAATTACACAAAAACGCACCATTTACAACTCGACTTAGATCAGGTCTGGGAATAGTTACAAAATGGTTCAAACAGTTCAACATTTTATAAGCGGTATTTACACCTTTATCTCTGTTGCAAAGAGGCTGCAAAGACACACCCTCAGTTTCATAATTCCGAACAAATATTACAGTTCTCCTAATTTCTTTTTCAAAACATCTGCTCCTTCCCTTACTGGTGATTGTTCTGGGTCACCTGCTATATGAGCCACTGATGACCCCCCCCCCCCCCCCCCCCCCCCCCCTTTCATCCCATGGGTGACTGCACACATTTTATTCAGTGAATGCCACACACTTGAGACCTTAACAGGGTAACACGTTCTGTAGGGAAGCAGCTGACACTCAAAGCAAACTGTATTGGATCTCAGGGGGGGACAAAAAAAAAAAGCTGCAACCAGAATTCACTCATCATATTACCAAGATCATGGCCACGGAGGAATACACCCACACCATAGTTACCCAGACTCACACGTTGTCTCTCAAACACACGAGGCAGGATGAACAGCATACCACAACCTCTCGAACAAACAGTTCATGCCTCTTCCTCTCTCTTTCCTCCTTTGGATTTTGCGCTGCTTACTGTGATAAATCAGCATTTTTGGTGAAGTATTTCTCTCCCGCTAAAAGCACAATTATCACATCATTAAGAAATCAGTGATCACTGCAGGTTGCATTTTGGCTGAGGAAGCAGGAGGTATACTGTATAATGTTAATCAATGTATTTTTATCCTCGGGAGTCCACAGAAATCAGAAGACAATATATATTACAGATATATTCACTGAAAAAACATTTCCTCCATGTTTACAAAGCAGCATTGTTTGAGCCTAAATAAACTGTGAATGTTTGTCCTCGTTGTTAACTATTTCTGGATCGAGTGTCTGAGCCTAAGAGCGATCAATATGCTGTTATTTCAGCCTGGTTACAGAAGAAACTGACCTCCCCTCCTCTTGCTCCCTGTGGTTTACCACATATAATTCCAAGTCCAGTCAAAGCCCAGCAAGCCCAACTGTACAAATGGTGGCTTCTAAAAACAGCACTGAGGGCTGACATAACCGTTTCCAAATGAATGGCTGCATGGCAGCACAGTGTAAAGTTGAGATGCCTCCAAGCACTGTCTGCGAGGCGCTGTGATTCAGCCCTCTTGAGGGAGACAGACAGGAAAAGATTTCCCCATCAGTCACCAGGTCATCATAATTGCCAGGTGAACATTAGTTACAGCTTGTGCAAGACTTTTATAATGAGTGTAGTGGGACACGGGTCATCCAGCCCATGCATCCTGGACCTCATTAAGAGGAAGAGACTATTCACATATTTGCTGAGCAAAAATAAGACTATTAGTTTGGACTGTCCAAGAGTCAGTCAGCCAGCACCATGAGCTGAGAATTTTTAATTGCTGCATCCACACACCGAAACAGAACTTTTTAACCAACTTTTGTCAAAAGTGTTTGTCCTGCGAGTACTTGTGGAGAAAGCAAATAAATCAGGCAAATTAAGTGTTAAGTTTTAGAATTTGAATCTCACTCATTTCATAACAGTACACCGGAGGTTGTTTGTTTCATTGTCATTCAGATGTTGACACATTATGGGAGGTACAGCATGTGACACCATTTTTTATGTTCGCCCTGCCTACTTCAAACCAGTGAGAGAAGCTCTGAATAGAAAAAAAAAAAAAAACATCATGAGAAAATGGAGTGTTCGTGTGGGAGCTCTATTGCTCACAGCTAGAATTTGATTGATGTTTTCAGGGTCTTTAAGTGATACAACTGTAATTCCTATGTAACAGTCCTGATTACAGGAATGCATTTTTGTCTCATGAAATTTGTTTAGCTTCCTAAAGCAGTGTATTTTCACGCGATTCGGATCCACTTGGATTTATTTCAGGATCACTCGTTCACAGTCACAGTTGCACAATCTACTATGGGGTGACAAGAAGAGCTATTCAAGCATGTGCCTGGAAATGATCGGCCATAAGGGAGTTCTATAGAAGCCCACATTTGAGCAATTATTCAAACATCTTCAGCCACACAGAAACACTTCTTGGATTCTGCTACACACACTTGCTTTGTCTGTGACAGCTCAAGACAAGAAAAGAGGTTAAGGTCCGGGCTTGTACTTGTCACACACCAGGAGGCAGCTGATGTATAACACCGTGCCCCAAATTGGAATATATGCAGATTAGCCTCCATTTAATAATGAGAGGATCTTTTTTTTTTTTTTTTTAAATCCTGCACATTTTGTTTGCACAAAGTTTTTTTCATCATTCCTAGCTAATACTTTCTTCCATTACCTCCTCCAACCAGTTTACTGCATGTAACCTAAGTCAAGCGTATGTTAGTCAAAGATCAGAAATTCTTTGATGATCCTCTGTAACCCATTTCTTAAAAATAGCCTGGCCAAAACCTGATGGGCGGGTGGGGATGGAATTGATTTATTAATCTAATCAGACCAATGTAGGACACTGGCTGCATTTGTCCCCCTGTCTGAATCAACTAGGATAGCACTTGAGGTCATTCTTCAGGAACATCAGCCAATCACGTCAGACAATCTTCTCTAATTTTCCATCTTCCTTTCTAATCTCCACAATCAGAGACGGAGCAGGAAGAACCGCCTCGGCTTTGATGTTTGCTTCGACAGATCCGCTCTTGTATGCCCCCCACAAATTTGCAACGTCCTCACTCAAAATTCACTGTAATGTGATTTGCTGCTACAATATTGATTTATTTATTTATTTGTTTTTTTATTCAACTCTGAGCAAACAATCACCTTCACATAAAAGACACGTGCTACGATTGTCTCCCTGCAAATGTTGGGGTTTTAAATGATCTGAAACACACTCTGTGTATACGGGGGCATTACTCGGCTTGGTATGTGATGTGAAGTAGAGCAGCTTCTCTACAGCAGTGATTCCAAGTCAACTGGGTCAAAATAGGAGGCCATATCAAAGAGGACATATGAAATTGAAACTGAAATCTGGTGATCAAATGACATTAAAGCTGCTGTTGGGTAACAAAAAAATACATAAACTTGTAACCACAAAAAAGACAAAAGAAAATTGATTTTACATCGCGATGATGATGGCCCTTATTGTCAACCAGTCATA
Organism: Lipophrys pholis; assembly: GCF_963383615.2. Taxonomy (NCBI): domain Eukaryota; kingdom Metazoa; phylum Chordata; class Actinopteri; order Blenniiformes; family Blenniidae; genus Lipophrys; species Lipophrys pholis. Next base: position 14,186,884 of record NC_137632.1, read on the forward strand.
GATTCACAGTGTATAATCATTAATGAATACACTTGTAGGCCAACGGGATTATTGTTATAGTGAACTATGTCTGTTTTTCTAACCCCATCAGAAGCAAGGCCTTATTATTTGTTGCTGTAGTCAAAAATAGCATCTGAACAGGAGTGCTTTGTAGAACAGCTCCTGGAGATTGATGATTGATTACTACACAATTACTGCTGAAAGCAGCAGGGCCCCTCCTCCTAATCACTGCTTTCGTCGCTAAAAGGAGATTATCACATAGGAGAAGCTTGTTATAGCCACTTCCTCCCTAAAAATCAATAAAAAAATTACTCATGAGATTGCAAGCATACATCACAAATGTCTAAGTTGAATCCCATGGCGCGCTCGCTACATTTACACACAGGTACTGTACAACATTCTCTGTGTATGTGTGTGTGTGTGTGTGTATGTGTGTGTGTGTGTGTGTGTGTGTGTGTGTGTGTGTGTGTGTGTGCCTCTTGTGGTAGTGCATCTGACCCCCTCAGAGATATTGGCTTCAAACCACGTCTAATTAAAGCTGCTTTTCAATGCAGGCGCTCTGGAACTTCAGGTCCCCTCAACAATTAAGTGCAGGATTTCTCCTTTGGTCTCAAGTGAGAAGGAAAGGCACATCCAGAGGGTTGATTATCCCCCCCCACCCCACCACCACCACCACCGCACCCCAACCCCGCTCTCTCTTCCCCCCCGTTTGCCTCAATCCATTATTGGATTCGCTTAGTTGAAGGAACCCCACATATAGAGCTTGAAGAGACAGGCAGACCAGCACACAATCAGGCTCACCAGAGACACTCGAAGAAATAGGACAGAAAATGTACAGTACTATGTTGGAAGTCGGGGCACGAAAGTGTTAAGACTTTCTTCTCATGATGCTCTATTGGAAGCAGGTAAGAGAGACAATCACTTATCAAACTGTGATGTGTATGTAAAGTGTTCAATTGCTTGGGATGTTCACTTGCATTAAAGCTTCACTGAAGAAGAATAGGGGGAAAAGGCTTCTGTTTGAGGAATACAGCAACAGCATTTATCGAGGTCAAAACTCTTCATCTTATTCATATTTTTCAAATTACAACATATTTCCCCTCCTGCTACTTAGATGCTATCAATTTGAAATATCTGGTAAGTCTTTATGTATAGGCTGTAACTGTTGCAAATGTGTCTTATTTTAATATAACATTCACCATCATGCTTACAATAAATTTGGATCTAAAAATGTGTGTTTTATCTAAACTAATAATAGTTTTACCCTCCATTTATTTATATTTATCCTGACATCTTCTAAAGAAAAAAAAAAAGCCATACCCTGGCTCCCAAATAGTTCCTGCTTCTCTGCCCTCCTGTGGCTCTCTGAAAACCCCCGGATTAGTCACACCTTGAAAACCACTCTAACGATTGTGACTGTAAATAAATAGTGAAAAAAACCCAACTATAAATACATATTACTATACACCATTTAGCTATTGACACAGCATGCATGTTACCAAGCTGCAGACAGGGAAAATGTCAAGCTAAAATCAGATTCTAAATTATCTGAGCAATCACTCTTACCTTTGGCCTTTATTTTCAGACCTTTTGTTCATAGCAAGTGTTTCTCGACCACAGACCTGCCACGCTGATGCCACGCCATCCTGTTACTCTCACATAAAGCAACACAACAGAAGCTTCTATAGCTTTTTGTATGCTGCCTTTTGTAATGCATAAAGACCAAATAACAATATGTGTCATTTTAGCGTACTGTGAAAAAATAGACATCTGGAATCCATCAGAACAGAACAGACTTAGATATATAAATGTTTAAAATCAGGGAGTAGGAAAAGATGTAACATTGTTGAAGGTCACTAGACAAAGTCACAGATTTATTCGATAGTCCCTGAGTCTCCACTTTAAATAGCTGCGAAGTGTACGGCCTCCAATCTGAGCATGTTGTACCTTCAAAGTGCAACAGCAAGCCGCAAATAGCCACAGATAAGACTTCCATTAGGGCTATTATTTTAAACCATCTCACCCGTTAATGGAGTCCCTTTGGCCTGTCCACAAACCCACTATCTTATCCTCACAGGCCCAGTTAACCAGCCTGGGTTTGGCTTCTTACAGGTATGAGCTGGACTGAAACCACAGTCGGTCCCCCACGGGTCCCCCTGCTGAGAGTGTGGTGAGCCGTGGCGTGTTGTCTGCTCTGCAACAACTGTTAATACTTCTGCGGTGGCTATCTCACATGGTTTGCAGAAATATTCACCTAAATGCTTTGTGAAGGAAAGGAAAATGTACAGTATACATGCACTAAGAGTGTGCTCAATTTAAACAGGGAATTGTTTTTCCCTGTTTAAATGGGGCTGTTGAACCGTTATTGTTGAATGGAAACTGCTTTTCTACTCTAATCAGACGCCATATAAACCAACTGCAGTTTTTTTAAGTTTGTCACAAGAGAGTATACGTCCAAACAACTCAGTAGAGTTGTATGCTAAAATGGAATTTTGAAATTTGGGGAAAGATAGCTATTAGTTTTCTCACTGAGTTTGATTTACATATTCATGTCTGGGTCAACTCCAGAGAGGCCAGAAATATTACTCCAATCAATCCAATAGAGCAACGTACGAGCACTTTTCTCTCCGGCATTTGGTTATTAGCTTCCACTGAAAAACTACTGCTGCTGTCGGTCACTATCCCACTGTTAACCCAGTGAAACTCGTTTTGTCATGTCTGAGTAAATAACCAGACCATAAAGGCAAAGACAATTTGACTTAGTTGAATGTGAAGGCTTCAACAAGTTAAAGGGATATGTTCAGATGAAAACAGAGCAAGGAAGTAAAATATTAACCTGCAGAGGACCGCACGCTGCAAAATGCCTCGTACTCCAGCATATAGACAATATATTCTGGGGCAATGTTTAACAGACTGTTTCCTGAGATTTATTTTTATTTTTTTTATTTGGCGAGTCGAGTAGTCTTCCTCTAAGTGGGATAAAGCAGTATAGAAGATGAATGGTTGTCTGAGCTAGAATAAAAAGCAACATTGAGCAGATACTTGATCCATAAAATTAAAAGACAAAACAGTGGGCCTAGATATATCCCCTGTACAAGTGCATATTCATCTTTAAACAATGCACAGGGTCTAGTGACTTTTATGGTGAAGTTATCGGGCACAAACTAATTTCTAAATAATCTGCCAATTCTGGCTTCATATTAATGTTACACATTATTACAATGGTATCCATCTCCATCTGAATCAGACAGTCTAAACCTAATGTATTGTTAGACTGTGTTTAAATCAGTCAGTGTCATGCAAGTTAGTGAGTATGAACAATTCAACAGTTATTATTAGTTCTTTTCTCAAAAGTTAAAACATGTTTTCTAGTTTCTAGTTGATACTACCCAATGGCTGATTGACTCGTCAAGTTCAGCTGAAGTTTAATAACTACTAAATGGGGAAAGATATGAAGTAAGCTTTGCCCGTGTAGCAAAGTAATTGCATGATATCACAGCAAACCAGCTAAAAACAAAAGATGCAAGCAAGCACACAGCAATGATACAGTGAAGCTGATGTTGTGTGGTTCTACTGTCGATGCATTAATCATGTGTTCATGCTCCAGTAAACAAGGGTTTAGTGAAATAGTAACATAACACTTTAACAAAACCAGCAGTGTGATACTTTCTGTTGCAATATATAGTGAAATGTTCAAAGCCTCTTGCATGCCTACGAAAACTGTGTAATAAAAACGTGACGGTTCCTTTGCAATGTTTATAATTTGCTTGTTTTTTTCCTGGGCCGGATTGGAGCCTGTCGCGGGCTGCTTTTGACTCATGGGTCTTATGATTGACTTAAGATATTGTCACATTTAACCAAATCCTGCGTGGCTTGAACCTGTGGTTCTTCCAGGAGGCCAGCAGAAGCAGGACCATTACAGTCAGTGTACAGTTAGTTATGTTCTACTCTGCACTTATTGGTTGATCTGTGAAAGAAGCGGGTCTTCAGTGGTGATTACCAGGGTTCACTATTGGGAGGGTTTGGGACTCACAACCAACAGTTTTGTGCCACTTTTGGGAGAATCAACTAAAATGTATTTATTCTTGTGCTTCTGAGAAAATCCAACTCACTTAAATAATCTTCAATTCAGTTTTTAGCTAAATAGTTTTCATGCTGATGTCCTTATTGGAAAACCCCTGCATGATTGTTCCCATTGTCAAATACTGTAAAGTCATGACAAAGCTTATTTATTACTGATGTTTTTTGATCACAAAACCAATGGATATATATATATTCTGGCTCTAAATCCTCTGGCCTCGAACCCAGTCTGAAAAGAGGCAGGTTTATTAAATGAATGGATGCAATCTACTGTATGTAGAAACAAGTATTTTTGATACCTGCATATATCACATTCGCTAAAGTAAAACAAACTATATACAAATTGAATTGGTGATTTAATGATGACCATATAACATTCGCATTTGTGACAGTCAATATTCTCCATTCATCTCCTTTAAACCTCAGGCTCTTTGTTCTGTATCCTCTTCAGAGAGTAATTTTACTTTAACAAAGCAAAGACATCTGAAAGGTCAAGACTTCTTTACGTGAATGTCCACAGATTAATGGCCCCGGTCCAACGTACTGTATGTTCATCAGCGGACAATGGCAAGGTCCTTCACACAAAATAGACAAAAGAGGAGGGAGAAAATCCATTACAAGATACTACTTGAAGCATTCATTTGTATGGGTGTTGTTGCAGAAGACAGGCCACAATTTACCGCATTTGTAAAGCCTATACAATGAGATGTACCGAGGCCTTAAGAGCTTATTAATCAAGTTTGCTTGAGAGTAAAATCAATGCTAATTCTATGTTTGGTAAAGGTTTTTTATTTTTTTCTTACAAAAAACAAAACAAAAAAAACCCCGGCAGAATGTACAAACAGGTAACATCACTGCAACCAGCACATTGAAACATTACAGTCCTATTTTAACACCATGCACTTTAACATAATGAAAAACAATGAATTGAAATGTAATCCGTCTGCCAAACAGGTGCTTGGCAAAGATTCGAGCAGCATTGATAGTATTTCACTTTTGTACACGTGCCTAAGGTCCGTAGGTAGACTGAGACCTGGTTTTGTTTGACCGGTGAGGTTTTCCAAAGCACAATGCAATTTCCTAACAGAAGGTATGCACTGGGGGTTTGTCTTACATCTATTCAGGAAAAAAAAAAAAACCCTGTGGTCATATTATCACCCAAAGTCTCTTTCACTGAGGAGACGTCAAGTTTTACAGCATCTTAGAAAAATAATTGGTTCTATTTGTACAACAATGGCGCCAGAAACAACTTTTACCAGCATTATGTACATTGGCTTACAGCAAAGTGTAAACTACCTGTCACATCGGCTTGGGGGACTGGAAAATATTAATAGATGGACTCATCGAGTTAGTAACTGAGTGGTTGAGAATTGATGACAGCGATCTAGATATGGTCAAACTATTGTTTTAATTTCAATATGCTTGAGTGTTTTTTCTTAAATGAAAACAAAAATAACATTCTTGATTTTTAACAGGATGAATAAACCATATCTGCCCCCGCAAAAAAAAAAAAAAAAAACACTTTCTAAAGGCACGGAAACTCTTTGCCTTGAAGACATCATGACGTTTCATGATTGTCCAATAATCTGAAATCTTGTAGAAACTGATGAAAAATACTCTGCAATGTCCATGATTGTACATTGTTACCCCATGTTATTTTAGAAAAAAATTGTCGACAGTCACAACAAATTAATTGTATCTACTTAAAGTCTTGACAACTGGGTGTTGCCGAATTCACCCGGAGAATTGAACAAAAAATTTAAAAAAATCTCTCCACACATACATTCTACACGAGCATGGAACTTCACACTGAATTTACCATGAGATCAACCTCAACAGGAAACTACAAAACAGAAACCTAAAAAGATATGTTAGAGTTGATTTAGTATAGATGTTCCCTCTAAATCTTCCACACAGAAGTACCAACAGTTACTTTAATTTAGGGATTTCTGCAAAAAAAGGTGTTTTCAATTCAGCGCAACTGAAATCCAAATACGCTTCAGAATATCTTTGAAATATATTTGGCCAATGCTGTTAATTAAATAAAAGCCCATCCTGCATTAGTGATTTCCAGTGTGACCAGGTTTTACTTTCACGCCTGCTGACCATCATTATAAATACAAACTGATGACAATGAGAAGAAGCACGTTACAGAAAAACATGTTTAAATTGACTAATGCTACAGTATGTTGACTTCTTGCACAGGAGGGGATGACGTCCTGTGTCAGAATTGGGAGCCGATACGGTTATGCGATGCTCTCTACCTTAAGAAAAGCACCACAATAGTTGAGTGTCAATATATGTATATCAATGCCGTCAGACAAGCAGCTCGCTGTGTAGTCACATTTACCAAAAATGGGTTCATAGCCCTGCAAATGATATGGAGAATTCTTCCACTTTATCATTTCATTTTTCTCCCCCCCTCAAATATCAACATTAGATTCTACTTCATAAATCCAATATTGGTCAGGCTGTCTTATCAGCATGACCTCCTTTGTGTTTGAACCAAACAGACACACGCATGGAATAAACAGCAGTCGGCTGTCATGTTTTAGGATTGTACCTACAGCAGGTACACTAAGGCGCTGCCTGGACACAGCAGAAAGAAGGTCATCAACATCACAGACCGTTGCAGAGACGTGACTTACAATGTAATGTAAGCTCCTTTGTTTAATTGTTTGTCCAGCAGCTAAGCGGAGGTCTGAGCAGCTCGGCGGATGCACGACGAGCAGGTGTCCAACGCGGTGCGATTGCCTTGATATCAGCGCTCTCCACACACGGACCCCACATGCAGTTCTCCCAGCGAGGATGTGACAAGGTCCCCAAAGCTACGGCTTGTCGTGTTGTCAAAATGGCAGGTGCGGCTCCTCCCGAACCTTTGGCGAGCTGTAAGAGGAGACACCTCCTTAATGGAAGATAAGCCACTGATGTCAGGATCCTTGTATTTTGTTGCCTGGGCCATTATAGCAAGAGGCGCACGATGTGTGTGTGTGTGTGTGTGTGTGTGTGTGTGTGTGTGTGTGTGTGTGTGTGTGTGTGTGTGTGTGTGTGTGTGTGTGTGTGTGTGTGTGTGTGTGTGTGTGTGTGTGTGTGTGTGTGTGTGTGTGTGTTAAAGCCACCTGGTGACTGTGAGGAGAGCCATGTCTGGTTAGGAAGGAGGTTCTGGGGGGGGGGGGGGGGATGATCAGTGAGGTGAGGGATCAGACGCTCAGGGTCATGTTACGGAGTAGCCATTGCTGAGAGCGGCCGCCGCTGCAGTCTCTCAGGGTGGGGACCATCTTGTCCTCCTCAGACGGCATGTCCAGGCATTGGTTGCTGTTTGCGTGCAGCAGAGTGAGTCGCTGGAGAAAAGAGGAGGAAAACAATTATACAGATGGAGCAATAACGCGTTGACATTTGTCTGTCTCGTCGACTCTACTTCATCCGTCTGGACAGGGGGGGGGGGGGGGGGGGGGGGATCTACATGAAAATATCTGATGAAGCTTCACAGACACACTTTCAACCATCGATTGCCCACATTTTTATAAATTCACCCTTCAGCTCAGATAATAAGCTGGAGCTTGTTAGACTGCAGCCAGAGCAGGAAAAAAAAAGAACAATAGAAACATCAAGACAGCAGGTGTTCCACGCAATAAAAAAGTAAAATGCTGCCCCTGGTACAATAGACCATGCAGGCTGCTGTGAGAATTCAGGCTCTTGTTGATGGAGAGAATGAAACACTTGGTTTATTTCCCCCTGAGGCATAAACTAGGCATCATATATTTTTAAATATTACAGTCCTGGGCTTTCAGGGCTTTTCTGTGAGCAGTTAGTATGTTCTCCCTGTGCGTCTGCGAGGTTTTTTATTCCCCCCCCATTCACTCCGGTTTTACCCCACAGTCCAAAAAACACAGATGACTTTGTATCTCTCAGATGTGAATGTGTGTGATCTCATCATGTTTGCCCGGTGTATCCCACTTTCAACAATAATCAGCCAGGATTGGTTGCAGGGTCATGTGACCCTAAGTTAAAGCAGTATGATGGATGGGATAGTAAAACCATCGTCATTTTAATGTTAACTTTAAGTTGCTACTGACTATGTTAGTAATAATTCTCCCTCGACTCAACTCTAATCAGTTTTGACGTTTCCTAATAGCTTTTATGGTTCTTGCCCAAAATGAAAACAGTCCAGAAACACAGAACAAATGTTACAAGGTCAAACATCCAAGAATGAAATAACAGGTGTTCTGTGGTGAGAATAAAAAGAATCCTGCGAGCATATACAAAGGCCCAGAGAAATTGGCGTTTGAATAAAAAGTACAGGTCATTTTTCCTTCAAGAAATGTAAAGTTAGCAGCCATTATGTCATCCAATTGATATCTATAAAAGTTAAGAAGCTCACAGCATCCAGTCTCATCAGCCCAAGATGAAAAATTGCAGATTTAACAGTAAACACAACAGAGCCGCCAAAAAAAATGACTCCCTACTGCAGCATAAAAGCTACTTAATTTTATATGTTTATATTTTGGAAACTGTTACCCTTGGAAGTTAAAACTTGTCAGAAGTTCCACTTGTACCACCGAGCGACCCTGGTTGCAGATTCGGGTCCTTCACTATCGGAGAGTTTCAAAAAAGACTGTACGCGCACAATACAGCCCTCAATGAAGTCTCAATATTAAAAGCACTTGATCTAAAATGAAGAATATCTTTCACCGTGTTAAAGAGCTCAGTGCCATGTGTGATGATGAACTGCCCCACTTTGAAGACACAGACCAAAAATCCTACAGTGGGTATTTGACAAACTTTGAGTAGAGACTTCCACAAACAGTCAGAACTTCGTCTCACACAGGTTTGGTAAAACTAACGTCTCAAAACATGAGAAAATTGCATCATTGACTTGAGATGGCACTTTCCATGGCCTTAAGATAGCAACAACCATCCGACTACACAACATTTTAAGAAAAAAAAAAAAAGCCCTTGGGGCCAGCAGCTACATTTGCTATTTATAAACGATGTGAGCAGCGGATGGGAAAACGCACACTGCTTAAGTGTGTAACGCACTATATTTTGCACGGCTTCGTGTCGATAGTAAATGCGGGCTCAAAATCACCTTCAGTGACAATCTAGGAAGTCAAGTTGGATGTGAACAGCTGTTTACTCATGCAGCAGTTTCCCTGAGTCATTTGATGTGTTGCACACCTGATGAAAGTCAATTCGATATTCATTGCTGTGCGCTTTAATCATGACATCACAGGGTTATCTTCAAAGTTTTGAAATGTGGTGACCGCAATAATATTTACTGTTGGCTAGGAAGGGCAGACAGTTGAACATCAAGTTGGAAACTAGGAAGCAATAATACTATGAATTATTGGATAGATAAATAAAGGTAACCAGGCCACATCTTTACTGTGTATTGGGATTTTATATACACAAACACATACCATAATATGACCACACACAGACAAATATTATATATATATATATATATATATATATATAGTCTTCTTTAAAGAACAAACTATGGCTGGGCTGAATTCCATATAGCTGCTTCATTTCCAAGACTCTGCTATAGTGACTGTTGTCATACTCACAACACCTTAGTGAGACACTTCAACAGAAAAGGACCATTGTTACTGCAATTATTGCATTTCTCCTCTGCTGCACCCCACAGTCAGTCCTCTCTCCTCTCACTCTCTGTGCTGCTCTGTCACACGGACCTGAAAAGTCAGGAGACAAAACAGCCTGGGCCAAAGTGGAAAAACACACCTGTTGTGAAGAGCTGAGCTCCTCCAGTACCACGTGAGCTTGTACCACAGGAGAGACTCTGTGGCTATCTGCCATGCAGGCTCCAGAGATAACACCCCCCACTAACAAATGGAAGAGAGCCTCTCAATGGCCTTGATTAACCATTTATGTTCATTCCCTCAGAAGTAACACACTTCCGCAATTTTGCTCATCTCTTGAGTTGCTTTTCTTGTCCTAATGATCCCATGCAGAGGGATAGAGGATTTGGGAGCTGGTTTGGAAGGAAAAGTAGAGTCACTGCTGGGGAAAACAATGCTGTGAGAGAAATTGGGAAAATCGCGTTAGGTGCCACTAAAACAGCGTGCAGTGCGGTAATGCGTCAAAATGTACGGCTGTATAAAAGAAAATCTGCATCAAAAATAAAGAGAGCCCAAAGTTTTAATGGTCTGCATCTTAATAAAGGATCATCTTGGGGGTTATTCTGAGACCATGCTTATGCAAATTGAAGTCCACGTGATCCAGTCAAAACCATAGTCTGTGCATGGCATGAAAACAAGCACCTATGAGTTTTATAATCCTGTGGTTGACGTACAATTCTTCATTAAAACAAGACTGTGCACTGACTATTGACAGAGGATATTCAGACTAATGAGCTCACACAGACGCTCAGGCCATGTTTGATCTGGAGCTATAAAACACAAGGGCCTGACATTCTCTGCCTGGATACAAAGGAGTGCACACACACATGTACACGCCGCACACACACCTATTTCTTGAAGTACAGATTGCGGACCGCCCTACGGGGCAGATTTGTTCAAACAAAGCCAGAACAAAGAGAGCAGGTGGCATATGACCTTACACACCTGCCAAAAATCTAAAGAAAAGAACAATAAGGTTTTTCTGTCCACTTCCGATTTTTTTTTTTTAACTTTTCCCGCTTTTCTCGTTGCGTAACTGCATCTCGACGGCAACGTTCTCCCCACATCTAAAGATGAACGTGGAATTAAATATACTCCTTTTTCCTGAATGGAAGTTTTTTTTGTAGCCTGTGCATAAAGTAAACAGCCTAGTCAACAAATCCCTTCCTCTGAAAGCTTTTTCTCAACTATTCATACTCAAGCTTGCTTCTTGAATCTTAAGGTAGATCTAATCTATAAATCATAAGGGAGGCAACACTGAAAACAGACCTTTCTTCTTTCATTCAATGACCCAAACTTGCTCTAACGGCAGGGACGACAGAGGAGAAATATAATGACAGTTAAAAAAAAAAAAAGTTCTGCATTTTATGAAATTACTCGAAAATTGGATGTCCTATCCTTTACTTATAATTATTTTATGACTGCTTGAGGGCAAAAAAACTCATTTTTCAGCTACACACAGCAAAACCAGGCAGTGTCTCCAGAGCAAGTGACTGAGTGTATGCACAGCTGAGACCAGCTAATTAAAAGAGGGAGATTTCTAACCCCGAGCCCCGGTTGCGAAAGAGGATCGTCTTTGTCACCAGGAAGCGCACTGGACTCGCTGAAAGGCGCCGGGGTTTTTTCTTTTTTTGTTTGACGTGACGCCGACTGTGAAGGAGATCTAGAGGGCTGAGTTGCTTTTTGTGGGAAATACAAAAACAGCAGAATCCTTTTATCTCACCACACTCAGCAACAGTCTCATTTGGTTTAATGGTGTCCTGTATGCGCTCTCGTCTTGTGCCGGCTATGCCAGGAGGACCTCGGAGTGTGAACAGCAAATCAGGCCATCTAACAGCGGGTCACTTTACTGCCGCAGCTCTGACACACACCAGCAGTCCTGGGAGCTCCTTCCTCGATTCACCCTGCTTGGACACAAGAACCGTACCACGCAAGAGTGGAATAGGAGACACAGCTGTACACACCTCTGAAGACTCCAGATAACTGAAGAGAAAGGGCCACAGGGAAAATGGCTGACCGTGCAGACTGGAGATGGCCGGAAAATAGCCACAGCGAAACGGAGAGACACGTAGAGCCAAAGAACATTTCTTACAAAAGTATGGAAATAGGCAGGCTGGTTGGTGAAAGGCGCGGATGATTGAGATTCATTGGTTTTACAATGTGTTCGTGGCGAGCAGTGTACACAGCTGCTGTCAGCCAATAAGAGAGTGGCATGAGCGGCCAGGGCCATGAAAGGTAGCTTCACAATGAAGGATCACTTCAAAAGAACTTGTAAACAATGGCAAGCCCATTTCAATCAGCCCTGGACGTCAGCTAAAAATAAACATGTTCTCCTTCACCTCAGGCATCATTCACCGAGTGGAGGCTGTCCAGTGGGATGGCCAGTAAATTCTCACTTCAAAATCAATGTCAGAAAATAAACATCACATGAGATCTAATGGTAAACTGGCAAATGGATTTCACTTATATGGTGCTTTTCCACCGCTTCGGCAGTCCCCAATCGCTTTACGTTTGCTTAAGAGGACTCGCTCTACCAACCGATCCACAGCCGCCCCTAATTGAGCATGAAGATTGGCCGACGGTCTTGGATATCATCCTATACAGAGACGCATCGCTGCACAGTTAAAAAGTCACAGGTGAAAGACAATTAAGGCTTCCTGGCATGATTTGAATTCATAAGACACAATGTTATTGGTTCTGACTAACAAAACTGAAAGTAATCAGCCACAGAGGCGACTTTAACACCCAAACAGCTCAAAGTAATTCACAGCAACTTCTAACAAAGCTAAACTACATTGCTACGGGGCGGTTACAATGACTACCCTCTATTCTAAGCCTAACATACACACCTGCTCACCTCAGGACCCTCATAGCCCCCACACGTGAGCTTAGAGAAAATAATCTGTGGGACTGAAGTAGAGGTGTCTGGCAACCTCCAGACGAGTGTAGTTGTGGAGGATCCACGACTGCACCGGACTGTCGTTACAGTACTCCACGGTGGGGCCGTACGAGCCGTCCTCCAGACGACTGAGGGTCAGACATGACTGGGTGATGATGTGGAGGAAGGTATGTTTCTGCATGCAGTGAACAGGGAAAAGGGACACACAGTTGTGGAGGTAAGTTACAGAATTATGAAGTGATTAATGAAGATGGAAAACGTCTCCTATGTTGCATTGGCATTTATTCAAAGAGGATTCCTTGTTGCATTTATCGTATTCATTCAAAACATGACCTGTAAATATAAATGATTCACCACATACTGACTAGTATAGTTATGTACTGCTATTATAGACTGGTCATTTTGGCAATGGATCTCAGTCATGCGTGAAATGTATGATGTGAAATCATATTGCCTAAAAGAAGCAGTCACGAATGATAAAAACTCCATATGAACACAGCATATAGCTAAAGGAAAGGAAATGGGACACCAAAATACCTCAGGACACCGTTGAGGAGACAACGGTCACGTCAATAACACTTCAAATGTGAGGCATAGCATTGATCAAAATACAATCAGCCACAGAGACACAAGTGACTTGTACCAATGAAACATATATACAATTTAATTGCAGAGGTGGAACCTGAGGTAATAACAGCAGCCATTATTGCTGATCTGACCCTTTATAGCAGCGGCTCCCAGCATTGTGGCCCTGGACCTTATGGGGTGACACAGGAAGTCACAGGAGGACCCGAGAGGCTTCGACCGCTCCGAGTTCTCAAAGACACATAGCGAAATTCAACACAATCGAGAGCTGACTTTGAAAACTGCGAGGGAGCGGCCCGTCCCTGTTTGCCTTCGCTGAAACGTTTCTGCAAATTAGAGTTTGTAGAAAAAAAGTTTGAAAGCACTTGAATAATAAAATGTTATATATTTTGAACACATTTATTTCATTTTTTGAAATGTCTTTGTTTTATTTTGAAGACGTTTTATTAAATATCTAAGAAACATTTACCGTGGTTAAATTTAGTTTCTCATTTATTTAGTTCATTTCTGTCAAATGTTTTCTTAATGTCACAAAGTGCAAAACTAAATAAATAAAAATGAGACTGAGGAAAATTGAATAAAAGCCAATGAAAGAGTATTTATGTTCTTCAAATCCCATTTTGCAACAGCTGTGCATCACGAGATTACTAAAAGCATGTCATTTCACATTATGCATTTGTTGCCTGACTCACTTTCTTAAATGATCTCATTAAGAGCATTTTCCTGAAAACCAATCTCCCAACAGTGATGTATACAATATTCTGATTGTATAAAAATGGAAGAAAACTGACACCAATATAAAACTTCGTATGTGCCGCAAAGCAAAAAGCCGACTCGCAGATGTAAATTCAGAGAGGTATGATTTTAATGGCTGCAGTGTTTCCACTAGTTGTTTTTTTTTCCTTTTTGACGGATTGTGAAGAAAACACTAAACAGCAGAGCAGGTGGAAAAGAAGCAGGGCTGATGGTCACTGCTGTGAATGAACACATGGGGAATATGGAAAAGTCAGGTATTGCTGTGACCGTGAAACTGATGACCAGATGAAATGTTAATGGCAGTGTAGTCACCGAGGATTCAGTCTCTGTCACTCACACCTGAGCTAAAAATAACCTTGATCACTGACAGCGGTGAAACCCCAATGCTGTTTACAACAGAGACCAGACCTCTCCGTTTATGAATTATTCAGCTTTTTCATTCCAAGAATGCGGCCCAGAGAACAAAGTGTAATGAAAGGATTTCTCTTCGGGTTTGTTCTGTGCTTGATGGAAAGGTCTCTGGGCTGCCTCGCCATGTCATATCAACATGTCAGCTATAGGACATCTCAATCTCTCTCAGATAACGCTGCATCCTCTGCTGTCTCCGCTAACCATCTCCTGGTGCCTTAAAAGCATAAATAGTTCATATAAAAATGCTTTTGGGGTTGTATAATCCGTAATGTGTTTTGAATCCTGTGGCAGCGAGGCTCAGGGAGAATATTACAGTACTCCTAGGAGATTCAAATATCTTTGTCATTGTGCTCTCTTTCTATATTTGGCTCATATCTTAATTGTAATTATTGTTTTGTTTTTCTCAAAGTTTAATCACTGCTAGAATAACCAAAAATACTGAGTAAACTGAACCCTCCTCGTAAAGATGCTGGATTTTTCTTCTTTTTTTTCATGTCTTTTTTGTTTTCATTCTTCTGCTGCAGCACCACAGCTGAGTAAACTGTGACAGAGAGTTTGAATATTTTATGAGTTCCGTAGTATCTTTTACAAGTAAATCCCAATTAGATTGCGGCCCAAAAAAACTAGACAACATAAAAATGTCACTGAGTTTTTGTTTTTAGGTGGGGGGGATTCTTCTTAATATAGACAATACTATATATACTACTATATTTTTTGTTCATTCTGTATCATTTGTTTCTTTTATTTTCAAGTTTAGATTTGTTTTTTTTAACTCGTGAAACTGACTCTCATAATAATATCTATTATCTTCTATCGC
This sequence comes from Lipophrys pholis, assembly GCF_963383615.2. Lineage (NCBI taxonomy): Eukaryota > Metazoa > Chordata > Actinopteri > Blenniiformes > Blenniidae > Lipophrys > Lipophrys pholis. The sequence continues at coordinate 14,202,074 of NC_137632.1, forward strand.
TTCCCTGTGTTGCACTGGATTCATCTACATGCGTTAGTTTTCTTTGGGTATTTCAGTTTTCTACTGGAGGATAATAACTTGCATATTACGCATAAATTAAACATGTTGTTTACGGACTGTCTGTTTCTCGGTGTTTGACCTGTGATGGCCTGGTGACCTGTCTAGGCTGTACACTACCTTCGTCACTTGTCAGCAGGGCCTTTATCCACCCTAAGTTGGATAAAGTTGCATAGAAGATAGTGTGGTGGATTACTGAAAAGTGTTGATTATTCAGAAACTTTCCATTGTGGATTACAAAATTAAAAGTACTGTCTGAACACACATTTCATATTTCTCTTGGGAAAATGATTCACTCCACACAAAGCTGTATCTACATCTACCTACAACCACAAACTGGACCATATATATACACATTGTACAATACTGGAAACACAAGATGTAGAATTATGGGGCGATATTCATAAGGGGGTAACTTTAAGCAGCTTACCTTAAAATCATATTCCCACTTGCCAACATACTATTCAAAATGAGAGAAGATGAAAGGAAAGACACAGCTGCTGGGTGGGAATAGCAACTCAATATCTGTGCAGCTTCCAAAGGAAAAGAAAAAAAGAAAAGAAAAACAACAACAAAAAAACTACAGTGCCATCTGGTGGCGGGGGAAAAGCACTCCACTGCCTTCATGACTGAAATCTTCAAAGTACACCACTGCCCATGCAATTTCTCCTTGACTGACGGAGATAGTCGCTCAGATTTTCAGTGACTTTTGTGCATCAGCAGACTGGAATGGTCACTTCATGTTGAATAAAGTGATTTGCAGGAGAAAACGTCAATCTTACCTCTGCATCGTACTCAAACATCTGATTGCCCTTCATGTGGTGACACTTGAGCATGATGACAGGTCCATTGAGGCGGGAGACGTCCAGACAGAGGTCATCGGTCCTGATTTCTTTATCCGCAGTGTAGGAGAACACCTGGAGAAGGACATCTCATTCATTCCTCTTATTCAGTTGCACTAGTAACATTATTTTACCACCTCCAATCTAAAACGGCTGAATTTAAAATGTCAATTAAAGCAGGATCCAATGACATTAAAAGCCTACAAATCTAGAATTTATTCACAGTCAAGCATAATAAAAATAGTTAAATGTGTCACTTGCAACACGTTAAGATGTGCCGCTGCTATTAAATTAAAATGGTCCAATAATTTATATAAAATGAAAACATCTGCTATGTTGTCTATGTTCAACTGATGAATAAAATGTGAGTTTATAAGATTTGCAAATGATGAGAGCCTACTTTATTTACAATTTATGAATCACTGTAACTTCTGGAAACAAAGCAGTTGATTTCAATACTACATTTAAACTGTGAAATACATCATTTAATGCATTTCACATAAACAACATTTTTAAAAGTTGTTTTACCATTTCAATAATTTCTGAAAAACTGTCAGAAAAATACAGAATACAGTATCTCAAATTCATATAATAATTCATACTCATTTATAACAAGCACAATAAATTATTTTAAAAAGCAATAAACTTTTAGTTTAAATGTTACTTAAGAAAGGTCTTAAAAATCAATTCAATTCTAGAGATGTATACACTATGGGTGCGTTTGAACATAATTATGAAGACATTTGACTGAATTCAAAAACCACACATCATAAAAAAGAAACACATTCATGTCTGTGGATAAATTTAGGTTTTATAAATCTGTGTTGTCATCATAATGATAAACTCTCAAAAACATTCTTTCTTTTTGTTGGAAAGGCTCAAAGGTTAAGATTCACAATAATTCAATCAACAGAGTATTCAATTCTTGACTAAAACCTTTGTACTAATCGATAGTAATACAACATTCAAAAGGGAGATGGCTTTAATATTTTTGATTAAATAAACTAAGCTTTGGACATCTTAATGTTCCAATATGGCGTGATGATTCTAATTTTCTCCTCACCTGGTTTCCGCCCATGCCATGACAGTTGAAGAAGCCCACCTTCTCATTCTCCTTCCTTCCCATGTTGTCCAGGCACTGGTTCGTCTCAACATTTCTGATCTACAGGCAAACATTTAAAAATTAAAGATAATCTGAAGGACTTAGATTCTGTTATTAGCTATGTAGTCATGAAATGTCTTGTTGAAATTGTACCTCGGATATGATAATTGGGTGCAAACGATTCAAAGTATTCCATGGATAATGTTACATTCAGTCACAATACATTTAAATATATGACAACAACAAAAATAACAGTAAATGTTATTCTAAACCTAAACAAAAGGTACAGCCTCTTTGAGTCTGACTATTATTATAATATTAATGTACTGCAAAGTGATGAGACGTGTGATCAAAAACCCTTCAGTTCTAGAAAGGTTTGAGTGTTTTCACTGTTTTTAGGCAGGTAAATGTAGAGATGAACAATTCAAGGAATGCTTTTCAAAAACGTAAGTGCAAAGAGTTTAAATGTTCTGACAAAATGCAATTTGAACGAGTGGAAAACACCATTCTTTTCTCAATAGTCAGAGTGACTCTAGTGTAATGGTTCGCACTCCCGTTTCATAGGAACCTTGTTTCAGGTCTTCATCTCAATCTACTGGCCAACAGTTGTTCCTCACACCTCTGAGAAGTAACCACACGTCTCCTGTGGATGTAAGCGTCGATCTGTGTGCGTCATCCCACACAGGCTGGAAGCTGCTCAGACAAAGGCTCTGTGGAGGTCAAACCATCACTACCCTGACTCATTCTTGAAATGGCTTTTAATAAGGGGACGCTGTTAATGGTTGCACAAGACATTTTTATCAGGCGCCTTTGTCATGGCGATGCATGGATAGCGTTCTTTTCACTTTCTTTTGCCCATCATTCTTGCACAGCTGTTGACTACGTGACAGAGTTAAAGATGATGTGGCCAGAGAAGTCGAGTGTGATCAGACTGACAGTCACTGTAGCCACTACAGCCAATTTACAGAGCACGGTCTGAATCCAGGAGATTCTCAACTTCAAGGTGCGATTTAACATATGCGTCATAAAGTCAAACTTCTACTAATTATATGCACTTTTAAAAGGTGAAATGAGAAAAACACTTCCCTCCACAGTTTTAAGTAACCCCTGTTATCACGGTTCTGACTGACTATCTTACAGTCCACTCAGCAATTTAATGAACTCATACGTTCCCAAAGATAAAGCTGAGCTGACCACATAGGTTGCCTTGGCTGTTATGCCGATCATGCAGGAACAGAATAGCATTCCTAATTAAGTGATATAACAACCTAATGGTTCCAGCTGTTAAGGAAAGGCTGACTGTGTGTTATGAAGGATGAGAATAAGTCGGAGGAACTGTGGTTTTTGGAGGAAGATGGGAGGGAGAGGTGCTGCAGTGGCTAAACGGAGAGAATCGGCTTTTACTGCAGTGTAGCGGCGCACAGAGAGGAAAAAAAAATCCCCTCATCCTCAGCTGTATGACTGGTTGGAGGATTACAAGCTCATTTCACCACGAGTTCCTCGACTGACATTACTTTTCAATGGCCCCCGCCTATCATTCCGACAGCATACTTGATGTCAGCGCCAGCTTTACCCCCTGCTGCACTGCTGTGGAAATGCTGCCACGTGTTTCAGGAGGCAAATCCGGGTCACTCCAGGAAATAGTTTGACTGAGGGGAAATAAAATTCTGCTTATTTTAAACAATCAACAAATTAAAAATATGCATGTCATTAAGGTATATAATCTATGAACCACTTGTGCAACCATCCTTTGCTTTATACACCATTAATTAATACTATAGGAATGTTACATATTCTATATTTTGTTTTTCAAAAGTGATAAACAAAAAAAAGTTTTAAAGTGTCAATATCTCTTGGAAATCATTTTCCCACATTGCGTTAAACCCAAACTGGACAAAGAGACTGTGTCAAATGCAAGCATGAGCCTTATCTCACCTCCACAGTGTGCATAATATAACCGTGTAAACATGCGAGCAGGATCAATACAGACTATATGAACATCCCTGTATTTGTTTACCATGCACGTTCCCCACAAACAGCTGGGGATGTTTCCTTTTATCTTGTTTTGTCAAGCCTTTGCTGGATGCTGAGATTTTCAGATTTATCTGGCAGTGTACATCAGCCCTCTGAAAACACAGCCCACAAGCCACAAGGACAAACCTGACTGAATGCAGAAGCAGCCAGTGTATCAGCTGCATCATAGAAGATCAGAGTACGAGAGCACTCATACTTCACCAAGTGAGTAGTATCTCCTCGGGATCTGGGAGTCTGGGTAGATGTTCTCTAGATACCAGGAGAACGGTTTGCACTTCAAGGCGTCGCGGAGGGCTCTACGGGAAGAGACATCTCCATAGTCCACCCGCATTACGCCTGCAGAGGAAAACATGAAGACGGCAAATCAGCAATGTGTCCCAGTGACCATGATCAATTAGCGCTTACATCTTTTGCTTTGAAATTTAAAGGATAGTAATGTTGCAATACCATGACTGAACACCAGGGGGAACCATAAAAAACCACTTTCCAGTACTATAGGCAGTGTTTTAACTAAAGTTGAAGTAACTGTGGAGTACTGAGTGTCATGATCTATTTTACTTCAACTAAATGGAAACTGCCTGATGCCTCAACCTTGATAACCTGAAGACAGACTCAACAGCAATAAGGTGCACACATTTACAAACAAATTAAGTATATGGTTTTTCTTTAGAGTATTTCTTGAAGACTTGTATGTGGCGAGATCCAGGGTGGCAATTTAACATCAGAGAGAATTATTGCCATGAGGAAACAGTACAACCACTCAACAACCAGGACCTAAAACAAGGTACGTTATCAATCAAACATGAAGAAAACGACGCGAAGAGGTTCTGCGGTGACACCTATAATGTTTTAGACGTGATTCTATGAAATAGAAATTTCTACTTGGCAGATAAAAGGAATAAGCTAAAGGGCACTTCTTCTCCACTGCCTCAATTTCTCCTTTTCTCGCTCACGATCTGCAGGGCCTGAGCATCACATGTTGCAGATGATGAATAGCCTCTTTGATCTTGAAATCGCCACTGTTGAGGAGAGAGATACACTTTTAAAAAGGATCACTCGATGCCACTCCCAAATTCAGCCTGAGCAACATACTGTGTTCCTCTGTGCCAATAAGTGAGGTCTGGCAGCAGTGCAGCCCAGATCATTCTCTCTAATGTCCTGGAGGAAAAGACAGTCATTGCAGGGCTACAATGCGCAGAAAAACTCATCCATCACAGCCTGGGCTCTGTCTGCACACCTGCCCATGGAGAATCCCGCCTGCCTCAGTGGAAGAAGGTCACAATTTGTGCTGTAAGATTGGTGGATTACAGATGATCCTTTATATGTCGCCTGGCATCTAAAACACTTACCCAAAGATTTCTGGGAAACCGCTCTCTGCTAAATGGTAATGACATTACTAAGGTGACAGATGGCGGGGTACTCGTCTCAATCTGCACAGTTGCATTGTTTTAGCTTTTCCCTATATGTTTGAGTTCTGTCGGTCAAAAAGACCATTTCTGACTTATTTGTCAATTCCAATTCAAAAAGCACAATAAATGTTTCTCAGAGCAGAAATGAATTGATCTTACTTGTGAGTATGAAAAAAAAAAAAAAAGAGTAGACAAGTCTCCCTCTTTACTAAAAAAAATCCACAAGGACATAAGTAGGACACTGATGATGTGCCAATGAGGGGTATTTATATCTGCTTTTGGAGAATGTACACACATAAATAATTAAATTCGTGATTTACCAACGCATTCCTTGAAACTTATAAAACACTCATTATTTTACATCTTGTCTTCATTGTGTCTCGCTACAGTTTAGGTTTCACAAAGGTAATGACTCAGGCAGGCTTGTTGCTTCATGTACCTGGTGATATGATATAGAAGAAGTCTTTGAAATCATCCATCCACACTTCAGCCAGCCGCCTGTTGTTCTTGTTGATGACTTGGCCCGTTCCTCCAGGGAAGCTGTACGGGGTGGCTTTCCGGAAAACATGGCCCACATGTGAGCACGTGACGATTTCCAAAGAGCCACCACATTGCCAGATCTGTAGGCAAACCAATAGAATGGAGAGAGGCATTCTGATTAAAGAAAGCATCATAACTTTAGATCAAACATTAGTGAAGGTGACAGCTGGAGCTCAGCAGCTCTTTCATACACATTTTTTTTTTTACATATATTCTTTACTGTCACTGTATTAAACAATGAATCTCTTTGCAGAGGCACACATAGAGTCTGCAGCAGGTACAGTATATAATTAACCTTGAGAAAATAATCCTTGAAACAGCAATCACAACTTCAGCTCCTCCAGACTCGCCCTATCTATGTGCACACAGTGCTCTAAGCCCTTAGAATAACAAGAAGAAAAAAAAACTGTGTGATAGAGTTAAAACGTGTTTGGTCGATAGCGCAATTGCTTTCTGTTGCCTCAAGGTAGCAATGTGCCACCAATGTGCCTGACCTCACCTCATTTTAAGACAAGCACACCCATGGGTGCACAGATGTGCAGAAGTACACTTGCTACTTAAGCAGCGCAGGCACTCGACGGGAAAACAACTGCATTGGCCTGAAATTAGCGAGCATGTGCGCTGCAGTGCGTGCCGCTTTGAGCCAAGTGTAAGACAGTTCCCCGAGGCTATTAGGCCGAGTGTAGGAAGAAAGAATAGGAAAAAAGAAACGAATGTCCTATCTCACACCTGTTTACTGCAAGTCCGTTTGATTGACTGCGGCAGATTGCTTTGAAACGGCGTCTCGTGTGATTTCTGAATTAACCCAGTTTTAACATCAGAGTTGCAAGACAGAAACAAAACAAAAAACATACCCATTAGTTGTTTCCATTTGTCTATCTTTTTATGATCCTCTCTAATGGCATCTCATATTGAGTAGACTAAGCCCATTTTCTCCCAGATATTCAAGTTTTCCCACTTGTCTTTCAGCAGAATTTCATTCCAGCGGCACAGTTTCTGGGTTAACTTGTATATGCACTAAACTAAGCTCATGATTTTTTACACAGGTTAGAGTGGCTATCCCTCTATTATGTGGCTCAAACAATGCAGATGTTTGTCAGTTCAGTGGGATCCCATTATGAGGATATGGTTGAGCCTATTCGCTGCCGTTTAAACTCAGAAGGACATAACATCACATCGGTAAACATCCACCGAGGTTGACATAATAGTTCAATTAATAGGTGCCTAATCCATCTGTTCCATTGTCATCTCCGTAAATGAGAAGAAATGAGGAAATTGGCTTGTGCTCGCGGCCATCCACCGAGCGTGGTAAAGTGATGTCGAAGCAAAGCGTTACTCACTCTGAAAGACATCTCCAGGTTCTCTCCACCCCAGATATCCATTCCTGGATCGTAGCTTCCAATTTCTTCAAAATATGTTTTGTCGATAGAAAACAAACCTCCTGCCATAGTTGGAGTCCTGCGAGAGACACAACAGATTAAGAGGCAAAAATCACAGAAAGCCTTTTGCAGAACTCCGTCCCCTCACGCAGCTCGCGTTAGTATCTCGCTGGATATAATAAAAGGCCAATTTGTTTGATGATTTGAAACAAAGCCTTGGAGGGGTAATTACTTTTATCTTTGAATCCATGCTATGTTGAAGTCAGCCCTAAATTAGAGACATTGTTTGTGGCTGAAAGTGATTTGCATACAGATGAAAAATTGTTCCTCATTCTGTGACGCCGACAGAAAAAAACGTCACTGTAAGCAGTTTCTATTCAGGTTTTTTTTTTTCTCTTTTTTCAAATATATAAACCCTTATACCATACTACAAAAGAGAAGCATAACATCTCTGCTGATGCTTTTCAGGCATTCGCTTGAATCAGTGGGATGTACATAGGGAAATGAGCTATTTCTAGCTGTGCATAAAAATGGCACTTTTCATGGAAATGATCGAAAAAAAATCGAATCAGTGTTTTTTTTTCTGTGGTGAGCTGCCACCACGTGACAGAAGCAGGATTTACCTCACAAACCAACAGACACAAATAGCCGTAGATATTGCTCTGAAAAATAATGAAAATGTCGTTTAAAACCAGGAGTAAGTACCTGACAGGAAGTGTCCTGTCCCCTTTGCGCCGATCCATCTCCCGCTGGGGAACAGGGTACCAGCGGAAGTTCAGCTTCCAGTTGAATCCACCGTAAGTCATGTCTGAACCGGCCATGTATTCAAATGTCTCATCACTGATAACATCTATGATGGGGCACACCACTGCAGTCCTGAAAGATACGAAGATGCAACGTTCAGATTAAATGTGAATAAAGGTGTGGATTGTACGATCACCACACCACAAAATGCTAAAAGGAAAGTGAAAATATCACACAAACATGAGTTAAATGACAAATTTGACAATATAACAAGTTTTAATAAAGTATATCATGCAAGATTGAGAAAATACACCAAACCAATTACACAAAAATGCATTTTCTCAAAAACTAGTATACATGTATGACATGAGCAGGTTTAAATCAAAAGGACTGAAGGTTTACATTTAAATTTGGAAATGCACCAATTTAAAATGAAATGAACTTTTACTCATCACAAGACCCGAGACGAGGGTTTGGTATCACATAAAGTTAGACAGATGTTAGAATATTACTCATTTTCTAACAGTGTGTATTATATTGCATGTTTTTATTTGACTAACTATTTGAAACAAAAATCAATAAATAAAATAAATGACAATAATACAGCCGTTACTAAATATAGGTGAAGTGAGGAACTAATTAATGAAAACAGCTTAAAATGACCACAACTCACTTCATGCTCGGTTAATCAACTGTACTGGTATTACTATTGTCTTGGTGTAGGAGCCATTTTTAGTCATTTCTTTTTTTGTTTTGTTGTTGCATGATTTGGACACTTGGAGGCAGTAGTTGGGCACAGGTTGCATAATTAAAGGGCATAGGTCACAGGATTGAGGAGGGCACAGGTAGGGCAAGAGCAACCAGTTCAAAACTAGGAAAAATAAACCGCTATGGTCATCATTTCACGAATAAACCATCAAGTCAACCACAAGACGACTGACTGGAAATTCTGTTGTTGGGGTCTGTGTTGGTTCACTCCGTACCACCTGTGCAGTAATGACAATAATTGGACGCTGGAACTTTGGAAAAATGTTGTTACAATTAGTAATAATGGTGCGTAAGGACCGTTTTAGTTGAGAAGTCAGATGAAGACTTTGGACTATAAATTAGGATGGACTAAAATATATTATGTGACGCAACCTGTCTAAAATAAATAAAACCGATGCAATATAGAATTTTTACCCTGATCAATTTCATTATTGAACATGTGCAGTTACAGCCGCACGTTTGTCCACAGGTACACTTAAACTCACTGAGAAGATGAGTATTAAAGTGCAGGCTTAAGTGTTTATGTGTTGTTTATTGAGTACCAGATTTATTACTTTAATCATGGTCATTTCCTTGTGAGGTAAACGCTTTTTTTCCTTTTCAGACACTTTTTATTTTTTGGGGTGTGCAAAGTAATTTTTGCTCCACTTGGTTTGTTGCTTTTGTTTGTTCATAGTGTTTACTCCATTCCTAAAGATGATGACCATTTCTATTTGTCCTTTTTTTGTCTTTCCTTCCATCCTAGTTTGATTTTAACTGTTTTAGTTCTCACTTTAAATCACTCCTGTAAAGGTCAGTGGGCGGTCGCAGCACTGTACTATAACACAAATGAGATTTTAACCATATCCTGAAGCTTCATTTGGAATCCGATTGCTCAAGCCTGTGTCATCAATCATGTGAATGTGCAGTTGACACGCGGTTTCTGTTCTGCGCCAGACTTAAAGACATCGACACATGTGCAATGTGTGATGGCTCCACAATATAATATTCTGAGTCATAATACTAATTGCTTCTCGGGGGGAAAATGAATGAGGCTGATCTCAGATAAGATATGAATCACAGTGGGGTCATTATCAGTCCATTCATCCTTTCATGTCACCCTCACCCCGTTAAAACAGCACAGTGTTTTCTGAAGAGGCCAAGTAAGGAATCAAAAGAATTTTAATATACACATAACAAACTCACCAGTTTCATTTTATTTTCTAAATCAAACTGTCAACACATCCATCTGGAGAGAAAGCGGCAAACAATGAAAATGCTGAAACTATTCAAATCCGACGCTCAGTTTGGAGTCATCGTTTGTGTGTCCTTGACCGTGTTAATCTCTATTCTGCTCCCTCGTACATCCATTGGTGGTTGCAGGGTGAACACAATGACAGTGCAACACAAACTGACGCCTGGTATTCCTCTGAGGCGGCGGCAGAGGCAGAGTGATTATCGCCTCCTATCAGCAGCATCAGGCTCACATCGAGTTTTCATAACAGACAGTTTGCTGTCCCATCAATATTCAGCCAGAGCTTTGGCTCAAGCGCACCGTGATGCAACTTAGGTGAAATGTGATAAGAAGGATATTAATAAAGCATGCTTTAGGAAGCTCCAGGCAGAAGATTATATTGGCTGTCCATTGACAAGTTTCACAGCAGTGCGATGTACAACACAGCTCCTACGATGTAGAATTTGTTCTCTAAGCACTGTCGAGGATTTGGTCTCCTACCTGTCTTCTTTGATGCGAGCCATCAGAGGCTCCAGCCAGCCAACAGTACACTCGCAGTGCGCGTCCAGGAAGGTGATGACCTGACCTGTTGTGGCCGCAGCCCCCCTTAACCTGGCTCTGATCAGGCCTGAACGCTGCTCCATCCTCAGGACCTTCACCGGCACCTCCAGAGTCCTCACGTAGTTCTCCAGTTTCTTTTTCAGGAAGTCTGACACAAGAAAGCAATAGAACCAATCGACATTCAATAAAACATTTGGCAGTAGACAGTTTGATCACTGGTGAAACTATTTTTCTTTATGAAAATAATCTTTTTTTTTGTCCAAACTGAAAGCCTGAATGTTTACATTTGTAACTCAACCAACAGATTCATGGAAGTTTCATGCAAAATAATGTATTAGTTTAAACTAATACATTATTGGTCCAAATATACAACAACCAATACAGTAAAAATCTAAGTGAAATGTGGTCATTCTCTTAATTGGAAGGTTCAATCCCCCATTTGTGCATATGTTGAAGTGTCCTTGAGCAAGACACTAAATCCCCAAACCGCTCCTAGTGAATGGACTGTTGTGAATGTGATTAACCCCTTAGCATTAGTCATTTTAAACTGTGAAAAAACCTGCTATATGAGTGAACTGCATTTACCATAAAGGGAAGAAGGAGCATTGCAACCAAGTCACAAAAGGAACTTACACAAACGGTACTTCGGGTCCCAATTGGTTAGAGAGCAGATGAAAAATAATTACATATAGAAACTAATTTGCAGCAATTAATTAAATCATTAAACAAAATGGGAGAAGATTTCATTTCTGTGACCCACAGACATTCATTATCATTTGGTGGGGATCTTTAAATGAGATAAAAAGCAAAGCAACTTGCAGAAAATGATATCTTTTTTAAATATCTTAAGATTATGTGAGAGTCAAATTTTGTAGTGTGTGTGCTTGGTGTTTTCTCTGTGTCCTCCAGGGACCTCCCACTCATTAGAAATGCGTTTAAGGCTCTAAATTCAGGTGTGTGAGGTTCTCATCTATCCGTCTGTTCGTCCTGTGACGGACGGTTGGACCAGGTATTATCCAATGTCCTCAGAGATCTCGGGTTGGATGAAGCAGGTATAAAGGGTGGATAGAAATAGCCCACTATATTTTATGTGACGCCAGTGTGCACACCAGCTGTCAAAGGCAGAAATGCTTCAGTGGGCTCTGGATGGCTCGTCTACAATTACTCCCAACATGGAGAAAAATGCTTCGCTGTAGAAAACCAGTGACAGATATAACTTAAAAGGTCTCACCTCATTCCAAGAGGTCCATTAGTTTGACTCTTGATTCTCCTACATTCCACTGAGCCTTTGTTTCATCAGGTTTTAGTTGGGATGTCAGAACTTGTACATGACACAATTAATGTTCAAGCTTTGTAAAGGAGATAACTTCCTAAATCGATTAGTTTCATAAAGCCCTCGTTATTTCTAACTGCTCATAAGTTCATGTTTTCAATGAACTTCCTGGTTTTTTTGTGCGTTTTGATATTTGACTAAAATGTTTTATGTATTGACATGCGACTAATGAGGCCTTAGAATTCTGCCATAAGAATCTTTTGTAGGTTATTTCATACGTTTTCCTTCTTATCGTCAGTTTGTGCTGGTTTAGTTTCAGCCAGTTTAATTCTACGGACTCCGCCCCATGTTAATTTGTGCCACTGGAAATTCCTAACAAGACAATGTATTGATCATTTTTCAGCTTTGCGTTGTTTAGGGAATTTTGAACAAATAATAATAATGCATTGGTTTTATATAGCGCTTTACATTGCATTATTCATTCACTCCATGGTGGTAAACTACGTATGTAGCCACAGCTGCCCGGGGGAAGACTGACGGAAGCAAGGCAGCCATTTTGCGCCATCGGCCCTTCAACCACCACCACCCACTCACTCTCACACTGCATACAAACAGGCAGTCAGGGGGGCAGTGTCTTGCCCAAGGACACTTCAGCATGCAGGCAGGCAGAGGGAGGAATTGAACCTGCAACCTTCTGATTGGAAGACGACCGCTCTACCAACTGAGTCGTGCCGCATTAACGTCAAGTCAAACAGCAACACTGCTACAAACCTCTCTAAGGCAGGCAATAAGATCATCAGTGTCCTTTGCACGCTGTAACGTAGACAGTCTATGAGTAATTTGTTTTTCTGGAATTAAATAACCCACAAAGTATCTAAGTCCCTGTCCAATAAAGGTTTACTCCCCCATCAACTAAATGGAAACTTTCACTGTTTTGTTTATTTTCGATAGTTATCCATCTTCTTTGTCAACGTCTCAATTTATAAACAGTTTACTACTATCGTTTGTTTTTATCTGGTCTGAATAGAGAAATATTGCAGCCTGTCAAATATGCCAGAGCCCCTTCTGTTGAAAAATACCAGAAAATGACAAACTGCTTGTCAAGGAAATAAATTACTTTCAATATAACTGATGTGCCTTAAGAATGAGCGAAGATTTATGTTTTATTGAACTTAAGATATTTACTGCAATTTTAAGCTGGTCGGTTATTGAGAGCCTGACAGTGGTATCATTGCAGAAAGCTGTGACTTTTTATTATCACACTCTGCTTTATGATGCTGTAATGACACCAATTTTTATAATGACACCAATCGGAAAACCTTATACTAAGCTTTGTGCACCATGTTTTTCATCATCATCATCATCATCATCATCATCATCATCATCATCATCATCATCATCACGCCACTTTAGCTTAAATCGTACACACTGTATGCTCAATTACAGAGTTAAATCAACGATTGTCAGTTAGTTATCGGATGACTTGTTGGCTAGACAGAGGAGACAACCCACCTCGCTCGCTGGCGTCATCGACGAGCACAACCTCCACTAATAAGTGTCTGGGAGAGCGGGTGATGACACTGTGAACGGTCCGCAGCAGGGTACTCCATGCTTCGTTGTGAAACACAATGACGATGCTGGTGTTGGGCAGGTCGTCTGGGTACACCTTGGTTTTACAGCTGCCAGAACAATAAAAGGAGCAATTATCTGTAGATTCTGAGTTACAGGTCCATGGAGAGCTACGCTCACCCTTCTAAAGCCAAGAGTCGGAGCCTTTTTTCCAGTCCCTTAATTTACAGCTATGTGTATTGACGCATGTGAACAGCTCAACTGGAGAACAACTTTCACATCTAAAACGAGCAAATCTGAATCTGGGGGATGTTTTATGAGATTGAAATCATGAAGGGAAACGGTGCTTAGCATTGTAACCTCACAGCGAAAATGTTCCGAGTTTAACCCCGCTGCCTCCAGCTTCCGCTCACAATCTGAACACGTGCTTTGTGGACCAACTGGTGACTGTAATGTGTGTCTTTCTGTGACCGGAGACGTGTGCAGGGGGCACTCTGCCATTTGCAGTGTTGCCGGGGATACACTTCAACCCTTTATAACACTTGTCTGGATGAAGCAAGAAGCAATGAGAGTCATACCAAATGATTACATGATTTTCTATTTGTAATTTTCTGTATATTAAATGTTCGTTGATGCCAGACTTTCAAATAAATTTCACATCAAAAAAATTGGTGTTGAATAGCTTATAGAATCAATAAAAAGCATCAATGAGTCATGCTGGTTAAAGGCTTTTACTTGGAAAATGGAAGTCGATTTGTGGCATGTTGGATTAAGCATTGATCTTGAATGTGTGGGACCCAGCTTCAAATCCCAGTTGTGAAAACTAAAAAAAATCTGTGGCATAAACTGGGATGGCATACTGTAATGAGCCCTGGAGAAAAGAACAGCTGGACAGGCTAATACAGCATTAAATACTAAAAACATGTGTTTCTATAAAGTCTTTCTAAATTTCAAGTGTGAGTTCTTTTCAAACAAATATCAAATGAAGCAATATAGAAATGCTGGAAATAGACAGTGACATAAACTAGCAACTACTTTTAATGTGATGAAAAATCGGATCACAAGAAGGATTTATATATCCGCAAAAAAAAGATAAATACATTTTGACAGCTATGCTCTTGTCTTAATGTGAAGTCTGTCAAACCCAAAGGGTGGGAAAGAGGTGATCTGGGATTGACACCGTAGCACAAAGTACTGACTATATTGTAGAGGACGAGATAGATGGTGAAAGCAGCCTGTACGACAGGGGGCGTGGAAGCGGGAGGTGACACATTGAAAAAAAAACGCCACCTGAGCAGTCAGCAATAATCGTTCAGTCCGTCGATTCAATGTGACAGCAGTGACTGACACAACTAGGCCAGGAGGCTGCCTCTAAAACTAAATGTTATTGCTTTTTCAGAGGTAACAACTGGCAATTCTGCCACTTCTAGATCATTTTCACTGCACAGCTGGTGAAATTTTGCCGGGCTAAGCTGAGTTCCATCATGCAGCTGCTGTATTATTTATATTGCAAGAATGATGGAGCCATAATGGACAGAAGAAGAAAAGAATTTTTGAAATCAGCTGAATGTGGACTTTTCTACCATAATGGGGGTCGTTTTTGAGCTATGCAGTGAACTGGTGCTCAGATTTGCACATTTTCCTCATTGGAGAAAAACGTGGTTCTTCTTGGTAATGCAAAAAGAAATATTGATTTATCTCAGTTCAAAACGAAATGTGATGGCTCATTTCTCACATGACAGTTCGTCTTTGGTATCCACTTAATTAAAGTGACGAGGAAATGAAATCAGTAGACGAAAACCATGGAAAGCAAACATTTTTACATAGAAGCATTTCAAGTAATGCACTCCTGTTTCATACCAAAAAAATATCCTAAATAACTAATAGTTTAGTTTTACGGTCCAAATGTCAGGCTTAATGTACATAACTGGAGTGATATACAGTTTAACATGTCAGGTAATATATATATATATATATATATATATACAACATGTAATGAACTCAAAAGTTGGAAGTTCTATTTATCTATCAGAATGATTTAAGGTGATTTAACCCCTTGGATCACTGTCTGAAAGTCCACTGAGACTCATTTCCCAGCACTTAATTGAGCCATATAACACTTTGGTCTCAATACTGGATGAACGTCGAGCAAACCCAGCATGAGTCGGCACATATTCCAAAATGCGTCTCAGTCAAAATGTGCAAAAAGAACTAAAAGGAGAAGTGGACCAGCTGAATATATCTGCTGCTTGAAAAATGAGCACAGTGCCCTGAAATGTGTGATTTCTATCAGAGACAGCAGAGTCTGCTGGCAGCACAGGAGCAGAGTGACAAACGTAAAGCTGGCATGTCTTTGTCTGTGTACATGTTGGTATCTGCTGGTGAGAAGAGGTCAGTGCAGCAGTGTGATTCATGACTCTCCTCTGACAGACACCACGGCGTACTCACCCGTCTAACCTCACATCTGGCAGACTCCTGTTGAGCGCAATCATGTCGCTGGCCAGCAGGTTGAACTGGTTAATCTTAAAAAGCTCCTTCATTTTCTCCTGGTCATCCTTGGGGATGTTTACTGCCTTGCCCATCTCGCCAGGACCCTCATGGCTCCGAGATATCACCGCTGTAACATAGTGGACCAAAACAGAGACACTGTCACTTTGTTAAATGCATAATGTATTATACCAGATCATATTTTAGCTTTTATTGGTAAGTCCCAGCTTAGGGAAGTTCTATTTCACCATATTATTTATTGATTCGTTATTTACGAGCGGGAAATGGAGACAAAAAAGTAAATACATATGTGATGAACACAGAATATACTTGTTATGTTTATAGGATCACTTTCTCTAATGGTATAAAGAGAATAAAACAATTATCCACATCATTGTACGTATACCAGACCAGCTTTACTGCTATCAGAAAGTTTGGCAATACTAACATGTAAGCAGAGTGTGCCCATACAGAAATTGTGATGGTTCTCGATTCATTAAGAGGTCACACCATTAAAATCTGGGAGAATATGTTTGCATAAAAACCTTTAACACAGACAGTGCAGGCACTCTGCCTAAGCTCCCTTCTGGTTGCTTTGGCTTATACTGTCTGGATATTAAGTGCTCTACAGCCTGCCAACTATATTTAATTTCATTCAATGTATTAGGAAGGTTCAAAACGCAGCAACTACAGAAAATGTATAAATAGATGAACAGTAATATGAGATCACAATGATTCCTGCAATTGCTGTAGCCTTTTTTTTTTTTGTTCCACGCTCCTGCAGGCAGATGCATGCAAAGCATCAGCATTATCAGGATTGCTGCTGCAGCTGCACAGAGCTAGCTCCTTTCACCAAAGGTTATTTACCTATGGTGGATTTATGACTGTTCCCTCTCACTCTCTCTATTAATCTCTTAGAACAGGAGCAGTGATTTCCATGAAAAGGGGGGACACACAGTTCACATGAGCTGCGCAGCCCCTGGGTTAAGAGGATTCCCTACGATCCTTTGTGGAGACCAGCCGGATTGTTAACCTCAGCTAATCCGGCTCTTTTCTTTGCGGCGCTGCCGACACTCTCCGGTTCCACCGTGGATCGCATCTGATGGACGAGGCTCAAGAGTTGAGCTGGATGATTGAGCCAAGTGTCCATCAAAACCCATTCTCAGCCGGGCTGCAGTCCATCATTGTAGGAGTGGATAAACACAGCTCGACAAACATCTCACACGAAGAGGCCGTCAAAGCAAACCATCAATACCAGTTTGGGCTTCTGCCGGGATTGCAGTGGAACTGTCCAACACTAAGCTGTAATGTTTGATAGATGGAGCGCGAGTAAATTGTATTGATTTGATGGCTTGAAGATGGACTGTACCGGCCTGGGATCAACTGCACTTAACTGCTAACTTAACTTAATCCCGAGGAAATATTCAAGTTAAACGGAATAAAATGAGAAAAATTAAGTATTAAAGATTCAAATAATCTGTAGAGATTTCAGTTGAATTTGAAATGTGTTGTACTTGAAATACCAGGACTATTATTGAGGTATTGAAAATTAAAGTAAACCACCAGCTGTAAGCACTGCTGCACTCAAAAGAATTGAACTTTGTGTGAGGCAGTTTGAAGTACCGGTAGAAAGGACAATATTGTCAGGACAATTTTAGAAAGTTTTTTTGAAGCCAACAGTGAAATCCTCTGATGACTGAATTATTTGATAGGTGTACATGGCCATGGAGAGAATTAGGTGAAGGTGAGCGTGAGTTCACAATGGTTGGGATGGATTAAAGTGAAACTGATGTACCCAGGAAAACATTGTGAGTTTATTCACAAACAGAGAAAGGCAGGAGTTTGCATGCACAACTTAGAGAAACCTGTCACTTAACATTAAATGTTATGTGAAAACCTTCTAAATTTAGTTCCCCATTTAAAAATCTATGACTTCTTTTGTAAGTGCTGTCTGTGTGTCACATCAGTTAAAACTCTGCAATGAACTCCTGACTTGCGGAAGAGAGACCGAGGGACCAATACTACCACATGACTGAAGGTTTAAATTACATTTAACAGGAATACTTTTTGTTGAAAAATAAAACAAATTTGAAGATGAGAAATGTTAAATTTCCATTATCCGGGCGACAGAGATTTGGTAGGCCATCACTCATCAGTGCATCTGAATCAGGAACTTTTAAATGATGTTTGGTGTCTTTGTGAAATAAATGAAACATCACAGCTGATTGATAAATGAAGGTCTGTACAAACTCAACCATAAGAACAGGGGATTGGTTTCTTGCTGCAGGTGACAGCAGTCACTTCTCTAGAGTTCTATGTTTCACAAAGCATTGCAAAATCCCTCACTCACCACTCTATTCTATGTGCTCTGGTTATTATTAGAATTATTAGTTTAATTATTATTACATAATGTTTTCAAATAGCAGAATATTGCACAACCTATCAAGTGTTGGTGATGTTATCCGAAACGTCATTAGGTGCCAATTAAGGGCCGTTTACAGCAAAAACTCCAATCAACAAAAGGCATATGATGTTTGGAATTACACTGAAGCTATCTCAGGTATTGGCTTTACCTCTTAACTTCGCCCGTCCAGTATAAAGAAAAGGGAATTTCAAATCTGGGATGCCTTGAATAACATACATTTAGGGGGATTCATGCTCCATCCTCCTGACATATGATTACTGATTGTTCTGACTTGTAATTTCAGAACCACAATGACCTCAAGGTTTTTGAGTAAAAGTGTCTCAGGGATTTTGTGGCCTTATCTCAGCATATACTTGCCAATTCTTGATTCATATATGTGCAACAGTGGGAAGTACAGAAATGGCCTGATGAAGCATCATTTCAGAGGGTCAGGTGACAGAGCACATGCAGCTCATCCAATCCACCCTGCTGGGTTCCTAATAGCAGGCAATTGAGTAAGCAGAGGGCCATTCTACCATCCCCGTCAATGATTTTCCAGCTACTGTAACCATGACACATTTAATCTCCCTGCTAGAGAGTCAAAGTCTTAGTGCAAGTGGCTTTCAGGATCAGGAAACCGGATCCCCAATAGGGCATAGTCACAGGTCGGATCCGTCACTTGCACAAACAGGGTGGCTCCTCCGGTCCCGATCGTAACAGGTACCTCTTAGTTAAGGTCTGGCAATTGGCACATCGGTCAAGAGGCAACAAGACGAAAAGCTTGGATCTGCTCACATACGAGAGGCACAACTCGTATTCAGAGCTGATTGTTCAGTGAACTAAGGAATGTTGCTGATTAATTTTACACCGGGCTACACCAGGAAGCTAAAATCCTATAAAAGGAAATGCAATCAATGTAAAAGGATCTTAAGATGATGGAATTAATCCAATGTTTTAGCCTGTTGAGTCACTGATATACTGACACAGCTGTCCTAATGACATGAGCATATTGATCAAATAAGCTCAAAAGTATGTTGACGCGAAAACACTTAATGTTTTGCTGACACATACGAAATTAACTGTGTGTGTGTGTGTGTGTGTGTGTGTGTGTGTGTATGTATGGTTGGGGGGGGGGGGATATCTGACTGCATATCCTATTTCTGTGTTTCAGATGCAAGAGACTCAATCTCAGTAATGACAGTTTAGAGGGTAAGAAATTGTAGATCAGAGTGCAGGTCATCCATCTGGCTTCTTGTTTCAATTACAGCAAATGGGTTTTGATTGTACTTTGTCGTTCCTTGTTCAAATAAACTCAATACCATTGGTCCATCACTAGAGATGGGTACCAAACTCGGTACTTTTATAGGTACCGACCCAACATCTGGAAACCGATACCGGGTAGCAGTACCGTATCGGTTCAAATGTGAAAGGTACCCATCCCTATCCGTCACACGACCCAGAACATAACCAGCATCCGCTGTACTAGCGAAATCTTCCAGCAGCTCCATCGCAGCCGTGTGGGAGTTTTGTTTTGTCTTTCTGTCACATAACATTGCAATTTTATCTGAAGGGTTTCTTCTTCTGTCAGACGTTGTCTGGCATTTGCAGACTCCCTCAACTGTTATTTTGTCTTCTCAAATCTGACAGTAGAAATGGCAAACGAGAAGTCAAGTGTTTTAATAGCGTTTCTCCACTTTGTCGGCATCAATTATTTCATTTCAGATCCTTAGCTGGAGAAGTCGGTCTGATGGGTCCCTAATGACAGTTCCCGACCTCATTTACAAGTTCAGATGATGCAATTTAGGTCCAAAAAGAGAAAGAAATTAAACTCCTTCATGCAAAAGTTCAACCTTTCGCAGAAGTCAGTCGTTATCACATATTGATGCATTCATTCGCATTTAAAAAGAAAAGTGTCCAATAATACCAGCATGGAGAGTACCTGAAGAACTCCGCATGTGATTCATTTTTAATTTAAGTGTTAAACACATTAAGTGCTCCATGTTTCACTGACTTTCTTCCTATTTTGTGAAAAATAACACAAAAATTATTAGTCGTGTCATTTTGATATGATATTAACTGGAGAGCTCAGGATGTTGGTCACATTTGCCGCTC
Source organism: Lipophrys pholis (assembly GCF_963383615.2). Taxonomy (NCBI): domain Eukaryota; kingdom Metazoa; phylum Chordata; class Actinopteri; order Blenniiformes; family Blenniidae; genus Lipophrys; species Lipophrys pholis. The sequence goes on from NC_137632.1 coordinate 14,222,568, forward strand.
ACAAGGCATCTTGCACTTTATACTATTGGTTGTAAAAGAGTTCCCTGACTGCCGAAGCTGAATTATTATTAGGTTGAAGATTCGTCTTCTCAAAAATGCGCACGTATCTCCTGGCAGATTTTACATTGTGCTCTTCGTCACATGGCTTCCAACGTCCTCCGGCTATTTTTATTCACATTTTACTTAGAAAAAGCTTGCCGAGAAGTGCTGCACAGCTGGAGGCTCCTGTTCGGGTTCAAACCACTCTCACGCCTCCATACATTACCTCTATTTCTTCCTTCTGCTGCTTTGCCTCCTGCCTGCAACCCGAGCACAGCTGGCATCACATTATAGATCAGAGAGGCTCGTCTTTGAACCGTCAACACGCAGAGTGCTGTGACACTGCTCTGATGTGCACTTTAATGCTCACAGCAACATATTATCATTGTACGCAACATAGCAGTAAGCACCTCTCCTAAATGCAACCGGGATCAAATTCTATGTTTTAATATATCTGAGAAGGTACAAGTTCCCAGGGAGTAATGGCATTTCTCTAGCGAGTATAGAAAAGAAAATATTTATCCCACAAAAGCATTAAGCCAAACAACTTGTGAAGCCATAATTAAGCCGTTCTCACCTCGGTGTCTCGTCATTACAGTGATGCACTGTACATGGTAATAGGTTTCAATCATTGCCATTAAATTACAGCCATCTGCTCAGAAAACAGATGGAGATACAACATGACAGAATGATTACTTCCTAGGTATAATTAGGAAAATGATGGAAGCCATTAATCTTTCTTCTCTCATTGTTATCAATGATTTGTCCTTGTCGATTAAGGTTGAAGAGGAAGGTCTCCAGTAAGTCGTGTGGTTCAGAGAGGGAGGCACTGATGGAAAGACTGGACGCCGACCTGAGGATGAGGAGGTTTTCAGAGGGAGTGAGCAGAGTGGACCGGATTGAGAATGAGAACCTTAGAGGGACAGCTCGGGATGGGCAGTTTAGTGGGAAAGCGAGAGATACGAGGTTGATGTGGCTTTGTCATAAGAGATGATAGCTGTGTTTGGAAAAGGATGCTGAGGGTGAAGCTGCCAGGCAAGAGAAGAGTCAAGCGAGGAGTTTCATGGACGCAGTGAGGGAGGAAGGAGGACACAGAACACAGAAACTGTCTGGTGCAACCCCGGACAAGAATATGGCAAAAAGAAGAATTATTTTAAAGCAAAAGGTTGTGACAGCTGTTGATAACTCAGATCAATTGATACTGTGATGAATCCCAATTTCCTTTTTTTTTTGTTTTTGCAAACAAAGAAAAAACGAGTGTACTTTTTAATGATCTAAAAATATCCCGGGATGATTCCTTTTGATTGTGAACCTCTCTGTGTGGCTGATTGCAAATACAAAAATAATATAATAATGTTGTATTTGGTCTTCTGCGTGAGGCAGAAAGCAGCTTTGAACACATGTTAAAAGCATATTTAGATTTTTTTTGAAAAAGGAGAAATTAAAGGGCAAATGAATATTTGAGCCTTGAACTGCCCAAATTATCAAATGAGAGTTATGTAACGTTTTCGACTATGGAAGAACTGGCTGTGGGGGAAAATCTAAATCTTCTTAACAATTCATCAGTAAATGCATACGAATTCCACAAAAGCCCTCTTACTCAAATAATTACACACTGTTAGATTGGATTAACTTCAGGGATTTAGTTGGTTTATCTAGACATGAATAGCCTTTACAACAAGTGAATTTTAGTATCAAAAACTATTCAGCTGTTCTTTTCACTTCATGAAGAGAGAGAGAAAAAAAAAAAAAAAGGTCCCACTGAATTATTAAATGTGAAAGTCCCATAATGTGGACACGAGCCGAAGTGTAGCCGTCTTTCCACAAACGAGACATCACTGATTTTACAGATATTGTCCACTAATCGAGGAAGATACAATTCAGCCAAACGATGCACCGCAACTTCTGCCCCTCTATAACGACTAAAAGTGATATATTATAATCAGAATGATCTTAGATTGGGATAAATACATGTATAACAAAAAGAGATGCAGCAGGAGTTTTAAACTGAGGCACAGATTAGAACTTAATGGGCTGGGTTATGTTAAAGGGCTCGTAAAGTGACTCAGAGAGCTGAGTGATTTTCAATATCTGTAAAACTGAATTCAGCAGGTTTTTTTTGTACAGTTTAATGAGTGCATTACTTACTACACTGTACAATGTATATAAATGAAGCCGACCAAGAATCGAGCGACTGTTGCAACAGCATTTACGCTCAGGGAAACGCTTTGCTATAAAAGTTGAGCGGAAAATGTTGACGTCATCCAGCCTTTCACGTCCTTGTGAATCTGACAACTATTGTTTTGGCGTTGCGTTGGATTTCAAGCCAAGTTTTTTTTTTCAGCCACATTTGTATTTGTTAGCAGCTGCAGCCGATGCAAGACTACAGATTTAAGCCACAATTGGAGATATTGCCATGAATGCCCAACTTTTATTTTTCCCTGAGATGGTCGAAATCGCAGAGTACAGCCGTTATTAAACTGCATAATGATTTCTTTTGGATGTGCATTTTTTTGAACGTAGGATGAGTGATATTACATTGAACACAGCGAGAGACAAGGAGACGATTTGTTGTGAAAAATATTGAAAATCTATTTTCTTTAATTGTTTGATATGGATTCGGAGATTTTATTCAATTGCATGGGGATGTTTGAGGAGAGTTTGCCCAAACCGCAGAGGAGAGATTCGATAATCAAAGCAAGTGTTATTCTTTTAAAGCATCTCTCTCTGATGAAGCGCAATGAGGCACAGAGAGAAACAAATGCATTAATTCACATTGCAGATATACCCTGTGTCTACGTGACTGAGCACAGCATCCTTTCTTTTAATTCTTTCCAGCATGTCTTCAAACAACCATCAGGTAAGCATACAATCTCGCATTAACATGATGGCCAGGTGCCACTCGCAATAAACTTTATTATTGTGAAAGGAAAATCACTGATTTGAAGCTAATCAGGAATTTAAGGCTGACATTCTTAAAAAGGTTATTATACACCTGGTAACCAGACACTTTGCATCACTCAACCATTATCCCCTGTGGGGAAAACAATCCTCGTTATGTTGCAACAAAACCTCAGTCAGATATTACATAATGAAAGTAATGATATTGTTATTGATGTTTATTCATTTGATTATTAGATGTTAAGTGATTTGGACAAAATGGTAATTCTTCATATTTGATCCTTCGGTTTTAAATGAATAGTAGTTGCACTATTATTTTGTAAGTCAGTGAAAGAAAACTTGGTGAAAGCTTATCAGGATTTGAATAAAGAACCAGAAATGAACTTCCAAATATGTGTCAGATTAAAAATTACATTTTCAGCTGTGGGCTAAATAATGCATGAGATTATACTGAATAAAGATTAAATGTTAAACACGTGCCATTGGGGGGGACTGTCTGAAATCATTCTTACAGATAGTTGATATATTCATAAAATGTGTAATATTTAACATTAATCTCATGAGCAAAGTAACTCCAAAGTCCGAGGAGCTCTCAGCTCTCCCTCATTCGAACCTTAAAAGCAGATTAGTAAGCCTCTTAGAAACCTGGCTCCTGAGGGCATGTAAGGAAATGAACCCGGCTAAAGAGACGGTGTGCTCGGTTGATCTCAGGAACTGGCTTCGAACCACGCAAACACTGCTTTAAACTTACAACACGAAAATAATGGAAACGCCATCAGCCCTGTGTGGCAATCTAATCACAACTGAAGACCAAGGAGCATTAAAAATAGTGTGTCACCTTCAACGTCGTCCGTGCCGCCGTGAGTGGGAGATGTCGGGACTCACCTCGGAGGGCAGGCAGCAGCGAGCGGTCCTTTCTGTCGTCACATTTGTTGCACTCGCTGAAGTACAGCAGCAGAAACACATCCACCAGCACCCACACTAAGGAGGTGGTCAGCACCACCTTGCAGTAGACGAACCGCCGCATCACCTCGCCGGGAGGTCAGCCAAACGGGGATGTTGGCGGCGAGCGCTCGGGAGCCCTCCAGCTGCTAATGAGGTGTGTGAACTCTGGACACGGGGTGAGGAAATGGGGGCAAGACTTTGCAGCTTCGACCAGGTGGTGTCATCCTTCAGGAGGGAGGAAACAAAAAAAAGAATAAGTCAATGAGACATAATAGTACATCTAACAGCAGAGGGAAGATTACTGGAGCTTACGGCTTAGGATTCTGCCTGAAAATGATATCATTCCATTTGTTTTATGACGTCTGTTGTATTGTTTCTGTGTGCATGGTGTGAAATAGCAGCATCTGAAATGTTGCAAGGGCCTTGATGGTACTTGGATCAAAAATGTCTCGCATGTTTTTTGCAGCCAAAGTCGTCCTGTGTGATTTGTGACGTTGGATTTTCACAAGAACATTGTTTTTCCAAGACCAATGTTGACTGATAGGGTCTTTATTTAAAAGGGTTACAATTCAGAAAGACTCCATAAAAAAGTAAATTAATGTATTCAATACGATTAGGTTAATTTGTTACCAGCCCAAAGACAACAACCAGCCCTTGTTTGTACAGAAACTCCATCATTTATTGTTTAATTCAGAGTGAGTGATCACTAGAGGGTTGAGGGGTTTTTGTTTGAGGAATAGAGTGAATTTAAATCATGGTTTTATTATGGATTTTTAATGTTGTTGTTTGGTCAGTTATTTTCAAGCATTTTTCTAGAACTTCATTGTGATAATTTAGAAAAAAGAAACAAAAGGAAAATGCCAAGTATTATATTTTGGGATATGGTATTTTTGTGATTTAATAAAGTTATGAGAAACAATACAACGAAGGCTTGAAATAGTATATTTATTACATTTTAATCACATTTTGATTTATATGAAACATTTTTTTCTCTTTTCTATTGCATGTACCTGTATCTGGACTGTCATCACATTAGTTTTCAAGCTTGTTTTATTTTTTTTCAGTTTCACTTCAAACATTTTTACTTTTGTCTTCATTACAGACATTTCTTTCTAGCTTTACTCCATTTAGTCTCTGGATTCATTTGTAAAAGTATTCTTATTAGGGGAACTGGTAATTCTAGTGAGTGATGTTAAGCATCGCTGTTATCATGTTAGTCATTTTAATAAATATGTATGTCAGTAGTTTAAAAGGGGGATGACAGTGACACCTGTAAAGTAGTACAAATACAGTACATCTCGGCACCTGTTGTAAGAGAGATCAGTCATCCCCTTTCTCAAGGGGTCAGTTTCATCTTATTTAAAAATGCGATTGTAAAAGTACCCGGCGGGACACATTTCTTTTCGACAGTTCCTGCGAAGGCCAACATATTTACTGTACAGCCAGTACAGTAAATAAGATCTACTAATATTACTGCTGAGAGTATCCGACTTTACCGTAAATCATTCAAGGACCGAAATATAAAATCTCCACTTTCTTATCTTCACTGGTTTTATATGTGTGTTTACTGCCTCCCAGCCGCATGCAGACTTTTACGAGAAGGACGGTCCATTGGAGGTCACACCCAACTTCCTGCATTAGACTGACCACAGACCCTTTACATTCTTCCATTTGGAAGGATGAGTGAGTGCTCATTTCCCCCTTTACAGGCTTCTCCCACTTCATCCGTGGTGCAGCTAGAACCATCTGGGAGAACCTTAAGACCAGACTCAAATTGAGGAGTTTGAATTTCTCATCGGCATGGGATGTATGCCTCACAACATTTCAGATGAAAAACAACATAATTTCCTGTCAAACAGGATTTCTACTCCAATGAAATGATTGTTGTTGTTTTTCGTTGCTGTTGAAAGGCTTGTCCAAAGTATGATCAGAATAGAAATAGTAGGAAGGGAAGGAAAAAAAAAAGGCTTTCAGCGAATCAAATGCACAGAATCAAACACATGAATAGCCAGGAGTCTTTAAGCATGCAGAACAGGAATACAGGCTTTGATACACACTTTGCTGTGGAGCACATATATTTTTCATTACACAGTGGAGCAAAACAACAGAGCCTCTCCATATTCCTAAAAACTGAACACACACTGAACATGATTGTCTTTTGAATCATAAATTTACATGGGCATCATTTACATTACTAGTTACTTTTATAAATAGTGGAAAATGCCTCCGGCATCTCCCGCGGGGAATCTGACCGTTTCCCTTATCTTCCACTTGCAGCATGGTAATGACCGTGCGCCCCACACACACACACACACACACACATACAGTCACAGACACACACACACACACACACGCACACATACAGACACACACACACACACACGTACTCTGTCTTAAATGTCCATCACAGAGGCTGACACGGCTGTCCTGGGCTAACTCCTATCTCATTCAAAAACAAGGCAAAGTCTGTCCAGCCGCACCGGGACTGGCATCCCAGTGCAGTGGATGATTTCAGACAGAATTCATGCACCTTTCAGTGCATCTTAACCCCAGCAGACATCTGTACATCAAGATTGCATCTAATAAGTGTAATCAAATAAATGGATAAATCTCTGCTGAAACCCAAGTATGTGTAGGATATCACCTTCACACACGCACACACACACACACACACACACACACACACACACACACACACACACACACACACACACACACACACACACACACACACACACACACACACACACACACACACACACACACACACACACACACACACACACACACACACACAAACAGAGCAACGATGATTCTGCCTAATGTTGTCTGTTTGCATCTCAAACCATCTGCTTTGGTTCATCTATGGCAAACATGTTTGGCTACGACACCACCAAACACACTACCAACAGCTTGATGAAGTCCTGTCCGGAGATATCTGACTCAATCAGTCGAACCATCTGCACAGAGGAATAGTTCCTGTCTGCTATGCACCGCTCTAAAAATACCTCACTTTTTTTTTTTTTTTTTTTTAAATGACACTGTTCCAGTCTTGTCAAGACGAGTTTCACTCATTAGGTATCAACTGCTTTCACAAGTGACAGATAATTGTTTTGTTGGATGCACTCTTTATTGTGAAATGCCTGGTGAAACGCTACAAGTTAAATTAAGCACTGCCTAATTATTCAACGGGATAATGAATTCTCTGATGTGAAATGAAAGGTTATTTAACAACTTGTGTTCCACAGTAATGCAACAAGACACACCTCACATTAGCATGGAGCCGTGACGGAAGCTGGACAAGAAAAATGATCAAGGTGGTTGTGTTTGCACCTTTGTTTCTCTCCACAAACAATAGCCATGACCTTCGTCAATGAGTTGCCATCCTGTCTGTGTGGCGTAACGCATCAACGCTTTCTCTCTGGGGTTAATAAAGTATTTCTACACTGATTAACCAATCGTCAAGTACGTAGCTTATAGGTACTTCAATATTTAGTGGAGAAAAAAAAAAACACTTTAAAGTTCTTACCCCAGTCAAACACAGGCCAAGAAATATAAATCCTCCTTGGATCCAGCCCATGAACTTGTGCACTTCGCTTTCTAGTGGCTCCCAATTCTGGGTGCCGACTCCCATTGGCAAGGTAGTGAATGTTGGGTAATGGGGCCCAGATATCATGAGATTGGCTGTAGGTTTTACCTGCTCTGGGGTTGTTGGAAATAGATCCACGCATGAACTTTGTGAATTTGTTCCAATAGAAACCAGGATATGAATTTAGTTCTGGGGTCATTTACCTCTAAAGATAAGACCCTGAACACAGTGTTAAAAGGGTTCTGTGGCGCTGAACATATCTGACTGGATGACTAGTCATATGTTTTACCAGCCACATTATGAAATATTGTGCACTCTTCCTTCATTCATCACCACTTTGCAAGCATTTCTGGCACTTTTATTTCATGTTGCCACCACGGGTCGTATCATCTCCAGCACTGTCTCAACCAACCCATTTACTATACAATGAAGAATCTAAATACAAAACAAGCTGTACCTCCTCACTGTTTACAGTCATCAAATACACATGCAGATCTTTCCATTGATTTTATGGTGTCATTGCTACATGACTTTCCTCTCATGGCAATCCCCCTGGATTGGAGGTGTTGTGCATTTATGTTAATTGCTGTTTCTTATATCATCAGCCAGGATGAATCTCTGTTCCACATTGGAAATGCAGGCAGTCAAAATGTGGCGTTTCTTTACCGGATATGAGGGAACTGCTGCAAAGAAAAGTTAGAAATCACTGCTGTGATGGACATTTTGTTCATCTATCCTTGGTCCTTGGAGCTACTCTACTTAATGAAGCAGTATTTTCAAAAGGAATCCTGGGCTTTCCTTTAATGTGTTACAGCAGCATGCTGGACCCAAAATGAGATGAAATTCACAAAAAGTATTTGAACTACCCAGTTTGTAAAACAGTGACGTGCACAAGTGCTGAGCATACTGGCCCTGTTGTACCTCACGTTTAAAACGGTCACGCCAAACGCAAAAGGCGAGACAGTACATATCAAACAATGAACACTTAAGTTTGAATCATAGGTAACCCACCGGCATTTGATACCAGTGCCAAAAACTCACCATCTCAAGTGGAGAAAATTGCCCAGCCATCACATGAACAGTAGGTGATTAGAGGGCTCATCTCAGTAAGCTCATTAGGCCAATGACTGTAGCTTATTTTATAGGATAAACAACACAAAACATTAGGGTTTGTAAGGCACTAAACATAGGGTCATGCTGATAATTCAAAATGATATGTGGTGGTGTCATCTATGCAAACATGAGGGATCAGTCCACCTTCATGTCAATGCATATTAGGCCTATATTGCCCCCCCCCCCCCCCCCTTCAAAAGGAAAATCACAATTTATGGAAGGATGGGGCATAAATAAGACGAACAAACACTGTCACAACCAACAGCAATGGAGCAATAGACGCTCCTTTCCCCTGAGGACACACAGATAATATACACGGGGTTTTAAGCTCAGCCGTCACATCAGCAGCATGGTCACCATTTCATGCTGAGATTATTTTTTTTTTTTTTTTGGAGCGATGAGTCCATGGCACTATTTTTGCAGCGTAAGGTGGCACGCGTCAACAGAAAAAGGAGGACACTCGTTGCTTACCTAGATTATAGCTGGAGTGAACTGGTGACCCGCCGCAGCCTCGCGCTCAGGCAACGTGTTGAACGTGGCCAACATGACCGAGCGCGCAGTAACGAACCACCAAATCCAAAGTGTGCAAACTGAGCCTGCAGCACGTCTGGAGAGCGACACCTAAGTTAGAGTCCATCTCTGGAGCGGAGTGCAGTCCACAGTCCGTCCAGCAAAGCCTCTCATGGCTCCTGTCTGGACTACGTCTTCTTGGTTCGTTTCTGGTCGACTCGCAGAAATAGCATGAGCCGATGCGCGTTTTGGTTTGTTGTTGTTGTTTTATTTTTTTTGCCTCCTGCCTCCTGCGCGCTGCGCACGTCTTTCCCCGCACCTGTTCTCCCAGTGAGTATAACGGTAAAGAGGACAGGCGAGATAATTCTCAGCGCAATCTAACCTCAGCTCAGACCGACCTGCGAATGCCCTGCGCCTCCTCTCTGATTGGCTGACAGCCACGTCGCTCACGAGGGGAGCGTCCGGGCCGTCTGGTAAATGTAGGCGCTTCGCACGCCGCGCCAGACGCAACACACCAGAATTTCTGTCAAGCTGCAAGTACAGATTGAGTGACTGACTGAGCATCTCTGCACTCAATGTACAGTATTGATGGGGATTGAAAGAACACCGTGTTACTTTTATACACTTGCCCGGGAAATTTGCTGTGTTTGGACTTGAACTGGCACTCAAATCTTGTGACCTTATTTAAGTTCTTTCCTACCAATGTGCTGCAATATAATATAATATAATATAATATAATATAATATAATATAATATAATATAGTTATATGATATAACATAACATAACATAACATAACATACTATACTATACTGTACTGTACTATACTATAACATAACATAGCATAACATAACATAACATAACATAACATAACATAACATAACATAACATACTATACTATACTATACTATACTATACTATAATATAATATAAAATAATATAATATAATATAGTGTATCTCCAAAGTTAACAGGGGTTGGCTTCGGAATACTATGAATCTGAACTAGTCTTGGGGAGTCTTGTAATATGGTACAGAGAGTAGATGCGGGTTACTTCAGATAATCTGGCTCTTCCCACTGGGCAAAAACATGTATTAGTAGAAATCAATGACTCTCAATTGCCAGTTGATGTGAATGTCTCTCTTCATTTGCCCGGTGATGGACTGCCAGTGTGTTTAGGGTGTACGATTCCTTTACCCAGAGCCAGCTGTGATCACCTGGACAATGTCAAATTAGTGGTGAAAAGGATGAAGAAAATAATAATAATTAATTTATCACACTATGATCAGTCTACAGTAATTGAGACAGAGAGATAGACACTCGAAAGTGAAGAGGGAAGTTTTTTTTTCTTTCTATTTTACATTTCCTATTTTTGGATCTGTTTAATTATCTAAATATTATTTTTCACACACAAATCCTGAAAGGCACCAAGACGATCATTAGAAGCCACATTAGAAATGGCAATATCTGCTCTCTGCTTAAGTGTAATTTAGCACTCATTACTGCATCTGGTTTGACTGATGAGATAATGCAAATAGATGCTCTGAAGCAATATTATGGAAAAGTATGAGAGGATAAGCCCCCACCTCATAGACCATATTATGTCACCCAACTTGTCTAATTCTCATGTAGCACTTGCTTCTTCTCAGGCCAAGTAGTAATCTTTGGTTAAATGGTACGTTTATTCATATTTTCCATGTAGGATATTATTGTCAATGGTTGTTTGGATCTAAATGTATGGTTTCACACTAAGCTACATTACATTATTTCAATTAGAATCTATTTCAAATACAGTTCTAAAATGTGTATTCTAATGAGGAAATTGTATAATAGTTTTACCCTCCAGTGAATCTTTGTGTCACAATTGTTTCTCTATAAATGTAAAGGAAAAACTAAAGAAGCATCTCTCTAACCCCTTCAGTTTTCCTGCTGCTGCAAACCCCTGAAGCTCTCTGGAACCCCATCTTAAACTTTGAAAACCATCCATCCGTCCATATTTCACGTTGATTAACCCTGTTGAGGGTTGTGCGATGCTGGAGCCGATCCCACCTTACAAAGGGTAATCGTATCACAGGGCAAACATGCAAACTCCACACAGACAGGCCCAGCCAGTGTTTGAACCAATGACCTTCTCGCTGTGAGAGGAGAGTCCTAGAAGTATAACACTAATACGAGTGAACTAATGTTGTCTTTTAATCCATATAAGCTACAGAAGTGTCACAGAAACAGTATTCAATTGAAAATTACTACAAACGTTTTCTGTTTATTAAGTTCAAAAATTGTTGCAGATCATAAACATGCAGAGTAAAAATATTGCATTGATGGAAAAATATCTCGTAATTTTCTCTCAATTTGCATTAAATTGCATTCAAGTTACTCTCAAGGAATCTTTAAGTTAATGTTTGCTTTTTCATTATGCACTTGCTCTAAAAACAATAGTAAGACCACTAAAGCAATTGACAGCCAGGAAGGGGTATAAAAACATGGAAATTGTCGGCATAAATTGCATACAACTTGTGTGTGCACAGCTATAATTCATTCTATTTTCACAAAGACAGCGTGTTTTTTTACCCCACAGTGTTTTCAGGGCAGGCTTTTGCTGGGTCGTTCCTGAACAATGCTGCCATCTGCTGCTACAGATCGCAGTGAAACATTATTCTGGGTGATGTGGTAAAATAAATCTGATCTGGGCGTTTAATTTACACCCAAATAACAATGATAAGCCTGTCAATAATGTAAAAAGCGCAGACTCTCAAATGAACACGTGAAACTTGTTCTGCAGTTTGACTGGACTCAAGCAGTCTGCAGTCTGTGCACAGAGATGTTGGTATCTCCTCCATTCATTACTGGATACACATAATCCAAGCGGAGTGCTCGTACCAAATTCAAAATGTCCACCAGATGTCAGTGCCCGCTCAGGTGCTGCTTAAGTAATGGAACAGTAGAAAATGGCTTTGCAATTGCTTATAATAGAAAATGACAAAAAGAAAAATATTTGGTGATTAGGAGACATCTGTATTTTACATGATAAGGATAAATCCATGTCCTATAATTAATGATATAACAAATATGACTTTAAAGTAACAGTTATAAAGTGATACACGTTAGGAAAGGGAACACTTGCATTAGATTCATAAGCCCAACCAAGTTTTCTTGTTTTTTCTTGTATATTATTTCAACTGAAAGGCTTTATCCAGGTGCACCGGTTGGGAGGAACTTATGTTTCAACACACAGGCAAAGCATAACAGCTGATTATTACCTCAAAGTTAAACAGAATTGCCTCATCGTGTTTTCTATATGTATTTACAAATATTAAGTTGGAAAGTACTCATTTGACAGTTTACAGTACTCATACTGTGAATGTTGGTGCACTTAAATGAGACTCATTTATAGTGCACAGGCATATCTAATGACAGTAGTTTCACTTCCTGCCACAGCAAATAAAAATGTTGCTGTGAAAAAAAAAATGATGAAAGGATAAATTGATTATTGATTGAAGCCTGTGGGATTTTACAAACCACCCCCTCAGACAAGAAACTTTGTGACCTAATTTCATAAATGATCTACCATTGCTTTAGCACAACACAAATCCCTTAAAACATTATGATCTCTGCAGAAGAGCTATCATGTCATCAAATACAGCTTTGAACGTGACCAGTGTTGTTGAATGGTCTGGAGCAGGCGATCCAGAGAAATGTTTCTGTGGAGACACATGGGGTAAAGTTAAACTCAGAAAGACACCAAATGTAATAAAGAAATCTATACCTCGATTGGTTCTCTGACATTTTCAAAGAATTGGAAATATTTTAATAGCATTCAGTGAATGACTCCAGCTAGTTTTCTGGTTTCGGCATTAATTATTTCTCTGAGTGAATGACGTTGTCATTATCCACTGTCAACATACTATTTGCAGCATCAAAATGCTGCTTGGATTACATACGTGTCCATATCCATTCATCTTTTGTTCAGCTTGAGGCAGGGTACACCCTGGACATGTCACTCAGGACAAACACTTTATCACATTGACATTTCCACCAACAAGCAGTGTAGAGTCGTCAGTTAACCTCAGATGCAAGTTTTTGTACTTTGGGAGAAAAAATTTAAAAATAACCAACATGTGTATAAAGTAAGAACTTACAAACTTCACACAGAAAGCACACACGTCTTGTCTCAACATAGGAGATTGTCACTATGCAGCAGGAGTACTAGCCACTACACCACTATCACTTACATTTATCTCTCTTCAAATTACTTTCAGGGGCAACGAGTATTTCTTTTTGCTGCGATGGGTAGCGAGTTTACGTAATGATTGACATCAATTAGTGTGGGAGTAAGTGACCTTTCAGATTTCAGGGGGCGGAGCCACCAAGAAAGCTGAGATGAGGTGAATAACTTCTAAATAATGTGTTGTATTGAGTTCAGTTCATCACATCATTAGAAGATTCCAATAGACCCAACATGTACATATCATTAATACATATCAAAAGTAATACAGCAGGACATGCAAAACAATCAAATGTGCACAAAACGCAACAGACTTACAAGTCGCTCGTGTTTAACATAAATGTCTATATCTCAAGAACTCTGGGGGGGGGAAATCAGTTGTTACAGATAAACATGAGTATCGAAGGCAGTTCCACATGATGTAGGGCATCAAAAGAGCAGCTATTTACAGAGGTATGCATATGTATGTGTGCAGAGAACATTAAATAAGAGATAAGCTTCCATATATTTTCAAATACAAAAAAAACAATGGAGGTTTTTGAATCAGTGAGAATTTGAAGCATATGATGCAACAGAATCATGTTTTTTTTTTTTGTCCTCACAAATAAGATATTACTGAGATTTCTATTTCTTTTTTTTTTTCCATATTTTTGTTTGCGATGAGAAAGAGCTTTATGTATTGAGGCAACTAGGCTTACAGTTTTTTTTTATTTCCATTTGTCCTACTTGTGGGTTTTGTGAAAGTATTTGTGTTGCATGCCTGGAAGAAAAATCAGGGTTAAGGTAAGTGATAAAGATGCCAATAATAAACCATAACCATAAACATAACCCATAAACACGTTGGCTTGCCTCTGACATGGGGGCAATTGAAACCGACTAATGGAGTATCTAATGAACCACGAACTCATTTTGCATTAATGCATGCATGTAAACCCACAAACTGACACGCGGCAGGTCACAGACGCACAAACATACATAACAGACGTGGTACAAAATGTCCTACATAACCTACACGCACTTTGGGGCCGAGCGCGCTCGCAGTGTGGCCGCGTGGCGGCGCTCTTGTCGTGTCGTCCCGTTCCTGTCTGAGCCAGGTACAGTCTGGCTATTTAACCGCGGGCTTGGCGGATTCATTCCGCTTTGAAACTGCCAACGCGCCACCACAGCAAACCCTCCCCGGCGACGCGATGCCGACGCGGCGTGTTGAACTCCAGAAGAGCTGCGCGTTATGATCTGACGGAACTTCTCCAACTCGCCTCCTCCTCATCCTCACTTCTCACCGGATCGCCGTTCCCCTCTCTCTGAGGGATTGTTCCGGGGCGCGCCTTTCTTCATCCACCTCTCGCACTCTCTCTCTCATCTCTGGCGCTGAAAGTTTCACAGTGGAGAAAAAAAACTAAGTCCGAATAAAAGTAGAGATGAATAACACCGGGTTTAACCAGACTGAGAGCGGACTATTCAACAAGACCGGGGAGTTTTTCTGCTGCAACTTTTCCTCGGTGGTGACCGATAACGGCTTCGTGGCGGCCGCTCCCGACGAGAGGAGCCTCTTCATCATGAGGGTCGTCCAGATAGCCGTCATGTGCGTCCTGTCCCTCACCGTGGTGTTTGGCATCTTCTTCTTGGGCTGTAACCTTCTCATTAAGTCCGAGGGGATGATTAACTTTTTGGTGGCCGACAGAAGACCGTCAAAAGAAACGGAGGCGGTGATTGTGGGAGCTTACTGACTGACACTCTGATCACATTGGAGACACGAGAGGTGGTCCGACTCTGTGAACGTGGCCCTGTTTTTATATTGGTCATTAAAAAAAGAAAAAGAAAGAAAAACTTCTAAGGAACGGTCACCATATAGAGGAGGTACCTGAACCTTGCAGGTGACTGACGCTCACAGATGGTCACCGTCTCGTGATGCCTTTTTAATGCCAATAAAGACTTGTTCATCTTCGAGAGGTATAGTGCGCTGCAAGCCTCTGTCAAGTATTCAGGCATGCACTGTTGTGATTTCAGTAGATTTGTCCAGCAGCGATCTTTGTCCTGTTGGTGGCAAAGTCTTTGTATTTGCTGCTTAACGATAAACATCTAACATTGCAAACGCAATGGGAAACTTAATGTGCACATGTTGTATATTTTGCATACAATATGCAACAATTATTCTCTGGATCTCCTAGTGATAACTGTATGAGTGTATGTGCGTGGGCGGTGGAGAAAGCCCTGCATCCCGTGTATGTTGTTCATTTGAATAAATTGATCCTGTAATTAAAGCTTTTCTTTATAATTAAGGTTTATTTTAATAGCATGAATATTTTCCCACCACAACCTCTGTCAAGCATAATTGAAGATTCAACAGCAAAAAATGGCAAGCTCTTAAATTTCTAGTGCTTTTAAATTCAGAAACGCATTCAGAAATTACATTTTTATGTTACCAAGACACACCGAGGGTAATTTATTAATTTCCTGAGGAAAAAGCGGCTTAAATTTACATAGATACATGTTAATGGCAGACAGAAGTCTGGTTCACCAAAAGACCATATCCTTCCAATTCAAAGATGAATTCAAATCACTTTATTGAATGTTCTGTCGCTCACTGAAAAGGTTTAGTCCAAATGGCATCAATATTTTGTAAGAGTCCTTGTCATTATTGGAGCTGTCTGGGTCCAGTTTTGATTTTTATGCACAGTTCCACATCTTTCCTCCTTCTGTCAAAACACCTGCCATCCTCTGCCCCTGACTCACCTGGACACCCGCTCCCCAGGAGCTTCGAGAATGGCTTGTCTTGTCAACCCGGGGAGGAAGAAGCCATCAGGCAATATGCTGCTGTCTGATTGCCCACCTGTGCTCCGGACACAGTTAAAAAAAAAAGAATCTCAATTCATTTTCTCTGAAAATGTCCTTCACCAAAGTAACAACCTCCTACAGTTTTGATTTTGTGATCTGTCTGTTTGATAAAGTCCTATTCTGTGTTCTGATGGAGGCCCACATGCTGGTGGTGGCTGAAAAGCTGCTCGACGCGCAATCAATTCACTGTGAACTTCATTTTAAGCATAGTATGATAAAGAAAATGTCATTTGTTTTAAGTCAAAGTTAGTCTTATCAAGTGCTTTTTTTTCTGGATGAAAATTAGTAACCGCTGCCATGTGACACCAAGTTGTGACAATGTGGGAATCTCTCTGTGCTGAAACCACAGATTTTCAATTCTAAACAACAATAGATACATCATGCAAAATGGACTAAATACCAAACTATCAAAAAAAGCCACATGAGGATCAACAGGTCTGTGAGCCGTGATTCTTGAGGATGGAGAAACGGTCTTGGGATCTGACATTCACTGGTTAGATTCCCACAGCCAACAGGTTACCACTGTGCGCTCTTTGAGCAGTTCTCCTCGACTCACACGCTCCCCGGGCGCTGTAATGGCTTCCCACTGCTCCTAGTGATGTGTCAGACGCAGAGAATCAGGAGCGAAGGCTTAGAGGCGAGAGAAGCACTTGGGATCAGGAGTTTGCAGGATCAGTTTCCCATAGCGGACAGGTCACAATTGTGGGCCCCTGAGCAAGACCCTTAACCCCCACCGGCTCCCTGGTGCCCACCACATCCTAGAAACAGGATGGGCAAATGCAGAAAAAGGAGTAACCCCAAACGGATTAAAAAAGTAAGATTGATTTAGATTAGTTTAGCCTTCATCCAAAATCTAAGCGTTGCCCTAACAGACAATGAATAGCAACGTTTATCATGTTCATCCCCTTGGATCCCCCGGACATGACAGAAATCTATTTTCCATATCAGGAGTCTGTTTAGTTATATTGGTTCTCCAACCAGTTATTTAAGAATTTAGGACTTTTTGTGATCAAAGTATACACTGTCTCGCAGTTTAAATTTTAATTTCCCTCAATAAATAATACCTTTACTCTTGTTGCCAGGCGTGTATGACAAAGTAGAATCACTTTCTTCGTGTCACATGAAGTTTTTCACCTGGCTTTGTGTGATTGCTTTCATTAGGAAGAGCTGCGAATAGCTCAGAGGGAACGTATTGAGGTTGTTAAATGTCCTGCAGAGAGCAATCTTCTGTCTGCAGGTTAACCATTGTTAGGTTATCCTGCTGCGTGTCCCACTCTTTTATTCAGATTGGAATCTGATTGATTGTGGAGATTAAAAAAAACAAGTAATTTATCAGTGGTAAGATACTGCAGCCCCACAGTGAGAGGGATTTTTTGATAGACAGTTGATGCTATTATCACAAAGCTTCAGAGATACTAGCAACAAACTGTTATCCACACTCCTGACAGTCCTGCTGCCAATAAACAGTTTGTCCTCTGCCACGCAAAGCGCAGGACTAATTCATCAGGTCAATCTATAGGCAAGATAGTTCAACTCACACATTTGAGCAAACTAATTGCCTTTAACTTTTCAAGTTCGTTAAATCAAATAAAATGGAATTGAAAACTATCCACTGGAGACTAGATTGGTTAGATTTGCCCACTATTCAGAGTAACTTGGGCAAAAGTAGGGGGTCAAACTGCAACTCAGAAATTGAAAGACAAGAAGGTAGGAACTCAGCCACAGCCACAGCCACTCACCGCGTTTATAGTACAGTATTATAGTAATAGTTTATTCCATCTACCAAATACGAAATGCAACAACAAAGAAAAGGGTTGAGGCTGAAGTGTAACTTAATTTGCCTAACCCTGTAAATAAGATACATAAACCTTCTGCAATTGCAACAGAACTGAAAACAACAACAAAAACTTGCATTTTCTTTGAAAATCTCTGAAAAACCAAAACATAAACGGTCCTCTAAGTGAACACAGTTACTTTTAATCTCATCCTTCCTAAACTCGATATTTTTCAAAAGTGGCCATCTTTAACCGCCTTTTAATTGTTTTCAGCGTATTTGATTTTATTCAAGTTATCGTCCAAGTTGTTCCAAAGACTAGCCCCTCTTACAGGAAACGCATCTACTTTTTTTATTTGTTCTTGCCATATTTTTAACAGAAAACCCAGTACCCCTGAGGCTATATTGACTCTCTCTATGTTTTATCTTATGTCATGTGTTTTAATCAATGAGCAGTTCAAAGTTTAGGCACTTGAAACAAATATTGCCGAGTTGTAGTTACAATAGCTGATGTAACTCTGCTGCTGAACAGTGGACGCTTCAAATTCCATTCAATTCATAATTATAATGTTTTGTGTATGCCTCGCTATGCCGAATGCCCTTCTTGACCCAAGCTGAGCAGTTGTGGGTTTAATGCCTTGCTCTGAGACACAAAGTAGTGGCCCGTTGGCAGTGGGATTGAACCAGTACTCCAGTTTGATATGAACTAGCAATCAACCAGTCCATCACCAGGCCTCTCATCTAATGTCAGCTGGGATTGCTTCAAACTCTCCTGAGTTGGATGAAAATTGATAGATACCCATTTGCATTTACCTACGAGCATTGGTTTTAGTTATCCGTCTCAGAATGGGATTTATTTGCACATGAATTACTGCCTGAAGAACGGTATCTGTTCACGATAAAAACATACATTCAGTATTTTGCCACACCATACTCTGAGAAAAAACATTTCATTGAATGTTTATTCCCAAAAACAATTTATCGATTTACATCAACATACATAATAAGAGTAAAAATCCTCGTCTAACCGGAGGATGTTCAGTAATATTTAGATCCCATTTGGTGACACTACATAATACATTAATAATAGAAGCAACCTAATGCTTCAAAGCCAAGTGATTTAAGTGTTGAGTTAAAACTATTATTCAGCATCTCTGGGCCCAATAATGTTTATTAAAACAGAAGACACTACTACAATTATTGGAAAGTAATTGAGGTACTATACCTTTTCTTGCATTAAGATATGCTGATTGGTTTTGGAGTTTATGCGAAGGAAAGTTTTACACTTTAAAAACCAATTGCTCAAATCCGATTCCTTAGCAACAAAACTGTGGCTTTAAACCTTTGCAGTTGCTGAGTGACACGGTATGTTCACATATGCCCTCTGACATATAGTGCTGTCGATGTAAAAAGTAAAAACAAAAACAAACAAAAAAAAGACTGCTTACATTTCCATTGTGCACCTGTGCTTTGTTTGGAGCAACTTACAGTATATCACCAGTATAGCTCAGGTCAAAACAGCATCCGGTCACTTTATCCCATGTGAACTGTATGTGGGCTGTGCCCAACTGTGACAGCATCTGCAGGGTGTTGATTGTGGGCTAAAAGAGGCTTCGAGTCCGGGCTTTCTGTCTTCTGATTGGCTGGTGAACTGAGGTCCAGTCGATGAACTGGATAGTGACTAAATGCTCCAAATAGCAGCAAAGCAGCCGCAGTCGTTCCCCTCTTGTTCACTGTTCAGCTCATCTCCCATCTTTTCTTGAATTGTTTCTCTGTGGAGTGCCACTGTCAACCCACTGTTATTGTACACTATCTAAACTGCTGTGTTTTTCTCCACCAAATGGAGAACTTAAAAATAGTCTTCATCTATCTCTATGGATCCTTCAAAAATAAAAGGAGAAAAAAAACAAGACTTTAAAATGATCATCCATCAGCAGTAAGACGCATTCTGCCTAAACCAGATGTTGCCAACGTCATGTGGCATCAGGATCCTGCGACAATGGCAGTAATTATGGAATTCAAGCTGTGAAAAATCCACGCAGACTGTTGTTGGAGCGTGATTACATTACGTCACATCTCCGATTGTAGTTATGGGATGAGTCATGGCTCTGTTGCACCGCTGATTGTTTCACACCGAAATAACCTCCAAACAATCCTGCAAACCAACGCTATACTGTTATCGTGTGTGTGTGTGTGTGTGTGTGTGTGTGTGTGTGTGTGTGTGTGTGTGTGTGTGTGTGTGTGTGTGTGTGTGTGTGTGTGTGTGTGTGTGTGTGTGTGTGTGTGTGTGTGTGTGTGTGTGCGTGTGTGTGTGCCCATATTTTCAATTACTGGCATAAAGTCATTTCACTCACTGGCATATTCTTTACGTCTACATAAATAGGAAGGCTTTAACAATGAGAATGTTTTCTTTAAAAAGAACATATTCCTTTTGAAAAGGCATCTCTTGCAGTGAGCAAAACATCAGTGGGTTGTTATTTCCCCGTTAAAAGTTGGCAAACACACCACACATTTGCTCATGAATCCAAAGAACGCCGGAGACGACTCAGTGCAACAAGCAATCCATTGCAAAGAAAATAAATAACTCATGTTATAGATTAATTAGTGGGAATTCACAAATCAACAGTTGTGTTGATCGGACAAATCAAACCACTAAATGCAATTAAGCTCTCAGAAAAGGCCACCAAGAACTCATTAGCTGCAGTCATGTGGATGCTTAAAGACTGTTCATTATTTTAAAAATAATAGACGACGCAATATTGACCCTGTGATCCATTTCACTTTTTACCAGAGCATGTTTCAGGCTTTATTGACCTTCTAATCCTGCCCCTCTCTGGCAGCTACATAAACTTCTGAGCAGCCTTGTCTCTGCAAGGGAACCGTTACTTCACTTTCAGAGGAAAGGTTCTCCTATTACCACCGGGTAATAACCTTTTCAAGAGAGTACTTATATCACAAATGGAGAATCAGGGGTTGCTTTTTTTTTCCCTGCGATCAAAAAATATTTGAAGTGGACTTCAAACTCATATTTGACAGAAGTGGAGACTTCGCTTACTCATAGAAATACATTTAGAAAAAACACAGTGCCATTTACTGATTGTGTAAGCGTTATAATCTTTACCATCAACACTCAAAGGGATCCTCGAACACGCTGCCTAAAGCGCTTAAGCCAACTCACAGCACATCTGTATAGAACACTTTCTACGTATGCTCTGCCACTATTTGGCTTAATTCCGTCGAGATCCACTAAAGACACCATTAGATGTATGTTTTAATCCACTCAGACTTTGCAAACCGCATTTTTTTATGCAAAGCCGCCTGCTCGCTTGAGGACTGTTGTCAATAATGTATGGAAGTTGTGAAAAGTAAAAGCTGCTAATGGGCATGATGTTTAATAGAAATTTGCCTTATTTGGTCAGCTCCCTGTCTAAGTACATTGTTGTTTATGTGTTCGTTCATGCATGTTTGGTTACTATTGTTCTCACGTTTGAAGCATATATGCACTTTGACCTTATCCAACTTGCTTGTTTTGGTTACATACAAAGTGCTAGAAGGGGAACTTTACAACTACTCGTGTACTGAACAGTGTGTCACAAGAGATTCATAAGAAAACCCTGTAAAGCCTGAAGTCACCTTATTCAGTATGCATCTGTGTGCTTATAACCTTTGAACATTTCCTGCTGTAGTATTCCTATTTCTAAGATGGATTCAACAGAACACCAAAGTCCCTCTGGTCTTTTTCTTCCTCTTGTATTGTTCTATTCTTCCGATAATGAGAAGTAAAGAATTTGGTTTGATACCAGGCATCCCAGACTGGTGTGGCCTCATCAACACTTTTCATCCTGAGCTCCGCATGACAGAGAAGAGTTGTTACTCAGTCAGATATCTTGTAATTGACCAGAAGATTAAGATTTTTCAATCAGAGTTTGTTCACAAAGGCACACAAATGTGCACACTCAATCATTACGATGTCACCAATAAGCATGCGCTCCTTTGAGATAAGTGGACCTCTTGATTGAGCAAAGATGCACTGATGAGAAGCGTTCTCTTCAGTCCTGACTGTAGATATGAGCTGTGACAGTTTGGACCTGCCTGCCAAGCAGCGGTGTCCTGCCTGCCTGTGTGGCACTCTCCCCTGCCCCAGCTGTCAGCTGCACTCAGTCACTGTACCGATAATGAACTACCTTTGGCCAAGCCATCCTTTACTACAACATAGAGTATTTCCTCATGTGATCATCCTGACTGAAACCATATATTTTCTATGCAATGTTTACAGATAAATGTGAATATGTAGATGCTGTTTGTTGCTGAAAATACATCTACAGTCTACACATACATCAAACACAATACATATTGGATATCAATGTATACATATTTTCACGAGACTGTAAAAGATCTTGCAATGTTTCATCTAAATGCTGGTGGAGTGATTTTACACTCCATACTGTATGTATGCAGCACGAATCGTGGGTCAAATCTGATTTGCCCGATGAGCGAAGTGTTCCTTGTTTCAGGTCTGATGCTGTACCATGGGAATTCATGCCTAATGGTGCACCTCCTGGTCCTGTCACAGCACATGAAAGTAAGCCTGAGTGCTGTATGATAAAACCTCTACAGGGTCATGACTTATTGAGCTTCTTCAAATTGCTTCTCACGGTGCTGCATGCTCATCCTCCCTCAGGCCTGGCTCCATTATCGCCTGCTTCTGTCTGCAGGTGCTTTACGGTCACGTCACTGATTTCCTCTATTTAAGCCACGAGTTGAACTCCGACAGAAAGATGCCACACTCCATGAGAGAATGAGAATGATCTTGATTAGAGATTAAGCAGCACTGAAAGGTCACCAAACATACTAATTAAAAAACAAACAAACACAATAATGAAACCGTCCACCCACTTTTTATACCACTTTATTCAACTTAACGGGATACACGGTGGAGCAGATCCAAGCGGGTGAAGGCAGGACACACCCTGGGCAGGTCAAACACGGAGGAACAGACCAAATATTCACATTCTAGTTAAGTTTTACATGTAATCAAAATAACAAACAAAAAGTTGCTTTTTTAATTGAAGGATAATGACTCTTTTATATGACCTTTTTCATCAAAAAGAATCCATTTTATAAATGTCAGATTTGTTCAAGGAGACACTTTTCCTGGGCAAAGATAGGACCCATTGAGAGAAAAGATTTATCTGGATAGAGAGAGAGAGAGAGAGAGAGCGAGAGAGAGAGAGAGAGAGAGAGAGAGCGGGAGAGAGAGAGATGAGAAATAGGAAGTTAGAGCAAATGATTCAGAAAAGTAGATGACTTGAAATGGTATTTCTGTGCAAGTGATGCTATCTGAGCACAAAGAAGGAGTGTCAATCAATCAAAGTCAGAGGTATTCACTTCACTTCACAAGCCATGCGTGACTTCATAGTTAATATATGGGGTGACCTTCGAAAATGTCACTGGTAAAAGTCTGTGGCTCTTCCTTAAAGTCGCTTATGTATGGGGACTGATGCAAATCTACTATGTTCTTTCGAGAGAAGTAAATGACTTAGGAAATTGATTTTGACCACACACAGGCCACCTTGATAACATCTTGCTTTCAAGTTTATTTTGTTTGAATTTAGCTTCAATGTGTGACTACCTCCGCCATGTGTTGTGTGTCTTCATTGTGAGTCTGTTGCACTCTAAGGACCTTCAGCCCAGGTGCAGCGGTGGCCATGAAGCGCTGCAGCAGTGCGTGTGAAATGCCATTCCAAGTTAACAGACACACACCTTTACAACACAACAGCTGCCACAAAAGATCAGCATCCAGCCTGCCACACTCCAGGAGCTGCTTTCTAAAAGACCTCTGCTGTTCTGTTCTCCTCACTGCCTATTCCTACAAATGAAAGGTCAGCCTCATCTTATGACCAATAAACTCCAGCCTGTTTGACTGTGTCATCTTGCATCAGCTCAGGTTTACAAACAGCCCTACACTGAGGACTGTCGCTTAATAGAAGGATTCATTTTGAAATAAACATATTTTTCATTTGTTTCTCGTCCACAAAACAATACTCTTTCTCTCATGGATTCCCCAAATGGCTACAGTTTCTCTTTGATGGACATTTTATCAAAAGCAATAAACACATTATTTGTCTTTCTAGTAGCACATTAGTGGTTTCAAATAATATAAACTGCACGTGCAGCTCATCTAAAGCAGTGGTTATCCAATCAAGCATTCACTGTTCATGACTATTAGGTGATGTGATTGCCGTTTCGCGAGGACTGATAGTTAAAACAACTCATTAAAAGAGGAAGCCTGGCCATAATATAGTGAATTATCTACAATGCTGCTTAAACTGTCACATTAAAAAAGGGTTTGATCCCAGAGCTTGGCACCTGGCTCATATTAGAGAAGCTTTGATCCATTCTTCCCCTTGTTTTCCATCCTTTGTAACTATTAATTAGCTGTCTGGTTCCTTTGAAGGGAAATTTATTAGAAATTTAAAAAGCGAATAGAGGGAGGAGTGTTTTTGTATCCAACCAGATATCAAGTTGTGTGGGTGGCTTTTGCAGTGTAGCTGTAGTTGTGACAGGGTATTAGAATGATAGGAAATTCTGATATCCTGCCTGTTTATATAAAGATTTCTGTTTGCAGCCACTGTTCTTTTTAACGCAATTTAGCAGTGATGACTTGTACGCAGGTTCTGAGACACATTTTAATCGAGGGGCTGCATACAGCACAATGGGACTTGTAGCTGATGAAGTATAACAACCTGTAAAGAAAGACAACTCCAAATGTTTCTCTTAATTCTAAAACATAGCCACTCGAGCAGATTTTGAAAGCATTCGTGATGAGATAAAATTTTTAACCTGAATTAAAGAACTTGAATTTCTTTGAGGAAATGTTGAATCTGATGTCCGATACTACTGTGTTTCTTTTCAGACTAATTCTTTATGCTGTATTAGCTGCAATTTCTCTGCCTTTCAACATGTTCTGATAGGCTCGCCTTTATATCATGGCTTTCATACTAATGCTATTTCACAAGCAGTTCTACGATGTTAATGTTGTCTTATTCCCCATAGCAGTTGGTTTATTGAAAGAATTGCAAAAAATGTCTTATTTGTCATTTTCATTCTGTACAAGGTAATCCTCCAGGCCAGGCAGGACTCTCTGGTGAGCTGGCTTTGGTCATGTATATTTGACACCTCTGGAGAAAGACAGCTGAAATTGAATGGAAATCAATTACTAATCTCAAAAGAATATTGAAGAGATACTGAATACTGAAGGTTCACCCTGTTACAGAAGGAACATTGTGATCTGCGATCTTCAGGTTTCTCATCAGGAGTAACTTGTGGTTAATAGTTGTTGTTTTTTTGTTGCTGGTTTATTTTTACAGTCAATCAGTGGTTAGGCCTGAGTTGCACTGGCATCATATTTCAAAATTGAATCCCTCTCGTCTCCATTTATCCAACCTGGAACAGGTTAAGCAAAAGGGACAATCTTGCAATTGGTAGGATACGCCTGTTCCACAGGTTTATCCTATGTTCCTTAGTCACTGTCACCAAGAGACACCTGCATATCATGATGTTGCCATCGCCATGTGTCACAGCAGGGATGACGCCATCAAAATAAAACTTGGAGTCCTACCCAGAGAAATTAGTCTTTATGAGCAGGTGTTCACCTTTCGAAAATATATAAAATGAATTCAGTGTGTTTGAGTGTCCAGAAAAGCGCTATATAAAAGCTATGCATTATCATTATTATACACTTAGATCAACTTCTCAACTTTTCAGTGCCAGTTAAGGGCCAAGATGTACCTCATCAGAGATGACAAAATGATTTATTAAGGCCATCAACTCACATTATCCAGTATGTGTGTGGATTAATGAGTGAATCAATATGCTGAGAGTGTGTGAGGCTGTATCTAAGCAAACATATTAGTAAAGTCGATGGGCAAAATAATCTTAAGTTCGCCAAAATATTAAATCACATGAGCATAATCTAGAATGGAACTAACAAAAAAAAAAAAAGCTCACATGAATGTGGGATGTTGACAGTGAAGGTTGACCATGTCAAATGCACATTAAATTTGTTAAATTGTGCTGCTCTGTCCATCTCTTGAGAGTCTCTCTGCTTGGCTCGGGTTGTTCTAGGATACAAAATGATTAAATTAGATATTGCCAAGTGTCTTTACACAGTAACAATGCTGCCTGTCAGTGTCTCTTGTAGCATATGCCATCTTTTGTCAAATCTGTATTCCCTTTCTTTAGTTAATAGGGGCGTCTGTGAGGATAGGAGCCAGTTTGTAATGGTAAGAAGTCAAAAATTGGAAGGGAAAACCCAAATTAGATGATGTGCCTTATCTCAGACTGGTATAAACATGTCACATCGATGAATGTGAGGGTGTCGTACTGTGGAAAAAATCATAAAGTGTGGAAATGGAAATGCTGAGAGTGTGATCAGCCTGGCCAGCCGCTGCAGCTGTTAGAGAGGCACAAGATCATCATGGCCATCATTAATCTGCGCCTTGCACTTCGAGCCGATTTCGGAAACTGCAGCTGGTGTCCCTGACTCAGACTCTGACCTCGACCCCTTCATCCTCACAGAAGTGATCATGTCTCTTAACAATGCCTGTGGGCTTCACCTGACCGATGGTGCTTTTCGCCACACCTCTCTTCTCACATTTACCTGTCAATAGCACTTGCTCTGGTACTTTACATGAAGAATATGTCCTGCCTTTGTACTTTTCAAACCTGTTAAAGTACCGGCTCAAAAACTTTCATTTTGCTTGTGGTCAGTTTAGCCTGGAAAATGTCCACAAAAACTTGATTGTTCCAATGGTCTTGTTGCAAAAACGTATGACGTCAACGTCGCCCCAATAAAAATTCTGATAAATACAAATTAAATCACAAAAAAATACATTGCTGAAGAAACAAATTTTAAAAAAAAAGTTTCTTCCGAATAAAAGATTTAGTTCACATGTACCACAGAGCCATGTCCTCCCTCGTTTTCATTCCAGTTGCTTTGATTTATGAGACAGGTTCACAATCGATTTTTATGAATCCATAGGATTTTCCACAGCATGTCATGTGTGCTGCGCAACTCCGCACATGCAGAAAAACTATCACAGTTTCACCAATATTCATGATTAACAACATCAGCAAAGAGTCTTTCTTCTAAACTGGAAAAAAAACCCAACTCCTGACATTCATAGACTTGTAGCCACCAGAATAAGCTCATGAGGTAAGGCAGTTCAACTGGAAACTCCTCAGCTGACAGCCAGTGAAGCCTGAACAGGTCTCTGTTGGAGTGACCCAGGGGTTTGGGGGGGGGGGGGGGGGGGGGTAGGCTGTAGCGCTCTCCTACACCTTCCTACTCCCAACACACCATCCACATCTAACCTCCAAGGGGGTCCATGTTTTCATATGTCAGATTTTGGTACTTGGGCATTGGTAATTGGTTTTTTTAAAGGTCTAAAGGTTTAAAGATTTTTATTTTTATTTCTAAAAACAGCTCACTCTATGTGGTGTCATACCATGTTCAGTTATTTTTAGAGACCTGGCGGGAGAGCAGAGAGCATCATGGCATGAAATAGGTGGAAGTGGCTGGGAAAGAAGAGAAAATATTTCCATCTTCTTTCATGGTAAAAAATCTGACAAGATAACGCAGTGGCTCTGAGGGACTGTGAGATGTGCACTTTTCATTCTCAGGCATGATGTTGTGTGTGGATTTTTAGTATTAATGCCCTTTGACAGCTAAGTGACAGCAATCATTCCTGAGGCCCACCAGCAATGGGCATACAGGGGTTATTGAACTCGAAGAACTCACAATGCAACCAAGACACATGCGCATGCACGCACACACATATGGCACCGAAGGTTGTGCACACATACATGAATAAATTGTCTGAAGAGGTTATGGCTCTGGCAGACCCCTGGGAGTGTATGACAAGCTGTCTCTGTTACATAGTCTATTTTCGCTGGTCAGCTGCTGATGTATGAAAGCTCTGAAAAACAGTCGGTGACATTTAGAAAAACTGTTTATTTTATAATTGAAATAATAGTAGGACGTGTCAGCTGCCAGATTTCTCCAGTAGACTGGGTTTGTTTATGTAGACTTTGTGGTGAATAAACTCATATGTGTCTGTTCTCCGCATTCATATTTGTGTGTTTGTACCTGCGGTTTACAATATTATTCAATCCTCTCTCCTCTACCTATTCCCTCTCAGTCTGTGGCACTCTCTCTTGGGTCCTCAGTGTCCCTCTGCTTGCTTTCAGACTGCATTTTGGTGACAGCAATGTCAAAACACGTCAGCTGTACTCAGAGGAGAGCAGGTTTTAGTGGCACCAGGCTCCACCACCATCTCTCACACTGACTATAGTCAACCTCATCCCTCCCTTGAATGACAACATTAGAGGTGATCCCACACCCACCAAAATAAACACAGTGTTTTTGTAATCAGTTCCTTATAGACTGCTCCAAGCTGAATAGAGCATAAACTGAGCTCTAATAATACCTATAAATGAGATAATGTGTATACTGAAGATGATAATACGGCAGATAGAACATAGCAGTAAGTACGGTACATAGCAACAAGATACATAGAAACAAAGGGGGGGGGGGGACAGAGACAGGTACAGCAATTAACTGTAGTCAACTCACGTTTTGTGTCTCATCAAGTGTTATTTTTAGCTCTCATTTCTGTAGGCTTTTTTTTTTTTTTTTTTCAAACAAACATGTTGCAATCAAACACTCATTTTCATTCTATGTCACTGCTCTGGCATCTGGTCAAAACAGAGAAAACGAGACAAGTGCCCACTGCTTGTCCAGGGTGTCAAACCTGGTTAACCTCATAATAATCTCCTAATTCTGTGGCTTCCAATTTCAGAGGCTCTACTTGAAATACTCTGCGGGTACAGCCGCAGGGGATCTGTGAAAGGACGCAACTGTAGCCTTAAAAATGTACATCGTGGGGATAAATATAGAAAGGATCATTTGCACCTTGGTCTATAAGAACACACTGGGACACAATTAGAAAAACACAAGCTTTATTACTGGCAGTTCCTGGGGTGTAGATGTTTGGATTATTAGGTTTAAAAACAAATAAAAATCAAATTCAAAAGTATCAGCATAACTTACTATAAATGTCATACCCAAACAAGATTTTCATATGTTGAGATTCTGTTATAATGAATAGTTATAATGAATTATCAATATGTAAACTATCCAAAGTAAAATGTGAATGAAAGCACTTTGGTTAACATTATTGGCAGAATTTGACCAATGATAGTAATACATGAAGCTTCAGTCATATGGACACCTTCTGCATCAAAGCGTATTTAAAAAACAACAACAACGGGACAACCAGATTAAAAATACAACTCATTTATTGAAATACACATATTCTCATGATTTGCAATACTTGACGTACTCACGTGATGCACAATTTAATTTCACCTAATATTTACTGGCAGAACAACCTGAGCCTCCCCCTGACTCGATATGTAAGGTTGTAACTGTAAAAGTGAAAACAAACAAGCTACTAGTGCAAGATGGCATTTAACTCTTGTTTGATGTTTTGTCCACAAAGGACTCAAGTACAAATCATGACAATGAATGGAGGAAGAACTATAAACCTAATCAGCGGCTGCTTGCTGGACAATTGCATGAGTCACTAAACACATGTTTATCAGCCTCAACGTCCCCAATCAAGAAAGGCCCCACCCTTTGAACATAACCTCAAAGATTGAATGGTTAAAAACTCAGATTGTATGCACACATCCTGTAGAATTACATATTTTCCAATCCTTACTTTATAAACTTTACTAGGCAGACTGATTTCCTTCTT
Source organism: Lipophrys pholis (assembly GCF_963383615.2). Lineage (NCBI taxonomy): Eukaryota > Metazoa > Chordata > Actinopteri > Blenniiformes > Blenniidae > Lipophrys > Lipophrys pholis. Next base: position 14,252,318 of record NC_137632.1, read on the forward strand.
CGGCATATTAAAAACACCCGATCAGATCCATACGAAAACTCAGTTTAATCCAGAAAGGAACGCTGCACAGATGGACAACCTTCCTATTCTTTAACAGGAATACCGGAGATAGCTTCCAGCAATATAGTGCACTTTCCTAGATAGATGTGGAGATGACACGCTGCATGGGTTTGACAACTGTCACGTTACATCAGCCTTTGAACGCGGGCTGAGATGACTGGCAGGTCGGACAGATTTGACAGAAGGCAACTGACATGCTGAGATTCAGTAGCCGGGACACGGTGAGAGCAGTCTGGGAGCAGAGAGATGGTTGATACATATTCAGCCGTGGCCAGTGTGAGTCCTCGACTTTGTTTGTGGTTAAAGCATCACATGCATTCCACAGACAACAAATTGCTATTCAGGGGGCCGTTCTTCCCTTTCGAGTCGTCCGGAAATAAAGTAATGTCTCTCGCTCCGGCCCTTTGCTTCCATGTTCAGGTCAAAAGATAATAGGCATCACACCCCTCAAAGATTATTATGGAAATGAGCATGTGAGTGGGCTTGCAGATCTAATAAGAGACTCGAACAAGGAGCAGCTGCCAGTCAAACAATAACGCCACAATCACTGGTAAATTCCTGTTCACACTCACGCTGAATGACTGCATTGTTCTTGATCACCTTTTATTTGGTGTTGAGTGGGAAAAATTGACTCGTCACATGCACTCCTATCAAGAATATTGTTCATTGGAGAGTGTGCATTTTATAGACTTCTTTCTTTTCTCCTGATATGAACACTCAAAGATGAATGAATGTGTAAATGAGTGCCAAAATGAAACAGTTGCTTCCATCCATGTCAGTGCATGACAAAGGTACACAGTTCAAACACACTTCCAATTAGAATTTGGGGGAAAAGCAAGGTTTTCATTCACAAGTGGTCAACCAGAGAGTTTTGACAAAAACACGAAGACCAAATGTTTATATTGATTAGAAAATATTGTTTTTTTATAACTGACTGATTTGACTCCCTAGAAGAAGGTCACTGTTAATCAATAACAATAAAATATAATTAATAAGCCTCTTTTTGTTATTTACATAACATCTTTTTATCCAATTTATTCAGATTAATTAATCATGGCCAAACAAAACACGAGCCACAGGTGAGAAGTCGGTTAAAAAGTCTTTATGCCTTTGTTCGGTCTCTACCTGCTTCACACAACTGCTGCCACGTGTTGATTGATTTCTTCACCTTCTCCTATAATAGTTTCTCATTACAATATTTATAGAAAGTGTCTGCCACTTTGATCACATGTCTAAAATTTCAGTGACATCTGTGAGCTGGATTTCTGCAAAGTAAAGTTGCCACTGCTGAATCAAACCGAACAGTATTTTTCAACAAACATCAAACACGTGTGGCACAAGTAAATTATATAATAGTTTGACTTTGACTTTTAACATTTTAATGGGAAGATTCATAGTAGTTTGTTTGCACTGAGCTCAGTGTCCCTGATTTATAAACATTGTGTATTTTGAAATAAGTAGTATTCTATGTGTATTGCAGCACGAGCTCAGCCACAAATGTATGTAACAGCAGATCCTTATGTAGACACAATTATGAGGCTAAACACAGTAGCTGTCATTTCAGGTGCAAGTAATTGAACACCGTGGAAAATGGCACAACGGGGAACATTTTGTTGAAACTCTAAGCTGCCTGTTTGCGCTTTTCTATAAAATAGTCATCTGCGCTGCATTTTCTGGCATCCTCGTTTCATTCCCTTTGTTTTGAAAATACTTTAAAAGTTGACATGAATCATGTTGTGCGTCTATATCTTAATTCATATCAGCGATGACGAGGGCCTTCAGAGAGAGCTGCGGGGCGTTTATTTGTGCTCGGTGATGGGGGTGCATCATTACAGCGACGTTTGGGCATCTGTTATCCAAACAATTAAACATTACCATGCTGATTAATATCACACATTTGTCACAGTCTGCAGAAGATAGGGGGCAGTAGTTAATGATGCTGATGAACTCTATTTAAATGTGACCAAAATATTACAAGAAAAAAAAATTCATAGACGTCATTGATCAAATGGAAACTGCATTTAAAAAGAAGACGTACCAACAGTATGTGCCTTTAAAACCACTTGACCTTTGAAGTGAGAGAGTGATATAGCTCGAGGCTAGATAGTGGAAAACACCCGACAACAGTCTTTTAATTAAACGACCGTCTCAAGTCTGACGGGACAGACCTGGACTATCAGAGTCTCTGAAAAAGAAGCACAAAGGGACTGCTCCATGTGTGAAGTCAACAAAACTGTCGCAGCCTAAATGAGAGCTGGTGGGGAGATGGCTCGAGCCCAACTGTTTCCTGGAGATAAGGGGGAACAGAGCATTTGGAAAGGAGCAAATTAAATAAGTCAGGCAAACAGTGAATGACAGTTCAACATGATGTCTAATTAACAATCCGGGATTGTCAGACGCAGACACATTCAGACGTGGCCAATTTGGATGAAATGTAGCTGGGAGAAATTGTAAAATTCCACACTTCGTTAACAACTTTTGTTCTTTCCACATTAAAAAATAAATAAAATAAAATTCCTTAAAGCCTGGGAGTTATAGATGTTCAAGAAAATATGATTCGTGATATAACTTTGTATGTTTACGTATATTATTGGTTCCCAAGCATGACTGAGATTGACTAAACTCAGTTTGCACATGTCAACAACAACAACAACAACAACAACAACAACAACAACAACAACAACAACAACAACAACAACAACAACAACAGACATCTTCCTTTAATATTTCATTATTTTTTAAATCTCTTTCATTGTTTAGTGAGTGTGTTTATTCCTCCCTCGAACTTCAGTTGGCTGAGTTAATTAATTCTCCTTGTGAAGAGGCTGCGTGTGACTCATGCTCTCTTCAACATCTGCCATTACGTTGCTCTTTCACAGAATCCTAAGTAGCTTAAGAAGTGCAACACTATTTTAGTATTGTCAATTATTACACAGTGTTACATTTATTACATTTTTCTTCACGGCGAAAAACACATTTAGATATCCTCAAAATAAAGTCAAGGACACATTTAATTTAGACAGACACTTCTTGTTAAGAATAGTTTCAGCTTTAATTAACCTTTAATGATGCAATGGGAGATGGAGATCTTTACACAATTGACATGACTTATAACAAATGGAATTTGGTTGGAAAATAGGTCTTTCAGATCACATTGAAAATGGGTTTTCCCCCCATGGAAAGGGGCGTAAGCGTGGCGTGTAACAGTAGATCGATATGCCAACAGAAATATGAGGCAAAACATATAGTTGTCATTTTAATTGTACAAGGAACAAATGATGATCAATTAATCCATAGTATCATTCTTTTAAATGAAACAAAATGAAATGTGAAATAAACACAATGTCTAATCAGATAAATGTAAGTCTGTTTGCTAGAATATGAAAATTTACAAATGGAGTGTTTTGATCAAAAACAAACAACAACTCACATTTCTCTTTGTGGTTAAAGCAAACAAAAAGAAAAGGGTCATGCACGGTGGATTAATCCTTAAAATAACAGTGTATAGTGAAGAGAGACCGACGGAAAACAACAGCTCATCAGATTAATTCAGCAGTATAATTACGTATCACATGTGTGAAGGGGTTAAGGTGGTGAATGATTTTAAATGCTGTCAACCTACAAGCTTCTGGCTTGAGGTCATTACTTTCTGCCTGTGTACAGCGTTTCCAGCAGGTTGGGGTTTTTTTTTGCCATGTGGTTGATGCGCAGCAAACTCTTGCATACTCATTACAGACTTGAAGCAGGTGCTTTCAGTGAGCCGAAAATTATAATGCCGTGTCAGGTGTCACATCTGGGAGGACAATGGGTCTGTCTGACTCTTGGAGGGTCTCACGGGTCCTGAGATGGCCTTGAAATTCAGTTTTCAATGTAGGTCAGAAAGTAGAGTTGCAAGGAAAGAAAAGAGAAAAAGAAATACACATAAATATATTATTATTCCATTTCTGATAAGTAAAATGTGATGCGGGGAATTGTTTCATGTCCACAGCTATCATTTAGAAACGTGTCTAAAAAAATGACACGTTAATAAATAAAAGTGACGCTTCAATTAAAATCACCACAGCTGACTCTCCATTGTAATAATACAGTCCAAAAAGGCCACATGACAACTTCACAGCAAAAAAAAAAAAGAGGTTTTGACACATCTATTACATTTTTGAGAAGTTATTTTGGTGACATTGAATAATGTTTCTCTCAGTTTTTCCTTCAGAAGACTTAAAAAGTTGTTTATTTAGTTTGTGTACCTGTATCATTGACATAAAAATGAGTGACTTTTCTTTGGTTTTGTTCTTCATGTGGAAGTACCTTGCAAGATAATGGTGGGTCAATCGCATGCACTCAAACTAACGGTGATATTATGTACTTTGAGACTGCTGCGACACATAAGGAGGACAAGCAAACCTGACACAGGATCTAAGCATAGAATAGACTAGTATTCTTGTTGGTGAAGCAAACCACCGCCTCAGTGTATTAACCATGGCCTGCATCTAATAGTTGGATGAAGTGGTATAGAATATGGATGGATGACAGGTAATGCACACAAAATGCCATATCTTTCCTGACATTGTCATGTTTTGCAGCTGTGACTTTTCACACTGTCAGTAATGGCATTTTCACTGGTGTGAGCACATTATTAGGACCCCTCTTGATATTTGTTCATTCATGCGGCAAATTAATGTATTTCCAAGTTAACTTCTATGACTAAAACTTCAGAACTTGTTGTTCTGGTCTCCTGTGGCCCAAGCGATCAGCGTTGCGCGTCTAATTGGTGCTGCCAGATGTTTTGAAGCATTCCTGTGTGTTACACATTCAGTTCTCTTTCATAACAGATGTCAAATGGTTCCTCTGAATGAACATTTCCATCAGATATTGTGGGATTCAGCAAGGTGTGGTGAACCTGCCACCAATGCCCCATTTTACAGTACACTACCCATAGTGGTCCCTTCTGGGAACTCCGAGTCTCATTCCACAGCTGATGTTGGTTATCCACCTGATCTCGGCAATCTTTCAAAACAGACATGCTCGGTTTCACAAACAGATGTCACATCGGGCCTACCGTTAGTTCTGATCATGAATATTTTCCCTCTGATCATTGCCTCACATGCATTGAGATTCAGAAGGTTTCGTGAGTGTTATTATCTCCATGGAGTCACTCCGTCTGATTGACAAGTAGGGTATTAATAACAGACAAATGAGCACTGTAATAGCTAATTGACCGCTCATTCATGTTCTGAACACAATGTTCTGTGAGGAGAGGAGTGACTAAATAACAGGAATTGCATTCATCACTGCAAGTCAATGTGCTTATTGATTCCGTCTTTTTTTCTCTTGCGCCGCATAAGAAAGTCCTATGCTGCTCCTCAGAGATAGGACTAATATTAGATGGGTTTAAATGGGCTACTCTCTTGAAAGCAGTCTATACATTTCAAAGTAATCTTGTGAGAGCTGTGTGGAGAGAGTGTTCTTAAAAGCCACATCTGATCCGCAGATTACACTGTAAACCCGCACGCTGTTCATTGAGATAAGCTGAGAAAATCCAGTGGCTCAAATAATCATGTCATGTTTGAGCATAACTTCCCATGACTATCAGTATTCGTGATGCTGCACACATTTGGTGGACAATTGTAGTTTTAATTAAACTGACATGTAGGGACTGTAATCATCACTGTAAAACTTGATTGCTTGGTTTTCCTTCACTTGTGTGGGTTTTCTCAATTAGTTCCACAGACCAAAGACGCACTTTCAAGAGAAATTGATGCTTTCTATATGTAGGTGCTTATTTTCATGTGATGAACTGAACACCCTACAATTTGCTCACTATAAGATCCATCCTAAAGTGGGTAAAACATTTAGACAGGCAGATTGCAGATACATCTATTTTATCATATTATAAAAAAATCAATCTTGAATTTTAAACAAGGAATATCTCATAAATATGTGTGCTAATTCTGATGCTTACATCACAATTTGATATATCATATAGAGTCCACTGGACTACTATACAAGAGGTCCAATTTGTCTTAACTGCCTTCTAATCAAATTATCAAATCAAATCATTGAATTAAATTTTATTTTATTTGTATAGCACATTTCATACATTCTGTTGCACAAAGTGCTTTACATGCTTTAAAAGACAAATGTTTAATGTGTTTCTGTTCTTTTAAGTGAACGTTTTCAAAAGTAAATTGGTAATATTAACTTTATTTTCGAAACCTATCTAAACAAAACATGTTTGTCTGTTTGTTGCCTCCACCATTATTTCTTTTTGTTTGACTTAACACACTATAAACAGTTCAAAGCAATAGTTTTCCTTAAATAGTTGAACTCCTCTTTCAGTTTTAAGCAGTGCACAGTGGAGAAGATGGATGTGTGAATGGAATTGCTTATAACACTGTGCACTGGGGAATGCCAGCGAGACAAAGAGCTGCAATCATCGTCAGTGTGACGATAATAGGAGAGTGTAAATTAACAAGCAGGCATTTAGACTGCCATGCATTTCTCTGTTTAGACACAGTTTTTGAATGTAAATGCAACATTTTGATTCACCCTTGGTTTTAAAACATTGCACATTTCAAGTACTTAGACCCAAGAAACATTTATTAGACGAGCAACATTTTCTGATGATACTATTTGGTTATGTAATATTATAATCTACATATAAAAACCCCAAATCATTTGTGTCTCATGTCTTATTTGAACAGGGTGGCTCCCGCTCCCGCACCCCCACCCCACCACCCCCATGACCCTGAGTAAAATAACACGGTACAGAAGTACGCTTAGCCACACATCTTAATTTCTATCTGTACACATTTGACTCCAAATTAATGGTCACCTTTATGTGTGTCTCGTTCTTGTCTGCCCAACGACACATTATCACGTACAACAACTTCACAAAGACCCAAAAACAAGCCCACAACAATTACTTGAATAGCCCAACAGAAGCTATCATGAACAATCTGACCTGAAGACATTCAAATTGTCCTGAGAAAAACCTGAAATAGTAGCTTTATTTCTTTCAGATAAACTACTATTTGCTCCATATAGGGCAAAGACATTTCCAGCTACCATGTGGTCCTTGCAAAGCTTCCATCAGAGCAATCAGGAGCACACACAGCAACAACAGAATATTTTGCAGAAAATTTGAAATGTGGGACATGGAGCATAAAAGTCCATTTCCAGGGCTGCTATTACACGTAATCCCTGCGGCATCCTCTTGTTGCTTCCTCTGCTCCCCACCTTTTTTTTCCTCCAGCCTCTCATTACAGGGTACAGACACAGCAGCGAGAACATGTCCACAGCTGGACATCAGTCTGGATAACAGGTCCACACTTTCATTTCTACCTCAGATATATCTAATCAGAAACTGTGTTTTAAAGATCCTTTGTCGCATGTAGCTGGGCACAAATTATACACGTGAACACTAAATGAAAACATCTGCAGCGTCCAGTGGAGCAAAAATAGGCTGTGAATGGATTTCAAACAAGAAAGTTTTATTACAGGCATGATGACAATCATTTTAATCAAACCTATCATCTTCCCTGGTGCTGAAATGGGGGACGGGAGAAATGGGGGGGCTGAGAGAGCCATGTGGGTGTCACTCAAGGGCGAGAAATGAATCACCAGTCTTTTATCTTGCTGAAGTCCCATTTTCTGAAGTTTTTTTTTTTTTTAACAAGAAATCGGTTGGAAACAACTAGTCTGTCTGTTATTTTCTGCGTGTTTGTTGTCCTGTTATTCAGAAGCAAATTATGTTTGTTTTCTTTTCTTTATCTGTTTCCTACTGTTTCCAGATTTTTTTTCTGCAGCTGCATGTGTTAGACAGGAGAGTTATTGCAATCTTCTCCACTAACCCAAGCACATATTTAATAGACAATATACAACTTCAATAGCTTTGAAAAAATAAAAAGAAGCTGTTTCTGGATTGATTTTTAAACTATGTATATTGGATCCATAATGCCCACCTTTTCCATATTGATTACATACAGAGGTGACTTTAGAGTTTCCAATTTCCTTATAAGATGGAATTGAAATTACATCGGCCACATGGAGTATAGAAGCAGACAAGTACAAGTACAAGTACAAGTACACACCCACACACACACACACACACACACACACACAAGCTCAAATATCCTCAAAACGTTACATTTTCCAAAAAAACGAAATGACCAATGCAGTATGTCTGTGTGGGTGGCTGGATGGGTAGGTGTAGACCAATGCAAAAGGAAGGTACAGTAAACCAGTTGACCTAAGTGATTGATAGCTTTGAAATCAGCAGCTCTTTCAGAAAGAAAGTCTGCGATCAGCTGGTGCTCAGCAATCAACAGCTTTCTGTGCTGACTGCTGTGTGATAATTGCTACCCAGCGAGGAATAGTACCAAAAATAGTTGTCCAAATCTGGCTAAGAATTGACATCGCAAGAGCAGGTGCCACTAGAAACTTTAGAAATGTAAGAACTCACACATGAAAGCCAAATATGAACCAGGCGTCACATGGCATGTTGGAGATTGTGTACAGTTTCAGGAGGGGCATCTCGGGGGTCAAGCTTTTTCATATAATGTCTTCATTGGTCAGCAGCCATCCCCAGGGTGGAAAAGTCTTTAAACTGAACAAGTTTCAATCACACAACAGTATCATGTAGGGCTGGAGGCGATCACAACTAACACAAGGAGGAAGACAGACACAAACACACACACACACACACACACACACACACACACACACACACACACACACACACACACACACACACACACACACACACACACACACACACACACACACACACACACACACACACACACACACACACACACAAACATTTCCTACAGAAGGTGTTTGGTTAACAGACCAGATTTGTGTTTTTATTTTCAGAAAAAAAAAAATCGAATCTCGCTTTTCTCTTCCTGGATCTTGCTGCTATGCTACTGAAAAAAAACACCAATGATCCCACTGACAAGCGTACAACTCACACAGGCACAGAGGAAAACAGAAACTCCACCAAAATGGCCATAGGCATTAAGTAGACCAGTGTTTTTTATAAGATTAGTATCCAAGTCAGTCAGTCATTCTGTCTCATTTCTAAACCATTTTATCAGCATATCACAGCCATTCAATTTTAAAGCAGGCTCATTATCACTATAGTCGTGGCAGACGAAAAGATGGCAGGGACGTGTGAAATCCTTGCAATACTGAAGAAAGCTGAATGAAAAACAAAAAACACTAGATAAATACTTATTTGCAAAGCAAATCCATCTTTGCTTGTTTTGTGAAGCCTCTGACTGATAGCAAATAAACAGAGCTCGTGCTGATCCCTTTTTTAAAAATTTATTATTGTTTTAACGAAGGGGAGATTGAAGAGCGCGGTGCTAATGTAATACTGTGATTTGCTAATAGATAATGAGAACATGGCTGACAGGAAGCCAATTGTCAGATGAGAGAAGAGTTCCCGAAAGGCAGGTCAGCAGCAGGCTGGACTCAGGCCAGAGGCACACATTGACTACCTCATATATTGTGAATCAATCAATCAATCAATCAAACACAGACACACACAGACACACACACACACACACACACACACACACACACACACACACACACACACACACACACACACACACACACACACACACACACACACACACACACACACACACACACACACACACACACAGAATGAGGTGCAGTCAAATTGTGTTAAAAAGCAGTAGAAGTGGCACGTCCATGCACTTATTGTAAATATGTGTTGGGATGTGGGAATCAGTAAAAGGATGTTTCAGCACCTAATCGATCTGAAAAATCTTTGACATTTGTGACAACTAGAGTACTAAAGTTTGGTGGTGATTTCTGCTAGTACATATCGTTAAACAGAGTGAAATTTGCTCTGAGGGAGACATAGCACATTGATTCCATCACTTCCATTCAACAATGATGTCTACATGGTGCCAGCTCTTCGTGCTATTTATCTTTCTTTCTTTCTTTCTTTCTTTCTTTCTTTCTTTCTTTCTTTCTTTCTTTCTTTCTTTCTTTCTTTCTTTCTTTTTTCTCTTTCTTTCTTTCTTTCTTTCTTTCTTTCTTTCTTTCTTTCTTTCTTTCTTTCTTTCTTTCTTTCTTTCTTTCTTTCTATCATCTATCTATCTATCTATCTATCTATCTATCTATCTATCTATCTATCTATCTATCTATCTATCTATCTATCTATCTATCCATCACCAATTGTGACTCACTGCTGGCTTTATGTTTATGTTTGATGCACTCTGGTTGACTGACTCCCATCATCAGAATGACATTTAATCCATCACCGCTCCTCTCTGTCACCTTTTTCGGCTTGTTAAGAGAATGGATAGGGAATTCTCCACCGCTTGTCAGGAAATGCATCAGACTTTATTGCAGTCGGCCTCAAGTGAGGGCTAATCTGTTTTCCAACTCTTTGTTGCATGCTTCACACTTCAATGGCACCCCTCAGCAAATAGCCGCAGAGGGAGGCATATAGATAAACGGCAAGTCATGTACATCTGTAATAACCATTTATCACTTTGGAAGATTTTCAGTACAGTCCTTGCTCATTTAAAATGCTAAAGATTGCCTGCGTGGTATCTTTATAGAAAAATTGATTTGCAATAAATGAATATGAACGTGTTCACAAGGCCATCAGGGTAATTTTGTGTCTGGATAACCGTTCTAATGGGTGAACTACTGTTTAACCTTGTTTGGAGAGGAGAATATACGGCTTGAATGTACAAGCTAGGAAAAAGAGAGAGCGATGGAAACCACAGCCATGCGAATGGCAGTTAGGCCTACACTGAAAGCCTGTGGATCGACCAATTTATAATTTCTGCTACTGTCACAGGGAATCATTCCAGCCCTGTACAACCAAGAGAGTTGTGTCACAGAAGCCAATAATTGGAAAATCACAGCCAGTTCTCCAAATGATCCCCAATTCACCAAGGTAATTTTGCTGTGCTTTGAACACCAGCCAGAGCGGCGTCTGAAATGGGCACCTGTTATAACATCCACAATAACATGGGGAAAGAAAATCAATTGTTACAGAGTAAAGAACAACCTTGTCTTCATTTGGTTTCAAAGCCGTGGCTGCAAATGGGTGAATCACATCACACAGAATCCAATGATAGCACCATCTGAAAGGAGGCCCCCGATCACTTACGTGTTCATTAAAATCTCATGAAAGAATTACTTTTATTAGTGACTTCACAAAAGCTGAAAAAAAGAATGATACTATTTAGCTGTTACACTGGTTGAACTGTACCCTTGTTTAAAAAGAATCAAGTGAAAGAACAAGTACTTTTCCCCAAAATGCATATTTGGACATCATTGTATAGCACAGTCAATAACAATCATTAGATTCAATAAAACTGCCCAAAGTATTTATGTTCAAAGAACATTTCTCCGACAAACACCTGAGTATGAAAAAATACAGAATTGCAATTTGTTTTCTAAACAAAGGTAAATATGAATCAGAGAGTTTCTTTGCCATAAGAAATAAACAGTACTGGATAAAGAAAAAGCAGATCAAAATGTGTAAATATTAACTTGTTGGCATTTAGGTGTAGTGAAGTAAGTAAGCCGATCAGACATAAATTATGAAAATATGAATATCCCAAATTATTTGTAATTTCTTGCATACACTTCGAGCTGTTTTAATGGTGTAGCATCGTAGCACAGTTTACATTAAGTCTGTGTTCTGTCCTGCTAAACATTTACTGCCATTGTCTACAAATCAGCATTTTAGCAATGAGGGATATCAAATTTATCTTAATTCAGAGGCTTTATACAATCAAATTTGATCTCCGTTATAACCTATGAATATTAACAACTACAGATATTTAGCATAGCTATATTTCAGTCTGGGTGCAGATTTTTAAATCTAATTTAATCAGAGTCAAATGTGAAAAAAAAGAAGCTGTTGCACCATATTTCATTTGAATGAATTTGAAAAAGTACATGTATTTCCTGATTTGTGTGATGGCTTGAGGTTGAACGCTGACGGTTGAAATCCACTTCAGCTTCACTGCTTTGTGGGATTCTAAAGCACTTGAAAATTAAGAAAAGGAAAAAAACTGAACCATTATACAGAAGAGAGTGATTCAAGAATACTTTTGTTTCTCTGAATGAAATTCTCTAAAGGGGTTTAAAGACATCTTTCTACAGCTATACACAATAAAATGTGAAATTGCACTCTCAAAAACTTTCTCTCTCTCTCTCTCTCTCTCTCTCTCTCTCTCTCCCTCTCTGTCTCTGTGTGTGTGTTGATTCTCAATTATTTAAAGTCATAAATAAGTAATTAATTTGTTTGTAAAATTAGTATTTTGTAATTGGCTTACTCCTTTTATAATACTATAATCGTTCTAATAGTAAATTTTAATATGAACATACTGGTGGTGTATAATGCTTATATTCTTTCATCCTATTAGACAGGCGCTGATAAAGTCACTTTGAAATCGTCCAGGTACTTTGCGGATCGTTTCCGAACATTGCTGCGCATTTGTATTGCGTATTTCCCACGCAATACGATGTTACAAAGATTTAAACTTTGACCCTTTCTACGTTCACCCTGAGCTGAACCAATCAGGTGGCTCGTTGTTGAGACGTGCCCAAACCAGTCGGGGGTGCTTGCCGACTGTCTCGTCAACATGGTGAGTGTGGTTGTTTCAAAGAAAAAATGTATTTTATCGTTATGGGCGAAACCCATCAAAAGTCAACACGTGATTGTGTCCAGCTTTTCCAGCGTTGTTAGCAGCAACTCTTAAGCCTGAATCGCAGAATATTGACGTTAGACGCTCTAAACCGCCGGGTAGTATGCCGCGTTAGCATGGGGCTAACTTAGCGGCATAGTGCAGTGGTGCAGACTAAATCCTGGACTTGAATGGCTTCACTGAAAGGAAAGGGCATTACTTCACTAGTCCTTTTTGTTGATTGTGCTCAACGTCTGTATGTTACTAAGAAGGACTGTATAATTCTAAACCTTAATGATCCAAGTATTTATTCATACATGTATGAAGTTAGTTTGTTTCATAGCATGTCACCAGGTGATGTGCCAGGATTTAGACATATTTCATTCAACTCAAACCACAACCTTCACAAAGTTAATTAGCCTCCCTTTGAAAATTTCGGCAAATATGTACATTGCTGAGAAACTCCTGCTTGGGAGAAAGTACAAGATAACTGGGAAATCATTGATTCACTGTGGGATCAGGAATTATTCTGGAAGTATAACTTTGTATCCATATTGAAATCGTCCAAACTTCAAAATGAATAGAACCATTGATGTGACTTATTTGGTTTTTGCATAGTCATTTACAAGCCAATATTTCACGACAGTCAGACACTATACTTCTCCCCATCAACTGTTAAATGACACAACAGTTTAAGAAACTTGAGAAATGACTATAACTAATGGATTTAGAATAGATTATAAATACTTCATTAATCCCAGAGGGGAATTCTCGGGCAAGGTGTGTTGTTTAACTAGTATGTCAAGATGTTTGTTAGTTAAAGTTGTCTTTACATTTTGTTAATTGTATTAGATTTCACCAGAGCTGGAGGATATATTCATGGTGTACCATATAGTACAAAATAGATATTTTAGCAGTGATATCTAGATTTCTTGTCGAATCCAAAAATCTGGCAACACGTTTTGATATTTCACAGAATCTCCATTAAGGGGCGATTGTATGGGAGCAGCTGGACTAGTAATCAGATTAGTAGATTTTGCATGTCAAACACTTAAAGCACATGTTTGTGTGAGACTACAATGAAATCAGATTCAAAGCTTCATAAAGTTTTGATGAAACTTTTTAATTTTGTGTTGATGTATATGTGCTTATGCTTAAATTGCAATGGAGCTATCATTTAGGATTAAACATGTTAATTATTCTATGTTGATGTGTAACACAAGTATACAAATGAACACGTGAACTGGATCACTATGGTGGGATGATGCTGCTGTTTGAAAAATACTGACGGTAGATATTTATGGGTTTGATAGACACAAGTGTACATCTGCAATTATTTATTTCTCGAATAGCTGGAGTTAACTTCTGACATTTATTATTAATATTGTACAAACAATTGATTATGTTGTTGATGTGTAACATTGCTTGTTTTGACCCACCCAACAGCCATAACCAAAGGATAAGCTGCCTATTACCAAAAAGGGATTGTAAATGACCCCAAAATGATTAACCTGCCTGAAATTGTCAAGTGATGGGGTTTATTACACAATGAGAAAAATATGAATGAAATGGCCTCCGTTTTTTTATTTATTTTTTCCAACAAGCTAATTGATGAAGTGACTCTACTGTATCTTGGATTGTGCATGCAGCTGCCAAATGATTTTTTTATTTATTTTTTTAATCTAAAAAAAAGACTTAACTTTTATATTTCAGAAATAATTCTGATTTAAATACATCTTTTTTTAAAAAAATAAAAACCTTTACACCACTGGCTTATTTGAGTTCACTAACTCTGTGGTGTTTCCTATTCATGACAGTCTTCATCGGAGGCTAATAGTGGCCCGAGTCAAGCGCCACCTTATCCAGGTGTACCGCCCTCAGGAATACCTCCCCCATTTGTAAGTTACTAGTAGAGATGTGTTTTTTTTTTTTGTTTTGTTTTGAGAAGTAGCTTTTTGCTGCCAGTCATCCTGCAGGGTTGAATAAACTAAAACTAGTCCAATCTAAAGGTCCTTGGTACTGGTTCATTAAATCTTTATTAATTTTTTTCTTCTCACCCTGTGTTTAGATGGGACCACCAGGAATACCGCCTCACTACCCTCCCATTGGAATGCCTCCAATGGGACAGCGGCCGCCCAGCATGACACCGATGCCACCTGGTATAATTCCCCCCGGCATAATGCCGCCAATGGGGGCGCCGCCAATGGGACAGGTGAGCCTTGTTACAAGCTCTAATGGCTTCTTATTGAATCGTCAAAGCAGCGTGAGTTTCTCATGAGCCGCCCTGGAACAATCAAACATGACATGAGTTTGAGTGCCGCATGACATTTACATATCTCGTCGTTTGTGTGATTGTGCCCATGGCACAGATATCTGAAGAGATGCACAATATTGGGTGTTTGAAGAAAATGCCAATATTGTTCTTTCAGCCCGTTAGCTATATCAGTTTGTATGTTTTTGTTCTAATTGCTGTGGCCATAATGACACTCGCGTGTTAATTTATCTTCCGTCATAGACAAAGTGCACTGGCAGATGTAAAAGCTAATCAATGCATCTATTTGCTGAACAAAGAAAGAAAATGACTTCACTTTTCTCTTTAAAATGAAACTGACAGATTAAACTCGTGTAAAAAGAAAAGCCTGGATGGTGTTTTCCAATAAGACCAATCACAACAGAAGTAATTAAACCTCTTTTCTATAAAGTGTCGTCATCGTCCCAGAGAAAATTCGATTTTTGTGTTTTTCGTTATTTGGGTGGATCCCCATGGAAAGAGTGATCATTTCCCAGTGCTCATAAGATTCATCAAGAAGTCCGAGACAATAATAGTAACTATAATGTATCACTCTTCCTTATTGTAAAAATCTTCATCCAAACAAATCCAATCTGAAGGAAATAAGATATTCAGTAACAATGAATAGGCTCAATTAAACGCTAAGTAACCACATTGGGAGGAAACTCGATAAATTCACAAATTGTGAGCTGAAGATGATAAGCAGACAAAAGCTGTCAGGAAAAGAAATCTACATTTAAATGTGGAAGATTGATAAAGTTCTGTTAGCGAAAATCCAACAAGGCAAAGGAGACAAATATCCATAAACGTCGAGAGACTGACATTGGGTTTGTCTTCTGGCTTTTCTTCATGCATACGCTATAGATATTTAGTCTTTTATTTGTGTGCGAGGATTATTTAATCGCATCGCACAAGTTTTTGTTGTCACTTGTTTGAAAACTGTGGTGAATTGAACCGAGGTTGTGTTTCTCAGACTTAGCTGGTTGCTAAAAATATCTATTCACCATTTCTTGTGTCTTTTTCACTTTACAAATGTGGCTGATGGGTATCTCTGGATATTGCAGGTGGACATTAACTAAAATCTTATTTCTGGTTTGGTATTCCACCTTTTTCTTTTTAACTTATTAGACCCTTCTCAAGTAGCTCCTTGTTATTTAGTTTCTTCATGTATTTATTCATTGAGGACTAATTGGCCTCATTCTGCAGGAACATATGAAGCTGTCGTACATAAAAGGTGTAATCTCTGGGAAGGGTGTTTGATCAGGGTGTCGGCATGCCTAAGAAAGGTGGCGATGCCGTGTAGTATGCTTGCGTTGCTCCTACACAGATCACAAGCTGTGGAATCACGGCGTCGGATAAGCTTCGTCTCACCTTCACCCCTCAGTCGCAAGCAACCTTCACCAACACCCCGTTTCACACTGGGTCTTAATACTGTCTGCCTTCTCCTGGTAGTATGGAAGTGTGGCATGAATATTTCATGATGTTTCTTTTATTAGATGCCGGGCATGATGCCCCCTATGATGCCCGGGATGATGATGCCTCCTCGCATGCCAGCTGCGGCTGTACAGCCAACGGGACCGGTAACTTTCCTCACTACATTTTCCACCTGTGCTGTGCAGAGCATCACGTGGTTTTAAAGACACCCTCCAACCTGTGGGGGGGGTTCGTTTCCAAGTAGCATTTGTGCTTCTTACAAATTGATGATTCTATTAAAAAAAAAAAGAGACAGAGAGAGATATATCATCATTCATAGATTGGAATGAAACAGCTTAGATGCAAAGTACAGATTAAAATTGGATTTAACACGTGGTTACAGTGTGACTTCTCATCTCACTTTCTTGGTTTGGTTCCGTTGGGACTGACTGTTACAACCCAAGGTTATGGGCAGAATTGAGCAGCATAATTTATATTGGTAGAATATAAAATATTAACAAAAAAGATCAAACAAAAGAGTGAGGGAGGCTGCTTCTGACATCAAATGGTAATAGAAAATTAGCTTTTCACGGGAGAGTGTGTATGCTGGGTGGGAAGTTTCGCCTCACATGAAAAACTGTGAAAGAAAACCTATTTAGAGCATCACTCCGCCTGAGCAGTCCCAACGCATTTTACATGATCAGTTACACACACACACACACACACACACACACACACACACACACACACACACACACACACACACACACACACACACACACACACACACACACGCGCACACGCACACAGCAAATTGGAGGTACTTGGGGCCAAATGAACCAAGCAATTAATAGAACCAAAAGAGAGCTAATCATCCATCCATTTTTTTACTATATTGCTTTACTTGTTCAGCAGCGTGGTGATCTGAAGTCGATCCCATTGAACCGTGGGCGAAGGAACTGGTCACCAGTCCATTAAGGGGCACATGCAGAGAGACGTCCACCACACACACTCACTCAGCAATGGGCAATGTTTGGTTTACCACTTAACCTGCATGTGTTTGGACTGTGTGAGGACAAAGGATTACCCACCACACACACACACACACACACACACACACACACACACACACACACACACACACACACACACACACACACACACACACACACACACACACACACACACACACACACACACACACAAACAGGGAGAATAAACAAAGTCCACACACAAGAATGGAACAAGAAGAAAGATGAAATGAAACTCCTTTCTGAACTATTTTATTTGGGTTGGGGTTTTTTTTTTACTTTTAGGAGAGTTATGCTGACTGATATTCTGCACTTTTCTGTGACACTTAATGCAACAATCAGATTAGCTTTGTCAGTTACAATCCACTGTGCACAGTAAGTCTGTTACTGACGATGAGGTAGAGGCATGTCAATGTAAACCTCCCGTTTCAACATTGATTCATAGAGTAAATAATTGAGTAATAACATTTTCTTTTCCCCCCCCAACAGCCTGGCGTCGACTCCACAGGTAAGCTTAGTAAAAATAAACACTTTATAAACCACTTTGTATGTTTGTCTTAATCAGAAGTAGGTTTGACAGCTTTGTTTTTATTCACACAGCTGCCGCTCCGGGAACGTCTGTAAGTTTTACCACAATTTGCAGTCACATGCAGAAGTTTGCATGTTTACGAGTTTTGACGGTTCTACACCGTCATCCGTGTTTTTTTTTAATTTGCCTTCTGTCTTCTGCGTATCGGCCGTCCGTCAACCTCTCATGTGCTCGTCTCTGCAGAGTGCGACTAATGGATCCCCACAGGATGAACAGCCGAAGAAGGTCGGTGCACACTGAGAACGGAAGGATGTGTGAACGGCTTAATGATATTAACAAGCGACTGCAAAAGGATTTCAGATACAAAGAAATACAATGAAGCGGCTGATTCAAGTCTTTGTTTTTTGTTTGCCTCAGAAATCCCTGTGGACGGAGCACAAATCACTGGATGGGAAGACCTACTATTATAATACAGAGACCAAGCAGTCCACATGGGAGAAACCCGATGATCTCAAATCTCCGGCAGAGGTGCAAATCTTTATCACTTACATAACGTGTTTGCCATCCGCTTATGAAGCAGCTGGGAGGAAGCACTTTTTATTCACAGACGTATTTACATCCATGTTCTGTATGAGCATGACCCCGTGTGACCCGCTATTCAGCAGGGACAGCCACCATTAGATTTAAGTGTGAATGTGTCACACGCCAGATGTTCTTTTATAACAATAACATAAACAGGATTATTACTTACTCACTGTTAAATCTTAAAATGTTGCTTTCTTAGTTTATTGTGTTTCACCAGTTTCCCGGCCGTAGTTTATTGCTGCTAATTCATTTTCTCGGCTTTGTTTCCGTTTTTAGCAAATGTTGTCCAAATGCCCTTGGAAAGAGTACAAGTCAGACACGGGGAAGCCTTATTACTACAACTCCCTGACAAAAGAGTCGAGATGGACCAAACCCAAAGAGCTGGAGGATGTCGAAGGTAAAGTGCTGCTGTCTGACGACCTTATGCCTGTTATGAGAAAGGCAGTGATGTTCCATACTCTGCCTTGTTACTCTCTGTGGCTCAGCTTTTAACATCATGATTAATGGTTTGCTGTGTGCTTGTTCAATAAATTACTTCATGCAATTAGAGGGTACGTACAGACTTGAGGGAGCACAAATATAGTAGAACGTGTTGATCCTTTTGGATTCTTCCGTATCTGCACCAGTCACTCATCTGATAGATACTTTGAAATACAAAGAAGAATCCTCATAGTTCTTCCTTTGTCTCTTTCAGTCATGATCAAAGCAGAGGAGAATGGGTAAGGAGCTTCCTGTTTACCTTCTGGTGCT
The DNA here is from genome assembly GCF_963383615.2 of Lipophrys pholis. Lineage (NCBI taxonomy): Eukaryota > Metazoa > Chordata > Actinopteri > Blenniiformes > Blenniidae > Lipophrys > Lipophrys pholis. The sequence continues at coordinate 14,271,668 of NC_137632.1, forward strand.
GGTCACGCCGCTATATATTATGAACAAATACAACAGTTCTTAAACAATGTTTCCCCATGCAGTGATGAAAGTGATGTTCATCAACATGCTCTGCTTTCAGAACGTCAGAGGCAACGGCAGCTCTGGGAAGTGCTGCAGCTCCGCCCGTGCAAACTGATAATATAGCGACTATGGCAACGGTAATGGAGGTGGAAACGCCGACAGTGGTCTCAGAGGAGCACCTGTCTCAGCCAGCCGTGCATCACGCAGCTGAGGTCAAGACTGTGGATGCACCCGTGGCTCCCTCCGAGACTACAGCGGTGGCCGAGGGCGCGGCAAGGTAAACAGTTATGGGCCCTTCTTTACACTGCGTGAGCACTTCAGCAAATACAAGACACGCTGAGGTTTCGGTTGATGTAGCTGCCGCACAGCGCAGGGCACACTCCGTCGTATTGTGAGTCTCTACATGTGCTGGGAATTGTTTGCATTGAGCACAACAAAATCAATATCACAACAAATATGAGAATTTTTAATAATAAAAATGTTGTGTAAATGGAGCACAGTGGTGGAGAGTCACCGCATGATGACACACATCTGCAACCAGATTCCGATCATCGCCTCTTCTTTATTAAAGATGAATGGTGAAAAGAATAAAATATGAATTAAGTCTTGTATATTACTATGTCAAAATGAGCTGGCGCGGTCTTGCATAATAAATATTCTTGTCGTGTTCTAAATGTGCATCGCCATCTTTTCATAACAATCCAAGTCATGAATAAAACATGAAATTGTACAAATTTGATGTGCTGCTTTCGCCCGCCACATGTACCACAGAATATCAGGTCATACCAGACCCGCCTGTAGTAGTGAGAGTTTTAAGAACAGCTACTGTGTAATACTCTGACCTGTTCACACGTAAGAGCTGTTCTATATCTGCTTGCTCTTATGTAGTTTACTGGAGTTGTGCTGGAAACGGATGTGGTTCTCAGAGGTTTCGACGTCAAGTGACATGTTTCTTATCAGAATATTACCGTTTCCCTGAGCTGTTCCACTGTCTCCTCCCTGAACTGTTCCACTCTCTCCTCCCTGAGCTGTTCCACTGTCTCCTCCCTGAGCTGTTCCACTCTCTCCTCCCTGTGCTGTTCCACTCTCTCCTCCCTGAGCTGTTCCACTGTCTCCTCCCTGAACTGTTCCACTGTCTCCTCCCTGTGTTGCAAAGCAGCCCCACAAAACATTTCTCTCACTTTCAGGCCAGGAGTTTTCTAAATCACTCAAAGTAACCCAGGGTTTGACACAGGGAGGGACTGTCTCTCGACCTGAGGTTTAAATCATATATCTTAAGACAGGAAAATGAAAACATTGGGTTCAGGTTCATTTAACACTTTATTTGTGAACAATTGGCTGTTTTAATCCACCCTACTTAATATGTGATAAACGCCCGCTGTCTGAAATGCTGTATTTGTTTACACGACTAAGTCGGTGGCGTCTTCCCTCCTTCTCAGTGTTGAAGTCGTGAAAGAAGAACGGCCTGAACTTCAGAAGAAAACCTACAAGTGGAACACGAAGGAGGAGGCCAAGCAGGCTTTTAAAGAGCTGCTCAAGGAGAAGGTGAGTCTGGCTGTGGAGGGATTTTATGGTGGAGCTGAGCTCGCTGCAGGCACCAGGCTCTACTGTCTCTTCAGTCTCGTTTCTCTGTTTCTGCCGAGAGACAAAGCTTTGCTGTGAAGTCCATCAAAAGAATTACTCTGGTGTCGATGCATCGCAGCATTTTCATGAGTTCAAAGCGTCCGCTCTTTATTTTATTTGGGGGCTCGGTTGATTGAAGATCGTCTGAGTCGTCGTTGATCCTGATAGTGTTACTTACAGCAAAGGTAAACAACATGTGACCTGGTTTTTTTTTACCACCACGGTCTTTGATAATGCCCGATGTGTTTAACATTCTGATCTGGATCTAATCCCTGTTCCTCCCCGTGAGCCCCTGGGAGGTCTCCGCTAAGCTTCACCTGCTGTTGCTGTGGACATGCAGTGTTCTTTGTGGCGCGGCCGCCCGGCGACGCCTACCTTGAATGCTGCTATATTTGGATGCTTTTTAATTTTGTGCACAACGCTCTCCTCCTGAGACTGCTTGCCATTTCCTGAAAGATCCTTATTCCTCCGTCTTTATGATAAGCGTTGTTTGATCAAAGGCCGGGGGCCATCTTGGATTAGGACAGTAAGAGAAAGTGGCACGCCTCAGTGAGTTACAATAACTGACAAGGCAGAGGCAGGTAGTGGAACCGGTTCATAATAGATGACAGTCACTCCCTAGGAAGAGCCACTTATATAAGTCCTCCTTAAATTATTGCCACTCTGTACCACTTAACCAGCATCTATTAGTGATTAAGAGTGTGTGTTGACTTTTAGGAAACCAATGCTGCATTATTCCTCCACCTAGTCTGTGTTTTTCATACAAAGCTCATCGGATTGTATTTGCTGTTTAGTATTCTGTGTAATTTGAAGATATTTGCTTTAAACTGGTGTGATTTTGTCTCATTTTCTGTATTTTTAGGGCGTCTCTTCAAACTCCTCATGGGAACAGGCCATGAAATTGATAATCAATGATCCTCGCTACAGGTACCGCATCCTCCTGGCTGGAGTTCATCCCATTTACTGACAATAGTAGATAAGCAGCATCTCTGACCTCAGATCTCCCTCCTTCTCTTATCCACAAAGTGCACTCCCCAAGCTGAGTGAAAAGAAGCAGGCATTCAACGCCTACAAAGTCCAAACGGAGAAGGAAGAAAAGGAGGAGGCCCGAATCAAGTACAAGGAGTCCAAAGAGACTTTCCAGAGATTCTTGGAGAACCACGACAAGATGACGTCCACCACCAGATACAAGTGAGCGCCGCAGTAGTGTCGCGGTGAACATGTGTGTTTTTCCCTGCATTGATTGGTGTTTCCCTGAATTGTCAATATGATTATGCAGATTGGATCAACAAAAGGTCATGTGTGGCTTTTGCACGCCATCACGCAGTTACAGCATCGGTGGCCTGCGCTTAACCTCCTCCGAGCTGTCGCACTGCCGCTCATCACACGTTCTCCACTCACTCAGACTTTTACTTGGTTCAGTCCGTCCTGTGAGGAGTGAGACACACAGTGACACCTAAACATTGCAGTCGTGACTCGAGACGCCGCGTATGACTTGAAGTTTCTCTTTGCTTGGGCACTTCATCCTTCCAGACTATCGACCGGTGACCTTGACAATAATCCAGTTTCAGAGATCAGCTGGCACCGGGATTGTAATCTGGACTGACAGACGAGCAGCAGCAGGACGGCGATAGCGCGGCCGCCTGATGGTGTGTCCTTATAGCCTCGCTGAGATCAATCACGGCTCCTGGCGCTTGTAATTAACAAGCTTGTCAAGGAGCCAAGCAAATTGAATGCGTCGACTGGACATTATGAAACACTTCTCCCATCTTTACTTTAATTTTTATTGATATTTGTACATCAATTCTTCTCTACTGTTCACGTGACTTGATTGTGCAAAGAGATCGGCGATGTGTCACTGGGAAATTTGAGCTGTGAAATGTCGCCCTCATGTGGCTCGTTGTGTGAACACATTCTGAAAGTTGGATCGTCTTCGCTTCCATTCCAGGAAAGCAGAACAAATGTTTTCTGAGCTTGAAGTGTGGAGCTGCGTTCCCGAGAGAGACCGGCTGGAGATCTATGAAGACGTGTTGTTCTATCTCGCTAAAAAAGAAAAGGTGAGGCTTCGTCCCGCTGTGGAGTTCCTCTGCCGTGATGGTGTGACATTAACGTCGGTACGCCTCCATGTCTTTGCAGGAACAAGCCAAGCAGCTGAGGAAGAGGAACTGGGAAGCTCTGAAGAACATCCTGGACAACATGGCTAATGTCACGTACCGCACCACCTGGTCTGAGGCCCAGCAGTACCTGCTAGACAACCCCACCTTCGCAGAGGACGAGGAGCTGCAAAGTACGACCGCAACAACTCTTCATTTTCTCCCACCGTTTGAAATGATTGCTGACAATATAAGAGACGGTGGTACTTTCACACGCCTCTAGTGAAGTCACTGATGTTGTTGTTCTCGGTTCACAGATATGGACAAGGAAGATGCCCTCATTTGTTTTGAGGAGCACATTCGGGCGCTGGAGAAGGAGGAGGAGGAAGAGAAACAAAAGACTCTTCTTCGAGAAAGAAGACGGCAACGCAAGAACAGAGAAGCCTTCCAGGTGAGACGGCCTGGAAACGGCTCTGGGTCTCATTTACTTCAGTTTAGCGTGCATTCAGAGTGGACGGTCGCGGAGTTACTGAATAACAGAGTCCCTGAATCCTTTTTCTCTCCATCAGAAATTCCTTGACGAGCTGCACGACCACGGCCAGCTTCACTCCATGTCGGCCTGGATGGAGATGTATCCCACCCTGAGCTCCGACATCCGCTTCGCCAACATGCTGGGCCAGCCGGGTAGGACAGCCGGCCTCGGGACACGTGGCGCCTCGTGGCCGCATGACACACGTGACTATGACCCGCGACACTGCAGCACATGACACAGACACGCATGTGAAGAGCATGAGCACATCAATGCTGGATGAGCTGCTCCAGTTTCTTTCATCGCATTTATTTAACGTCTCTTTTCTGAATTATTCACACGTGCTTTTATTGTTTAGAACCCTGGCTTTTGTTCCTCTTGCTGCGTCGGCTCTAATTCCTGTTTTCTTTGCTAAATGAGAAACTAGTTGCACTTCTAACGGCACGGTTTCTCCTGCAGGTTCGACTCCTTTAGACCTCTTCAAATTCTACGTGGAAGACCTGAAAGCTCGCTACCATGATGAAAAAAGAATCATCAAAGATATACTCAAGGTGAACGTCGGTGTTCTTGATCATTAGGGCTTTTTTTTTTTTTCTTCTTTCTTTTTATGAATTCTCACCTTGAATGTCCGTCCTCAGGACAAAGGCTTCCTGGTTGAAGTCAACACCAGCTTCGATGACTTTGGATCGGTCATCAGCTCAGACAAGAGAGCCACCACACTGGACGCAGGAAATATAAAGCTGGCCTTCAACAGCGTAAGCCTCCTCACGTTTGTCTCCACGCAGCACGGCACGCCGACTCAGCGCTCGTCCAAGACTGGTTTTATAAGAACGAGCTTACAGCGGCTCCGCTTTACGAAACTCTGAATCATTATACCATGGAGTGTAAAAGATGCTTTTCTGTTTGTTTTCCGTTTCTGTCTTTTCATTAATCGCTCTCCTCCGACCGTTTCCCCGTGCAGCTGCTGGAGAAAGCCGAAGCCAGAGACCGCGAGCGCGAGAAGGAAGAAGCCAGGAAGATGAAGAGAAAAGAAGCTGCTTTCAAGAACATGCTGAAGCAGGCCACGCCGCCCCTGGAGCCCGAGGCCAGCTGGGAGGGGGTACGTCGTCTCCCGCACGCAAAAGCTTCCTGTGGTCTGACGCCACGGCGACGCATCGCCACTCCGACGCATCGCCACTCCGACTCAAGAGTTTGATGTACTGACGGGTGTGTGTTGCCGTTCCAGGTCCGAGAGAGGTTCCTGAAAGAGTCGGCCTTTGAAGACGTGACTCTGGAGTCAGAACGGAAGCGAATATTCAAAGATTTCATGCATGTTTTGGAGGTAAGTTTCAAAGACGATTGAAGTAAAAAATAAAAATAAATAAATAGCGATGAACACGATGAGGTAAAATGACATGAATTGACTTCCAGCATGAATGCCAGCATCACCACTCCAAGACAAAGAAGCACTCGAAGAAATCCAAGAAGCACCACAGGAAACGATCCCGCTCTCGATCGGTCAGTAGCAAACACCCGGTGAAAGAGAAAGAAGCTCCAACCCCTAGAAAGTCCCGCTGTAGCTTTACATCCTGACTCACTCTTTGTTCTGACAGGGCTCGGAGTCCGAAGAGGAGGAATACCACAAGAAGAAGAAGCGATCGCAGTCCAAGTCCCCGTCTGAGCGCTCCTCCAGCGGAGAATCCGGTGAGTGTTTTTCACCACGTCAGAGGGTGGAGGAGAGAAGAAATGCGCCTTTGACACCAACCTTTTCCTCCCCGAAACCAGAGAGAAGCTATAAAAAGTCCAAGAAGCACAAGAAGAAGGCCAAGAAGAGACGTCACAAGTCTGTAAGTGCACAGAAAGCCCCGAGAGGTTTGTCCTCGCGCCCTCCTGTTTTCTAACGCGATTGTGCTTGCGGGCCACCAGGCGTCACCGGACTCCGACACCGAGAAGAAAGGAAGAGAGCGAGATGGGAAGCGCGAGAAAGATGCCGAGAAAGATAAAGAGAACGACAAGTCTCGGGGGAAATCTCGCGCTGAATCCAAACTGAAGTCCCCGAAAAGGAAAGCAGCCAAAGAGGAGGTAATTTCTGTTTGGTTGTTATGATGAGGTTGTTTTTTGTTTTTAATGGCCCAGCCTCGCATGTCACTCCTGCGGTGGTGTCGTCACCCCGACCACAGCCACAAAACACCTCCTACCCTGTGTGTGGCGTTAACAATTTGTGCGCCTTGCGTTGTGCCAGGGCGGCTGGGACACGTCGGGCAGCGAGCTGAGTGAAGGCGAGCTGGAGAAGAGGAGAAGAACTTTACTGGAGCAGCTGGACGCGCCGTGACGACGCCGCCGCTCCGCCCGGCTCTGCAAACGGGCCCCACGCCGGTCCGACCCGCGCTGCTCGCTCCGCCCACCTGGGATCGTCACGGCAACGCGCAACACTGAGCTTACACTCTTAATTCTGTGACTGATTAATAGCAGGAGGCCGATCAATGGTTAAATATCGAGTTGTCTTTCGTTAGCTTCAAGTACTCTTTAGTAGGCTGTAGTTGTACATGTTTTCCATTGCCAATTTTTTTTATACTCAATTTAAAAACCATATCTTCACTGTCACATTGACCGCCTCTTCCCCCGAAGAGGGAGAAGAAATCATCAGAAATGAAATTTGGAGAAATGTTCTCCGTTGGATCCAATTTCGATGTTCTAATTGGTGCATTTGTTGAAGACTGGTTAAATGTAATAAAGTTTTGTTTCAATCGACGAGTCTCCGGTTCAATTCCTGGCCGACTGGTCCTTCCGCTCCACTGCTCCCAGCTCATTAGGACTTAACGGTCAGAAGCCTACAGAGGGCATGTCGATGGACGAGTAAAGCCTTTTTCCTTCAGTGAATACATTCTCTATTTCTTTCTACCAGATGTGGAGAACTCATGTCTTTACATCAGCAAGTTTTTGAAATTGAAATAGCATTTAATAGTTTATAGAATCTTTTAGACTGCAGAAGCTGAAATTAGATTAGATTTTATCAAGTCATTTGATCTAATGTTGCCTTATAAAGGGTTAAATGTTGCTCTTGCTACAGTTTTAGTCGATCACTTGAAAAACTTATTTCCAACCATTTTCAACACGTCTTCTCTCGTCAGGTTTTGCGTGGCACAAGCATGAATACATGCAAACACACGGTGTGGACCAATCACAGCCTCACATTTACTCCGTTGACATGCGAATAGTCATTTTGCTCATCTGTGGCCGCCTCCGGACGGGTTGGTGCAGAAAACTGAACTATTCTCAGACACTAAAAATCCAAAGTGTTCAGACCTTTTAAATAATGAAATCTGGTGGAAGGTTGGACAGCCCTAAGGTATCGCAGCAGTCACTTGGTCAAAGTCCGTTACAGTTACATCCACACGGAGCTGCATTGATCTAGACAGGAAGGTTCCACCGCCCAGACAATCCCATGACAAATGAACATTTCTTTATTCAATGTAAATAGTTTATTTGCTCATATTTTGTTGAAAATCTCATATCACCTATTTATTTTTATTTTTCTTTAAAAAAAAAAAAAAAAAAAGCTTGTTATTTTAATCAAAGCACAAACTAAAATACATTTCTGGGGGAAGTTTACAAAAAAAAAAAAAGCGCCAGTATTACCCAGAAGCGACAGGCGGAGAGACGGAAGATGAACGTGAGGACGTGCTTCGGTTGGAGATGATTCTTGGAGGGTGTTTTTCACTGAAGCTGCTAGTATTCATGGTTAGTGCGGCACGTACGGACACTTTTAATAAATCACAACAATTGACTGGCGGTCGCACCTGTGATTAAAAACTACCGTTGATTTCCGGATGCATTTGGCTTAATTAAATATACAAAAGTGGAAACAAACTATAAGTTAAAATAACATTCAAGTTGTAAAGCACAAGGCAATGAAAACTTTTTTTTGTTGTTTTTTTTTGTTTAAACAATATTTACAATATTAACCATCCGGTAAAGTGAATTAAGTAGAAAAAAAAAAAAAAAGAAAACATTGTAGCAAAATATCTGTACATTTAGGAAACATCTGTGTGGTGTACTTTTGTTTTTAATGATTATGGACACACAGATAAAAACACGAGCTTAAATGAATCTTCAGTGGTTAAATACTATACATTAAAATTACAGTATAGTGAGTAGACACAGCAGCCTGGAAATATTAAACCTGTAAAGTGTTTCACAGAGATGCAATTCTGAATACCGTCCAGTTTCAATGAAATCTTCCAGTAGCGTTAAAGCGGTTCAGGCTTTGTTAACTTGGCCTCTTTTGTTCCCATAAACCAGATAAGAGACGGTGCCGATCCGGAGCAGACCGACTGCTTTTAATGAATTAAAAAAAAATAACTAAATGGAGAAATCTGCTATAAATTCACATTAAACTGGTTCTCAGTTTCTCCTTCGTCATCCACCTCTCATCTCCACAAGATGTGGACTTTTAATCATTTTCTGATGAATTGCAATCATCTGTCCTTTGAGTGAAACATCATGAGATGTTCAAAAAAACAACAACATTTGTGTTGGAAGAGGAATGGATGTGAGTACGGGAACGTAACGAGAAGCTCACTGCTTTTATGTGTAACAGCCGGAGGGAAAACAGCCCGGTCATTCAACGTCATCTGTCCCATTCTCTTTTCACGTGGCTCGTAAGACCACTGCATGTCCAGTTTTACACCTTTTTATATTAAAGACAGGTCGGGTTGTATTGCTTCAGGTGAGGTTATTAAAAAAAAAAAAAACAACAACATGTCAACAGACAAACGGAAGACGGCGTCGATATGAGACCACACAAACAAAAGTTCAGGCACTTGGCTTGTCGAAGGTTTGTGAATCAAACTTTCACTTTGTATTCAGTCCCGCAAAATGTTCCAGTCCTTCATAGTGTTCAGATGCTAAAGCGCACGTGGAAAGTCCTTATGTAATATATTTACATACTCAAAGGTTGCTACAAAACACTCGTCATCTTTCGCTCGCCGTCCTTCACTCTGCATCAGACTTTCTGTCACTCCTTCCCCTGACCTTCCTCCTCCTAACTCCCCGCTTCACTTCCACAGTTCCCTCGTCACATGACCACTTCGCCATTGTTCACCGGCCGCAGGTTCTGATCGTCAAATCGTTTCCTGACGCTCCGCCGCACAGCGTCCGCTCGCCTGTACGGCTGATTCCTCAGATCTGTGAGAGGAGGGACGGGGGGAGGGGGGGGGGGGGGGGGGGGTGATAAAGAGAGCCGTCAGTCATCTTGTCAGGGTGTTTTGATGAGCCCACATGTTCAGAGCGCTGGCAGCCTGACTCTCAAAGCAGTGTGAGGTCTAAACACACACACACACATTCACATGTTCACATAGAAGTGTCTGCAGGTCCGCTGTCTATGGGGGGATGTCACTCTGCCAGAAATCTAAAAAAAAGCGTCCAAACATCTTGTACAAGGAAGATGCATCTTTTCTACAATGTACAGTGTGAAAACCAGAGGGACAGGCAAGGAGGAGTTAAAAACTCTAAATGAAAATAAAGACCAGGAGAGGAGGTAATAAAGAGATGCTTGCCAGGTCTGGGGCACATCCACCACTACAGGGTTGCTACTGGAGGACTTCCTTACCCTCAAGTAGACATTGGGAAATTTAGTAATATTATTCTTCTTTAGGGCTAGACGAAAAGAAGACAAAATGAAGGTTAAAAATGGAGGAGGCCGACCAGAGCGCCTTCACAGCGGCGTTGCTAAGAGAGCAGCGGCGCGGGGCAAAGCAGATAGGCGGCGAGCTGCGGGTGGAGCGGCCGGAGGGGGGGCGCGCAGCTACAGGGGGGTTAACGGCTTCAACTGGCAGAGGAGGACAAAAGCTTCCGTAGTTCCTTCTTTCTTGTGTGTGTGTGTCACTAGACCCAGACTGCTTTGCAAAGTGGCTGCCAGCAGGATGAGAGCAGAGCCCCTTTCAAACTCCGAGTACACAGCAAGAGAAAACTGAAACAAACAAACAAACAAACAAACAAACTCCAGGACAAACAGCATTGTTATGTTCAATGGATCCATCACCAAAAAGAAACCAAAGGATGCAACGCAGCCAGGAAGACACTCAACACTGACGGATGGATGAACGAGTGAATCCACCTGGATGCATGTTAGTGACACACACACACACATTAGCAGGCAGACTGCAGCGATGCAACATGTTATCAAAATGCAGGTTAGTCATGAGCCCGACAGACCGCCGGCCCGGCGCCTTGCGGCGGCAGCATGCATAGTGCGTGGGACGAGCTGGTGGAGCAAGGGTGCATTGTGGGTAAGAAGCAGCAGGGATGAAGCGATCGGCATGCCAGAAGCAGTTCGAGCAGCGAACACTGTGACGAGCACACAAGCATTCATATATTTCAAACAAAACACTGATCGGAACAGAGAGAAGCAAGTTATAATGCCACGGACACACATCAGGACGTTAGTCACGGTGTGAATGATGATCAAACTTATACACCTACATATTTAAATGTACGTGTATAAGTAAATAGAACCATTTCAGCACGGGTCAGGTTTCAGTGTATGGCCACTAGATGGCAGCATGCCTCCTCACTTCTGTGAGGCAAACCGCTTCCCGCCACCCTGAATCTCCTGTCAGCACCGAGCAGAGCAAGTCTGATGATCGTTCTCTCTGTGACATTATGCTTGAAAAAATGATGATGAGAAATGTGGGTGACACACGTCATGCAGGTGTGCTAAAAGGGTCAAATAAAATATAAACTTCACTCCACCACCTTGTCATGCTCAGTGTGGGAGAAGACACGTGAATAAACACACAAACACACAAACAAACACACACTCAGGAGTGTGTGTCTCTGGAAACCATGAGATCGGGGGGGGGGGGGGGGGGGGGGGGGGGTGTCCGAAGGGTGAGAGTGTAATGGTTAAAGAGGAGGAGTGTGAAGGAGGGCATGCGAGGAGGGAGGAGAGAAGAAAGACATGAAGAAGAGAACGTTTTGTTCCAGCAACCTTTGAGAAGAGACAGAGATCTACAAGCTTTAGTAATGGTACTCCTCATTGAGAGCGGGCTCGCAGAAGAACCGAGAGCCGCGCTTGGCTGTGCGGGCGGTAAAGGGCACGGTCTTCAGCACTGCATTGAGAACAACAACAAAGAACAACAGCCAGGACAAGACAAAGACAGACACAACATGAGTAAAGCAGACTCCTACAGCGTTTAGCACTGGTTAGCACTAAGCAAATACCAAACGACAGCATCAGGGTCCGGGAAGATAATACATCTTATGAGGAGTGTTTAGAAGAGATCATCGGTGAAACCAAGAAGGCAACTTCACATTATAGCAAAGTTCTATTTGATATTGAAATGGGGATGAATGTGAAGCGAGCGATGATACTGATGTGGTAAAATACTCAGTCACAGCTGTATACGTAGTTTTAGCTCCTTTATATACAATTGCAGTTATTATTAATTCTATTTAGTGTGTTTTAGGTTTTGCAAGTATAATAATATTCACAATCACACTACGATTAGTGGATAGAATGGTCACCTCCAAAATGTAGCTGTGCAATTATATAGAGCGGCTAAAAAACCCCAAAAACAAATAAAAATGTCCTTAAATCTCCCAAAACTAGATGAAATATGGATGCAATGAAGGATTAGGTTCATAGGGTCGGCGAAACATCACAAGCAACTCTGAATGAAATGTAGTGCAGCTCAAAACACTGCAAACAACAACCTCAAAATACATAGAATAATTATAAATCTCTTGAGATGATCTCAATCAGATATAAACATCATTACTTTTGTAAAGCCAACAGGTGTGTGGTACTACATGACGATAGATCGTACACGTGGCTGTCTCATATAGTTATACGAGACAGAAAATACATAAAAGTATAACAGGTCCCTTTTAAGTGGATGCTGTAAATGTACTTTTTTTTTTTTTTTTAACATTGAATAAACTCATTTGTTTGACTGATTAACACTCAGGAAATAAATAGTCATATCCCGGCCCTGTGTATACAGACGACGTTACAAAGCAGAGACGAAGCAAGATGAGAATTCGTCATCAGACATTTTGAGTCTAATGACACTGGATTAGCAGTCGGCGTGTGTTTGCCCCTCTGGTCCTCAAACACCTGTTTTGTTTTTAAAAACAGCCAGTCGTCAGGTTAGTTGGTTAACAATCTTGTTTTTAAAGACTGAATTTCACAGTAGAAGCGGAGCTTCATGCAGAGCACCCAGTAGGTACGTGTTGCCGTGTCAGCGTGAGGCCGCAGGCCGCGCTCGTGTCCGGGTGACGTTACCGGTGATGATGTCTTCGATCGCTCCGTCTTTGCCCTCGTAGACATGGCGGCTGTCTTTCACCTGCTTCTTCCTGAGCTCCTGAATAAGCTCTTGCTGCTGCCGCTTGTTCTTGTGGGACGGGGACTGGGAGGAAAAACAAACTATTGTCAGTGCTGAGAAAGAAACAAAAGATTCTCACTCTTTTATGTCATTTTTTCCCCCCCCCCTCATAATTCTTTAATCATGAACGTGTGTGTCCCTAATAACCATTGTATAATTTGAAGTTTGCATAATTGCTGAAGTGTCTCAGCAGGGTGCCGGACAGCCGAACCAGACTTAAGTACACCCAGCAGGCAGTCGGTGCCCCGCTAATCCTATGATCCAGAGGGGAGGCGAAGGAAGCGGAGCCAGCTTACTCCTCAGTCGCCTCCAACCCTGGGAATTATGACGACAGGTGGAGGAGAAAGAGACTCACCTTCTGGTCCTCCTCCATCATGGCTTCTTGTTCCAGAAGCTTCTCCATCATAATCTGCTCCTGTCTCTTCCTGTGCTCGTTGTCCTCCTCTGCTTGCTGCAGGGATCACACATTCGCATCATTCACAGGAGAGAAGAGTTGCTTTTTGTAAAGAGACACTGATGAGCGGCTTTGGGGGGGATACAAGAGAAAGCAGCCAAAGCAATTTGAGCATTTACAGAACTCTGAACAATAACCGCACACCTGCGCTGTGTTTTGTTTCCGCCTGGTGGGGATACGTAATTCAGCTAATGCAATCCTATTTTCTGGTTTTCTCTTTTGGATTTAACTCGGCCGCAGAGGAAGATAAAGTCGGCACTGTGGTGAAACTACCAATAGGGCACATGTTGCCTCTTTGCAGCCACATTGACTCCGGAGCCAGCCAGCCTGCCAGGTGTGTCCTTCCCACTGGTCGTGTGTGAGACAATTATCCTGCTCACCCGGTAAGCCTTCACAAATCGCACGAACACGGGGAAGAAAACAGACGGAGGTGTGGTTTTGGAGTTCTCTCCGAAGAACTTCACCGCCTCGTCAAAGGCATCCTGTGAAAGTAAACGCAGGTTAAAAACAGAGAGAGAGAGAAAAAAGTAGCAGTTTTGGGTGAGTTGTTATTACCTGTGCGATCTTGGCGTCGTCCTGCAGCTTTTTCAGCTTGCTCTCGTTGTGTGTGATGAAGTCTTTGAGCATGGTGTTGTGGCCGTGCATGCTGTACTCCCGTTTGGTCAGCTCCATGCCTCTCTGCAGCTCCTTCACGTCCAGCAGGACGTTCTCCAGCGACACTGTGGGGGGGGAGAAGCTGAGCTCGCACGACTTAACCGCCAAAAAGAAAACGGATTCTGTCTGTGTGGCAGCATGAGACGACTCTCATATTTGCAATTGGAGCTCACCCGCTCCAGCCTTCTCCACGTAGTGCAGTTCATTGTAGAAGAGAGAAACCTGCGAGTACTTCTCTTTCACCACGTTGGCAATGTAGTGCAATAGCGTTAGTTTGCGATCCGTCGACTTGGTATCGAGTAGCTGTGGACAAAGTACAAGAGGAAACAGATGTGACGAAACAGTCACACGGTTACCATAAAAGTCTTGCTTGAATAAGAAGAACGCAACTTACCAAGTCCAAACTTTGTAACTTGAAGCCGTACACGGCTCCTCTTTTGCTGCTGTTCATGTAGTTTCCAAGAGCCAAGATAATCTACACAAGAACAGCGGATAGAAATGAAAACCAAAACTCTGTATGGGTCCAGCATGTTACTGTGAGATTCACTTACCTCTAAAATCTTCTTTAGCTTCTGGGAGGACTTGATGGACACAGACGCTGCAATGACTGCATGGAGTTGCTGTGAGGAAGCAAAGTCAGACTCAGCGTCGTCACTCTTACCTTCGCAGGAATAAAACAAAAAGTCGAGTGACGGCTTATTTTCTCACCGGTGTGAGCATCTGTATGCTTTCGGTGAAGTTGCCGATGAAGGCCATGATGGTCATCTTCTGCATGAGCCGCTCGATCTTGCTGAACTGCATCATGAAGCGGTCCTCGTCCGTCAGGCTCTCCACAGGCTTGCGCTCCTTCTCGAACTGGCGCAGCACTTTGATCTCGCTCTCCGTCGGCTGGAAGCGCATCAGACACTCCACAAAGTCCACCGGCAGCGTCCGGAGGTCAAAGCTGGACGATGAGAGGACACGGGGTTAGAGGAAGAGCATGTAGAGAAGCATCAGTAGAAATAAAAAAAATATATATATATATTTTTTTTTAAATCTGTCAATAATTTTCTGATTTTACATAAAAATACAGTTCTAATTAAAAATACATTACAGAATTTGATTAAAATATTAAAACTACCATGTTACAGTTATACTTCACCGCTATAAAAAAAAAGAAAATATACATTGATACTGTACAAAGGCTTCTGTGCTTACATCTGAATGGCCTTGCAGATCTCCTCTGATGTCTTGCCCACTTTCCTCAGGGTGATGGCCAGGTTCTTGGCCCTGTTGGAGTCCAGCAGAGTCACCTTGTTGGGCAACTTCTGGATGATTTTCTGCTTGTTCGTGGTGATGTCGATGGACGGGCCCTGGGCTTTTGTCTTAAACATCTCCTCAAACTCGTCAACGTTCAAATCCTGAAAAAGACAACGTCCAACCGTTGATGTGCCGGTTTAATGAGAATAAAGAGAATAAAATCTGAGAGCAGCTGCACAACGCCGTAAGCCGTAATTAGGATAATTCAGTGTAGGAGATGAAGAGAAGGATTTCTGAGTGAGAGGACAGTTTTACCTCAAGTATCCTCTCGTCGTCGATCTCATTGAAGACGGTCCCGTTGATCTGGTTCGGCTTCAAGGCGACCCAGTTGAAGACGGGCATGCGGAACTTGGTCTTTATGGGTTTCTTGATCTTAACAGCTGCACAGGAGAAGACGAGTGAGCACAGTGTCACTGCGATCTACAACCAGCGTGTGCAATGACACACAGACATACAGTCAAACATGCAGATGAAAAGGTGGATGGGTTTCCTGGGACTGGTAACACACGTGAGGACAGCTCTTTTGGTGTCTTTATGCTCCATCGGTCTGATTTGTAAAAACTACAAATACACGTTCTGCTTTCATTTTAAAAGTTCCAGTGTCTATATAAATCCTTCAAGCGTAAACAGAGCAGACATTGTGGAATAGTTTAGTCTTTAATGAAAGACTCTTAGCCTCAGGCAGCAGAGCAAGGCCAAAGGGTACACCTGTTCAGTAAATGGACTATATGGAGAGGATTTCCTACTGGGCCTGGTGACAAAACTATTTATTGGAAAGATTAAAGCGATTTCAAGCCGCCGGGGCTGCTTGATTGGAGCCGAGCGATGATGTGGCGCCGCGCTTCGCCACAGGGATGAGGTGTCAGCAGGGACAGAGCGATAACGCTGTTAGGGGAAACGTAAACAGCATTCCAGCAACGGCTATCACTTCAATCGTCTTCCAGCCGCAGCGGGACAGTGTGTCTCAGCATGCAACCCACTTATTGCGATGTGGTGATGCTTCATTCATGTAAACAGACACACACACACAAACACACACTCAGAACATTACAGTAAAGAGTCAGACTAAACAATGCAAAGATTTGAAATGTGGTATTTTCTTTGTTGGTTAAAAACCAAAGTTTTCACAGCGAAAGTAGAAAAAAAAACAGGAAGAGAAAAGGTGTTTGAGAAACTTTAACGTCATGAATAATTTAAAAAGAAGTCAAACTTTCTGTTGTGTTTCCAACCGGGACACTGAAAATACCATTTTCAAAACGTGTGGGACAGAGAGAGGGAACGGTGCGGGAACAAAATACCAAAACATGACAGGCAGAACCTACAGAAAAGTTTGATGGGTCCCTCTGGTCGGCAGAAAGAAAAAAAAGAAAGAGGAAAGAATTCACACAGAAATCATTAAGAAGTCAGCAGTGTTAGTGAGAGTGATTACACATGCACATCTCAAACGGAAGCTGCAGCGAAGCATCTGCGATTCTAAAAATAAAACTTAGCGGGGGTCCGACTGTTTACTGAGTCGTGGAATCAACATGAATCCTCTGGCACTGCTGCGTTTCCTGACTCAAAAGCTTCAGCTGAGAAATGAATGCTCGCGGTCACGTTAGTCATGAATACTCTCCAGCTACTCACCCGAGGATGATCAGGTGAAATATCTCTTTGCAATGAGTACCAAAAGGATTAGTTTACTTATCAGATTGCTGGACTGATGGTTAAGTTAAGAAAGAATTCTCCAAAAACATTTAGTTATAGATATTTTAGTTTTAATAATTAATTATTGTTATCTTTGCATTTTGTGTTCCTTTAGAGGTCAAATTTGAAAACACGCCACCCTTTTGGTTTCAACATAATTTGCATCTAATGCAGTAATGAAAATACAATAAAAAGTGAAATTATTTCCTCACGCAGACAGAATAACGACCACACAGGAACATCAACATCAAGTCGTGTAAATTCCTCGTTGGGAAGAAAACAGTTCTTCTCATCCTGGCAGAGACTTGGTTCAGTGTGCATTTCTTTTTGCATGCAGTGACCTTACCCGCTAACCCAGAGTTCATGATCACAGTGGGCGTCCCACAGCCAGGCAGTGGCGGGGCCACAGGGGGAGGCGGAGGAGGCAGAGAGGCTGAAATCGCCGAGGACAGTCCTGGCGGCGGAGGTGGAGGCGGAGGGGGAGGCGGCGGAGGCGGCGGTGGTGCTGCTCCAGCTTCAAGTGCCGATGAGGGTCCGTTTGTTACTGCGAGGAGAGATGAGACATGGATATCATGAAGCTTTTCCTGATGTGCATGTAAATGCAAAGAGACATTATTGCTTGTTGTCTAGATTCAGCTTTACCGGAGACAGCCGTCACAGATCTGCTCTGTTACTCAAATCAAAGTGACCCAGCTGAAACTGCTGAGCTCATATTGAACCTACATGAGCCGTTCACGGGCAGTGGCGGAGGTGGAGGAGGCGGTGGAGGCGGGGCCGGCGTGCTGGCTGCCATGGCTACGTGGTTTGAACTGATGGCTACTCCGTTTCCTCCCATCGTGGCAGCAGGGAGACCCTCCACACCGGAGGGCAGCGAAGGCAGGATTGAGATGTCTCCGTCTCCCTTCTTGTGGATCTTGATGGTGCCCTGCTTCTCCAGCTCGTGGATCTTCTTCTCCAGGTTGCTTTGCCGCTGGATCGCCTCGTCTTTCTCCTTCAACATCTGCCGCAGTGAAATCACCTGCGAGCTGGTGTCTTTATAGACTTCCTGTGAGGAAGCAAGTTATCTTAAAATGTACTCAAGGAAATGTTTTATTGGAACTACATGTGCAGAGCATTTTTTTAAAAATTTAAATAGATGTACAATATGCATATTCAAACAGCTAATCTATCTGAAGAGCAACCGACCCTTATGGATTCAAGATCCTTGTTTCTTTGCATCAGCTGCTTCTCCAGCTCCACAATCTTGGACATGGCCTCGTTCTCCATGTCCTGCAGCTTCTCTGTCATCTACAAGA
The DNA here is from genome assembly GCF_963383615.2 of Lipophrys pholis. Classification (NCBI taxonomy): domain Eukaryota; kingdom Metazoa; phylum Chordata; class Actinopteri; order Blenniiformes; family Blenniidae; genus Lipophrys; species Lipophrys pholis. The sequence goes on from NC_137632.1 coordinate 14,289,709, forward strand.
AACCGAAGGAAAAACAATCTCACAGTGAAACACTATAATTACACTGACAAGTCCTAAATGATGGTGAACAAAAAGATGCGGCAGAGTCACAAAGCAAAATGTACATATTTATGCAATGAAGATAAACTGTCATGGAAAGTTTGGGGTGATTTATCTGGTGGGTGAGATTTGAATGAAGATCACACCAAACTCCAATACCACTGCGTAATAGTTTTGTCCTTTATGTTGATACAAGTCAGTTTGGTCTCATGTCAGAGGGGAAATCCACACTGGATTGCTCTTACATGTGACATGTTCTCCTCCAACTCCTCCACCCGCTCCAGGGCAGCATTTTTGGTCTCAGCATCCTCCAGAAGAGCACCGACGTCAAAAACGTTATCCAGGTAGGCCTGAATCTGGACCTGCAGCTTATCACTTTCTGTATGCTTGAGTTTCTGGGGGGGGAAAAAACATGTTGTGAGCTTTATTTTATTTTATTGCATAAGACAGACAGTGGGCTTGTTTCTGAAAAAAAAAGATCAATTTTTATGAAGCAATGGAAAAGGCATTATAAGCTGCTTTTGCTGTGGTTGTTGTCTCTGGGTTGCTGTAATGACAATCTGTGCAGGGTTTTAGGACGGGAAGTGTTCAGGATGTCTGTCTGAGTTCCTGCAGCATGAAGTCTCAACTCACGTCTAAGTAGTCGTCCAAACACAGCTTGGTGAAGTCAAACTGCAGATGGACTCTGAAGTTCATGTCCTCCACTGAGTGCACCACAATGTTGATGAACTGCATGCATGCCACCTGAAGAAGGAAAAACAGACAGATTCCAGTCCGTGCATGAGGGTATCACAGGCTTTATACAGGTTTTTTTTTTTTTTTTTTATAACACTGCAGGTATTCAATTTTCAGCTGGAATTAAAGAAGGTGATTTGTGAGAATGACACACAAACAATCTGCTGGAAATACAAATTGCATTGTGGTACGAGACAGATTTATAACAGGTTTGATGTTGTAAATACATCAGCTCACTTCGTTTGGTTTAATGCTCTTTAAAATGATCAGTTGCCTTTTAATATCTCTTCCCCTGAAATTGTGTGCACAAATCCACATTGTTTTGCCCGCTTGGCTGGCGGAGTGGCTTATCAAAGCAGATTAAAAGGATCTGAGAAAACAAATTACCAAAATCAGCCAGTTCAACAGCGCTGGCTGCCTTATGGGAGCTCACAGAAACAGATCAAGAGGGATCTCCTCAGAACACACGCATGGGCTTAATGAACTCCCTGTAAGAAGTTCACTTGTTTCGGGGTGACATGGCAGCTTTTGACAGGCTGTTTGCTTTAGTCCTTCTGTCAGATGACGTCCCGTCAGTGGACTGTGAGGAAAAGTCGAATTCAAAATCCGATTGCGGACTAATTCAAACATAGCGTCTGCTATCAGTTTGATTTGAATGGACGTGTGTACCATGACTAAAATCATGAAAAAGCTATCGCTTTCTGCACTGCGTCTTTTGTTCTTCTCTGCCAGACTAATTTGCATCACTTGGTCGAAAATTCACTGAGTTGGCAAAGCGACTTCGCAGAGAGGCGCATGTGTTTGATAGACTAAACTGTGTATTAGAGTTTGTAGTGTGATGACAAACCTCACACAGCATCTGAGTCTGGTAATACTGGAGCAGGGAACTGAGGGACGTTGTCTCTACTTTAAAGCTTTTACCAACTTGATAATATCTCAAAGTAAACAATAAACTTAAGTGGAAATGCTCATTTGTTTACTTAAAGAGTTATCAAGAGATTTCCATCATCATCATCATCATCATGTCTTCACCACTTCATGATGAAACTGACTCATGATTCATAGTGAATTGTGTTGGACAATGTTATCCTAATGAGTGCGAAACTTCACAACAACAACAACAAAAAACAATCTGTGTGTCTTATGTAAACTATTTGGATGTTTATAAAAAAATCTCTTTACTCATTCAGCTAAATTCCCAAAAAGTAAAAAAAAAAACAAGAAAGCGACATAACTTGGTCAACATAAAATAACATAACATAACATAACATAACATAACATGTCAAAATGAAAAGCCTATCATGAGCCAAATGAATGTTTCAACTGTTAGAATTAGAAAAAAGCTTGGATGACATATGTCAATTGTACTTGACTCAGAGGGGCCCCCAGAGAACAAAATAGTCGACAAAGCAGGATGACAAGGACCAATAAATGTGAACACCATCATGCATCACAGTGGGGGGGAAAAAACCTCACCGATGATCCAAGGTCTTTTCAAGGTCATAGTTGCTTGTTATCAAAGGTTGGTTCTAATGTTTTATCAGCTCTGCTAACAAATCAAAGGATGGGAACGTCATGAACAACCATAGATAGTGCAGCCAAGGCAAAAAGAAATATCAAAATATGAATAAATTAAAGCCTCTGTGATGTCCTCTGACAAAGTTGAGCATTGTTAACGTTGTAAATGCATCACTTAAAGTGATACAACATTGATGGATTATTATGCTTTGTACCAGTGTAACCAATAGACTTGCAGGTCGTTAGTGATGAGTAAGTGATTTAAGACGCGTTCTGTATATTGCAGATACTTTTTCTTCATTCGACAACCTTCTGTATAAATGAAGCGACAAATTTCATTACCATTTGGTTGCTCCTATCAGGGGTTCACACAGCAGACTATCTGCCTCCATTTCACTCCATCTCGTTCTATACCATAAAATAAATATCTCCATGTCTTCCTTCACTTCATCCATCAATCTCCTCTGAGGACTTTCTCTTCTTCTCCTGCCTGGCAGCTCCATTGTCTAATATATCGACAATCTCTTCTTTGCGCAAGTCCAAACCATCTCTAGTCGATTTCTCTAAACTACTTGGCCTTATCTGTCCCCCTGATCTGTTCAGTTTTAATCCTTTCCCTCCTGCTCACAAACAATGAAAAGGCAATACCATTGTCTCCGGACCATAAATAATAGAAAGTCTGGCTACCGTCTATGCTGCTGTCTTTCTGTCCCACATCAGCTCTGACACTCATCCCTCCTGCCTGCACTCCCTTCTTCACCTCAATTGTACACTTTTTAAAAACAAAAGAGATCTAGAATAAAATGTTTACTTGAAAGCATAAAAAAAAAGCATTAGATGAGCAAGAACAGGTTGGTTAACTCTGTAAGTGTAACTCACAGCGTGCAGCCCGTCCTCTCTACACTCAAGTGACCCTCGCTGTTACTCTGTAAATGAGGCGACACGTTCAGTCTGAGCTTCCTCGGCTCACAGGTCATCTCCGGTTCGTCTGCTGACGAGGATCTTTGAGGCTTTGCAAGCAATCAATAGCCATTAAGAGTGCGCGCATGCGTGCGCGTGTGTGTGCACACACTCACCATGAAGTCAATGTTGTTGTCCTCGTTCTTGAAATACTCCATTAGCCTTTCAAATCGTTGCGTCTCAACGCACACCTGCAAAATGAGCATACAGTCAAATTTAGAAAATAAATCATACAGTCGAGTTAGAATGCTGTGTGAGCAGAACCAGTAATTCACATCAGTGGAGCCAAACTAATTTACACTAATTATTAAATGTGATCATGAAACAAAAATATTCCCAATTTTTTTCTATAATGCAACACAACAAAAAAAACAAGTCTTGAAATTTAGCACAGGTTTGCCCCCTAATAGATCCACACGTCATATATAAACAACAATATGTTCATGATGGCAGCACCACAAACACACAGACCAATGTTCAGAGTAATAGAAGTAATAATCAGCAATAAATTATTAACAAACTGCTCCTAAATCATTGAATCATTTTCTATCTGGCTGACCTTTTTAATCACCATACAATAGTTTTCACTTGCTAATTGAAGCTTATTTGAAGTGGAATTGGGGAGAGACCGAGAGATGAAAGAGGAGAGAGCAGGCTCTGCAGTTCAGTCGGTTCATCTGGAGGGCAATGAGGGAGATAAGAGCATGATAAAGTATTGAGAAGGAGGGGGAGAAGAAAGAGGAGGGGAGCGTATCCAAAAACCTTAGTGTAAAGCCTGGAGCCTCCTCGGCGTGCAGCCTCTTTTATCCCACATATCAAAGTCACAAAGCCGAAAAGATCTTATACCATTACATAAGAGAGTGTCACTTTTCAGCCGAGTACAAAAAAAAAGAAAAAAGCACAACAAAAAAAAACCAGAATCTGCCTGAGCTGTGAAATAATGGTCCTCACACGCTTCCTGCTGCTTGTACAATAACAACCATTTCTCAAACTTCATCTCATTAGGAGAGCGAGGTTCTCCCACTAATGCCAGCGCCGCTGAGAGCAGCGCTCAATATTTCATTCAGGGGTGTAAATATTACATCGACTGCAGTCGGCCTGAATTTTTTGGGCTCTAAGCTACAAAATGGGGCGGCTGTTCACGCCCACTCCATCATAAACTTCCCACTCCTCTCTCCCACAGCCAGAATACCTCATCCCGGGTCGAGCAGGGCGATCCGTTACACGTGTCTCACTTCTCACTACTTTGCTCAACTTTGAGGCAACTTACCAGACACCATCAACATGAACAAAACTAATTTCTCTGACGACGTCTGGGTCACCGTGTGTCGAGCGAACACCTCGATACAGTTCGTTTGAAGCAAAGAGGTCTCATGAGCATTCCTCCAGGACTGAGTCACCGCACGCACAGTTGAAATTTAATGACATATTCTACTCCTCACACCCCCACACCACGGCCCGTTCCCTCGCCGCAACAAGCGGCTCGTACCTCCTTGAAGTTGTCGAACGCAGAGAGAATGATTTCGTGGCCTCCTCTCACAAGACAAACTGCAGCCAGTAGCTCCAAGACCAGAGCTTTGGTTCTGTAAAACAAGAAGTAAATATAGTTCTTTTTCTTTTTTTTCCAGATCGATACAATTCAAAGTGCAGCAAACAAATGACTAGGTGATATTAAGGCAAAACAGTATGCACAAAAATGTTTTTAAAAAATAAAACACAAGAAAGAAAAACAAAATGGAGCCGAAACATTAAAACTACATTTAGAACGGACTCATACATTCTGCTGTAAGACAATGATTTACTTAACTTTTAAAAACAGTCAAACTATTTTTAAATCATTGTTGAAACACAGTGTTGGGTTTTCAATAATAATGGCAGAATTAATTGTAACCTGGATACAGTAGAACACTGTATAATTGCATAATAACATCACTGACAGCTCAACTTCTGTTTCCACTTTATGTATTTTGAAAACAAGTATAGACTATAGTATACGGAATCAAGTTAAGGTTACGCTTCAAATTTGCATTGTACCCACTGGACTGAAGCACAGTTAGCAGCGCAGGCTTGTGTTGGTTTATGTTAAGGACAGAGACGTCCAGTTCACCCCGTCTACAGGTTGTTCACGCAGGATTTCTCCAGCCGGACGAGACAGGATGTGACAGGTGATGTGAAGTGCTTCACCATTTACTTTTGAGGAAAATCGTAAACCCCAGGGGCACGAAGGAAAAGTCTCAGTGAGCAGTCAGTGGAGTGGAGAGTGCCAGCGGTGCCATGACCCGTCTGTTATGTTGGAAATGAACGTGCCTCTGAGCAACAAAGACACTCGTTCAGCATCAGACTGTGCAGGTGCCTGTTTAGCGTTGATCTGAGTATCAAGTAGGTCAAATATTTAGGTGTGATAAGCGGAAGTCAAACTCATCAGTAGATAGTAGTTTCATAACATGGATATGTTTTCAGAAACAGAGAAAACTTGGAGTTTATTTAAAGTTACTTTAACTTACCTTGGGTTTTTATTGTTGAGACTTAGAGCAATTTCATTCACAGCATGCGGGTGTGACATAACCATGTTGAAACCATACTGGAAGACAAACAATGAAAGAGAGAGACAGAGACAAACGAGCTAATTAACAGAGAAGTGGAACCACTGAAGGCGCAACAGGGGCTTCTTATACACAACAATAAATAAAATATGGAGATCCTGCAGTGGAGCAAACTGGATTTGGCGTCATTATAAGTGAGCGTCAGCCTGCGGTCAGTGTGGATGTGAAGTTTCCTGCAGAGGACTGACCTGGTAGTTCATGATAGCACGTAGGCACATAATACAGACGTGGACGTCGTCTTTCTTGCAGATCAGTCTGGAGTTTTTTAAAGTTCTCCGGCTTGGCAGTGTGTTGCATCTAAAAGACAAAAAAAAAAAAATCAAACATGTTAGTGATCAACGGAAATAACTATTGAACTAAAGGGTGCAGAAGATAAGAACTGGATAAGAAGACAGATGTTATTTGCAAATGAGCCGTCTTTACACAGCATCGCCTGCTCTTTGGGACGGTAATCAACTGCCAGGCAGCCGTACATTAACAGACACAAAGACCATATAGTCTGCAGCGACACATGGAGCCACAGGGTGCCTTCTTTCAATTGTTTTAATTTAATGTCCCTCACAAAGATAACGCTAACAGCTAACACAATAGCAGCGGGTCGTTTGCAAACAGCACAGTGATTGTGCAGCTTTATATTTACTAAAAACAAGGTCTTTCCTCGTGGCGTGTCTTCTACTACAAAGGAAAACTGCCAGAGCAGCAGTATTCCTGAATGACATGCAGAATCGGTCAGAGCGAACAGCTTATTTTCAGGCTGATGTCACGAGGCTCAATTACCAGCCTCAGTTAAGGGAAAAAAATCTGTCTTCAAGCTACTTATAGACATGTCGATTCGCGTCAGCTCCCGTGCCTTAAGCCACGACTCTGTGAGTCACAACACAGTGTGCCAGCGTCTGTAGGAAAAGGACTAAAGCTTTCAAGGTAATGGAGGAGTTTTGAAGAGAAAGTTAGCAGAGGGCTCTCTTTTGCTTATTTTATTTGGGGATCTTCGGGTGTTTCTGTGTGTTAATAATTGTTCCTATCAGAAGAGAGCATCCGTGGTCAAGCGCGAAACTAGTTTCCGAACGGAAACGCTGTGGACTCACGAGACTCTTTCTGACAGAACTGGAGCACCCGCCTCACACAGTCCCAAATATCATCTTAAAGGACTTCTGTCTGGGTTTTTTTTTTATTTTTACTCTTCCTGTTTATTATCAGCCACACTAATATGCGTCAAATTCAGGAGGAAGTGAATGAACAAAGTTTTTTTTCCATCATATGGTACAGCGATGATAACTGATGACACAACACCAGCAGAACAAAACACCTTAACCTGCTTTGACATGTTAGGAATGATTAAACTAAACTTCACGAATTCCATTAGACAGAAAAACACTGTGTTACCAAATGCTTTAGCACAGTAAACACAGAAAATAAGAAGCTCAAGAGGCTGTACAAAGATCAGGTGTCAGATGAGAGAATAATCACTACAGAAATTATGTACAAATGTGATTGTTTTGACAGTTATTTCTACATTCTACAAATCTGAAAATTTGTGTTGAAATGTATATTGTCATAGTTGGTAAAAAAAACAACAGTAAAACACCCCATTCATGTTTGTTGGGTAGGAAGAAGTTGTGAAACATTCAGTCTGTTCGTCTTCAGTGTATGATACCAAAAAACTGTCTGTGTATTTCCTCACAACACGCACTACATACTACCACAGAAAAAAAAACGGAAAAAAAACATCAAACACTACAGCTATAATAACAGGCACAGCTCTAACACAACTACATGTTACTAGCCATCTTCATGTACCTCTGGAGACATACCGTCTTACTTGAGAACACTTCGGACAGTTGAGTGTGCTCTGTGTCCTTCAAGAGGGCAGACGTCAAGGAAGACATGGACAAGATTTAATTTACTAATAGTCATCAATCAGTATCTATTATTCTAGATTAAAGCTTAATCTAAAGAGCAAAGCAGGAAAAGAGTCTGTATAATGGATAAAGCGAACATTAAGAAATGAAAATCCATTGAGAGCAGAAGCAACAAATAATGTGACATTATATAATCAATAGGATAATTGATCCAAAATACTGAAGATTTAATAAACACATAATCTATCTGGACTCGTGTTCAGCTTCTGGCTGCAGTAAAAACTAGGCTGGCTTCTGCACAGAAATGCATTTCGGGAGCCACACAAGCAGCACATAGAGACAGAAGCAGGAACAATGAATGCAGAAAAACCCATTTGCTCCCAGGAAAGGAGAATTCAGTCTCGGGCACAGGAGGGGGGCGGGCGGGCAGTACAAATAATTCACATCCCCGACACAGGCAGCGGGACACATAAACTGGGCAGCGCTAGCAGGGAGGTAGAAAGTACAATGAAGCAGGGTGTGTGTGTGTGTGTGTGTGTGTGTGTGTGTGTGTGTGTGTGTGTGTGTGTGTGTGTGTGTGTGTGTGTGTGTGTGTAATAGGGACATGGGGTTATGGCAGTAGAAAAGCTCACTGTGAGCCAACAGCGTGAGGCTGAGACCTGCCTGCTCTCGAAGACTGGCAGACAAAAGAGCAGATGACTACGGAGAACATCGGGACAAAACAGAAGATAGAGTCATCCTCATTGAAAACACCGGACACACATACACTACATGCTCCATAGTGATGACGGACAAAAGTGGCGTCTGGAGGGACTGTGTGTGTGTAAGTGAAGTGCAGAGTGCAGACAGGGTCAATGAAGGCCTGACATTATGCCAATACAATTAAAACACATGTTGAATATATATGCTCGCCAATATTAAGAAGAAAACAACAGGCAACAGAAAGAAGTGAATATCAACAAATTAATGCTAAAATCACATTAAAGGCGGATCTGAGCAGCATGAATTGCTTACCGGTATGTTAAAGCATTTAGCATTTGTAATGATCAGGATGGAAGGAAAAGGGGTTGAGACACTTCAATGGAGCACACATGCAGCACATATTACAGCCTAAAGTTAGTTTGTTGTACGTTCATTCTACAAAACAAATCTTCCCAATAAAGCTGTGAATAAGCAATTTCTTACAAATGTTCACATGAAGAGATGAACTGAGAGCTCGGGGATTACTGCTACACCTGTCTCTGAATTGTGACACCAGTGCAGTCACACTAACATTCAATCATTAATTAGATTCACTGATTATTCGCACTGATGGAGCGTTTATATCTGCACGGACATATCATGTTACTAAATTTCAGTCGCTCAAATTTGAAGTTCAGTACTTTAAATTTGAACTAATTAAATTTTTTTTTCTTTTTTCTGGCGCGGTAACAATGAAAACATTGTTGTTGCCAGATGATTTACGACTTCACCTGATCCCCAAAGGTTCCTGCTGAGAAGGCAAAACAATGCAAATAAACACAGATTTTCCTTCTTGTATTATTTTTTTTTCATATTTAGCTCAAAAAAACCTTTTCAACACACTTTTGTGACAAAAATAGTTCTAGACTTATCACTGAGCAAGAATTCCAGGTTACGAAGACATGTGCTTTATTGAATCAATGGCGCTCATTGTGTATAGAGTGTTCAAGGTAACCTCGTCAAAATGAAGGATTAGAGGTCACAGAAGTCAGTGCGAGTGCTGTGCCTAAACATTAATGGAATGACAGGGCGGATTAGAGAACTAATGCACAAATGAATGGGATTTGTGCTTCAGAGCATATATTAGCATGGGCTTATGAATAAACTGCTGTGAAATCCTCGGCACACAGGATTTGCAGTTAAAAGAGTCTCTTTGGTGTTTACAACACAATAACCCCCGTAACCCTCTGGAAAAAGACTGTTGTCCCCGTTGAGAGGTGTTACTTCTGCCACAGACAGACAATTGTGGCCCATGTCTTGATTGTGCGCTGGCAGTTTCACAGGGGACGAGTTGCAGACAAGCAGTATTTTCCTCTTGCATGTGTCTTAAGCCATTTAAAGTCTTACAGACCTCATGACTACACAAAGGGCAGACTGAGGCATCTTATGAAATGTGTGACTTCTTAAAATAATCACACGGCTGCAGTCAAACACCACGAAGAAAGCACCATTAAAAGGACTCAAACAGGCACAGAGATTCCTTTGAACCACCAGCGAGTTCAGTAGTTTGTATCATACCTTATTGTGGAATGTCTCCCGACTCGGGTGATACCGTTTCCAGTAATGGGGGTCGGCAGAGTGCCCCCATGCAGATCCTCTATCGAGCGACCCCAGGGCTTCGACTTGTCCATGGACAGGTCGGGGTTGTTCTCCACACCGTCCCCATCATAACTGTTCAACACACAAAACGGGACGTTGTCAACACAGCGCACATGGATGGAGCGAGTCTTCCAGCAAATGTTCTCACTCAGTGGATGATTTCATCTATGAAAACTACAATGGAAATGGACTTTCACTCCGCTGCAAGCTTCACCAAAACTTGAGGTTTTGTCGTCTTGCCCGAGGGCAATTTTTAGGTTGAGAGCATGAGCCACATCTGCAGAGCTCATCACTATATTAATATGATGGTTTGTTTTTTTTTAAAAACACAACCAAGACTAAACATTTTCACAAGGACATCTAAAACTTAGTTATTAGGTGACGCGTCTTCAGTGGTTAAATGATTGAACAGCCAACATACACGAGTAAGAAAACATGAATGATTTGACGACAATCATTCCAATACAACTAAGTATAACCAATACCTCTCCAAATATTATATTCATAATAATGGTGGGGTAAAAAATGCCATACCACAATGGATTCTGGTTTTGCATTGCAATCTCGATATAATACTACCATTTTGTCTCATTCTTTTAGAAGAAATGTTGGTATTAAATCAGCGAAAACTTAATGCCAAATCAAACATCCGCATAACAAGATCTACAGCGGCGACCCCAGAAGCGGGCAGCAGGAATAGAATCTGATTCTACTGAAATCTTGTAATGACTACATAAATCATATGATCGCTGGCAGCAATCAAGCAACTAATCTCTTTTTTGTGCTCGGCTTGGTTATTTGAGACTCGTCCTTGTCATGGATTGTACATGCCGCTGCAGTTGCACTGGGAAAATACCATTTAACAGCTAACCACTGGTAATGTGGACAACCTATAATAACATATGGTGAAATGGAAGGGTTGAATAAAACATTTAACTGTTTGGCTCACTGGCCTTGAACAGGCACTTTGTGAATGACTAATAATCACCCAACTCCGTCCCTGAATAGAAGCATATGGCTGGTATGGAACACAGTGCCAGTGTGCCTCCAGTGACTCAGTGTTCCTGACAAGCAGGCATCAGCGCCGGTGGTGCCGGCGCTGTGTGCGGAGATGCATCAGTGGCCGTGCAGAATGGCTGCGTTGTGTTGCTCGTGCATGTCGATGATAGAAGTAACTTACGTGACAGCGTACTGTGCAAAGGACAGATACTCCACCAGCACGTCCAGGCCTTTGTTCTCCTCATTCAGGAACTCTCTCACCCACCTGAGAAGTCAAAAATAAAGTCAAGAAAAGAAAAAATGGGATACTTTTATTTGATAAAAAAACCAGTTGGAAGCTGAATAAGATTGAATTTTTGAGGAACATAACTCTTTGGGATAATCTTAGCAGGATTTAAAATATTGCTGCTGGGACATTTTATCTTTTATCTATTTTGATTGTGCATTATATAACACATATGCGAGTTCTAACATTACTTGTAATCTTTTGGCCATAGCTGACCTGGGAACACGGATGTATATTGTTTTTGTAGGTTATTCAGCTGATCTCCTTCTGTCATTATGAAATGAAGTGGCAGTTTAACAGACATCAAAGCTTGTGGGATCTGAGCAGCAAATACATCTCACATGCATGTGTCTGCATTTACAGAGGCATCCACACATGTATAAACAGATTCTCACTATCAAGTTTGCCTCTCCACTATCCGTTTCTCTCGCACGCGCACACATATACATTTTTAACTCAAGCCCAGCTGAACGATCAAAAGCCCATTCTCACCTTCCTTACAGAAACTCAAGTGGGCCACCCATTCAGCGCCTCACATGCTTTCATTTATTATTCTGCTCAGAAAAGCCGAGCTATGCGCAGGAAAGCTCCCGCTACCTTCACTATGCGTTGCTCTCGTTTTCATTTTTATCAGCATCATGAGGCGAATCAGCGAATCTTCATTTAATGGCCTCCTATAAACGTGTCATTTGATTTTACAGGAGGCACGACTGCTTCGACGGGCGTGATTGCCGAGTGATTAGAGAGATTTGGAGGGCATAAACATAATCAAAGACAACCAGGCGTTTGAGTGGTACTTCACTAGCAAAGACGCAAGACGAACCTGCTTTAGAAATGCATGAGCTGCCTATTTATTAGCTTCCCTGTGGTGTAACTACATGAGTCTGAATAGGACTAACAGGAGTATCCAGTAAACTGCTGGCCAGAGGGGCCACTTCTGTTTTAAAAGGACTAGGAGGTGTGGTCTCAATGGACCACATGGCAATCATTACCACAGGACACTGAGTAACAATCCTCCCATTCACCACATGTTGGTGACCACGTCCATGTCAGACGCTGGCAGGCAGCAAGCCGGGGTTAGCATCTGCAGGGCTCATATAGGGACAACCTTTGTATTATAAGCAGCCAACATGATTGATAAAATTTCACCTCTGAAGACAAGCTTTAATTATTCACTGTCTGACAGGGTGGCATTGTGCTCCCCCTAAATAGTTTCTTAATGTAATCTCGTCACATTCTCGCTGTCTGTAGTCTGAGTATATTATTGTCTCAAGCTCCGATCAGTCTGTATACACTGTGTAGGAGTGGAGGAGACACTGTTTTCAGACACCAGATAATTTGTATGAAAATAGTTGAAATAGACAAATTGAAGTAAAGTGATATGTGTGTAGGAGGGAGGAAAAGAGAAAAACAGAAGGTTTAAGAGTTGTAGGTCAGATTAAAGACCAGTCTGGCTGTTAGAAAAGTCTGTGGCCAGCAGTTCCTCTCATGGCAGCTTCTTCCTGTCCTTGAAGGGGTCACCAAGTCTGAGGTGACCGCCCACCTATAACATCGCTCAGAAATACACACTTACAAAGAACACAAGCTTGTGGATTTGAACTTAAATGATGCCTTATCTCAATTCTGCGACTCTTGGTTGCACAGATGTTTTTGGGGTCTTATATACCAAAACCATCCAATGACGTTTACATCACGTTTCTGCTGTTCTTGCAGCTCAATTAAGAAGACACTGTTTTGTGCCTGCTTTTGAAGTATTACAGGAGATGTAGAGGCATATTGTTTCTATGATAAAAACTGAAAATTTACATAAGCAGTTACCTAATACTTTATCTGTGGACTCTAATCCAATCCATCTATATTTATAAAGCACCTTAAAACAACTACAGGGAGCCAAAGTGCTGTACACAAACTAAAAAAACCAATAAAATGATAAAAGGCAAGTACAGGTATGTAAATAACTTTTAAACAATTACAAAGAATACATAAGACAAGGAGCTTACACATTGATTTTGCCCTTTGAACTGCACAGAGAACTGCTTAATAACAAAATACTTTACTATACACAACTATTGCATTTGTGCAACGATGACAGAAAGCTGTACTTTTAATAATGACAAAACCAACAGAAAGCAGTAAAACTGTCAAATACCAGGGTGCGTCATAAGAAACACGGCCCCTGTGATCGGCACAAAGACACAACACCGAGATCCCCAGAGATTTTGACCCCGGAGATATTGATCTCTCCTCAACACTGACTGTACAGCCCTGAATCAATACCAGCCGCAGCAGGTTAAGGCTTGTTATCTTGGAATACCTGAATCCTCCTGTGTTTTACGTGTTGTGAAACAATGCTTTCTTTCGATACTAATATCTTTTCAGGGTGGCAACGAGAAGCACTGGAACTACTGCAGGCAAAAATGTGTTTTCCTTTCAGAGGCTGTTCATGTCTCTGCCGCCGCAAAACAATCAATCGATTCATCTTTTCTGCATCGCCACATGGCTCTCAGTGCAATATTAGGTCAGAGCACAGATAGGAATAGGGGGCTGGTGGTGGTGGAGGAGGTGGTGGTGGTGGTTAATGTCAACGTCTGTGTCTCTGGGTGTCTGGAATGCTCGACTTTTCCCTCTGAATCCAATATAACAAGAGCCCGGACATTCAAGACTGCACATGCTTCACACAGTCCTGCAGTGACTCACCCTATATGATTTGTCCGTAACGAAATTTCCAGTTCTCTCAGGACTTGGGTGGACTCCTGTACCCTCCGTCTGAATTTCTGAGGAGAAAAAGAGGGGGGGGGGGGGTAAAAAAATCATCAGAGTGCTATAAATCAACATGTGGTAAAACAGATATGTTTTGGTTACGGAAAACTTTTTTTCTGAACTGAAAGTCAGGCAAACAGACTTTGAGGGAACTGCACTGACATTTAGACGTGAACCCAAGCACTCTGTGCACTTATTGCAAAATTAGAGATTGTTAAACGATCCCTTCAGTTGCCAGTAACCGTTAAACAGGCTAAAAGCGAAGGCGAGCTGACTCACTGGAAACTGTGAAATTGCACATTATTTTTAATCTGCTCATGTTGCTGCCGTTGGTTCACGATGGGCCTTTAAATAACTCTAATCCCTCCTGGAAGCAGCATGATGGCATCAAGTCACCTCACTGGTTACCCGTCAGGCCCAGTCAAGACACCCAGCAGCGACGCGAACATGGGTGTTGTGTTTGCGCCCACAAATGCTTTGTCGTGTTACTGTGGCTACAGTGACAAGATGAAGTGTGTGACCGGCATCCAGGGAGGTTTGAAATAACGTGAACAAAAACGGAAACAACAGGAGAGAGAGAGAGCACTTGAGTGAGTTTCTCTTTGCTCTCGCTCTCTGATGGGAGGCGAACAGCAAACCCTAAAAACAAAAGGCCCTTCAGGCGGTTATGTAACGGCAGCAACAAAACAAGCAAAGTGAATGACCGGTGGGGATCAAACAAGCTCACAGTGTGGCAGCAGAGGGAAATCCCTGATGATGGAGGCAAGAGAGTGAAAGTGTTACATCAGAGGAGAGGAGAAGAGAAGAGAGGAGAGGAGAGGAGAGCACTAACAATATTGAGAAGCAATATTTGACGACTCCCAGTACGTCTTATTCTTTGTAGGTTTTTAAAAAATATACATATTCACTGATTCAAACTTATTTCTAGGCATCTATTGACGCATGAGCAGCCCTGCTTCACTTAGAATTTTAAAAACATTGTTTTGTCAGGTCTGCTGGTGAACTAGATTTATACACTATCAAGTAAGATAAACTAAATCACTAAGCAGTGATTGGACATCCAGCTTCATATCGAAACAAAAACAAAAGACAACAGCAGATCAGCAGATCGGTCAAAGGTTCTCGAGCTGAGGAGGTTTCTGTCCTTATATAATTGGTTTTATGTACAATTTCCATAATTGGGAACTTGACTGCCTATTATCCACTGCTTATAGATGCATGTGTGTCATGAGCAAAATAAAAAAAATGACTGATTGTAAAACTGTGTTTCTGTGTATATGACAAATAAGAAGAGAAAAGAAGAGAAGAGGTATCCACCCAGGGTTGGAGGGCCTGTTCACTTTCCATGATGTGTTTGCATCAGGGAGGAGACGGGGATCAGCTTTGTGTTAACCTATTATTAACCTCTCTCTCTGTGTGTGTGTGTGTGTGTGTGTGTGTGTGTGTGTGTGTGTGTGTGTGTGTGTGTGTGTGTGTGTGTGTGTGTGTGTGTGTGTGTGTGTGTGTGTGTGTGTGTGTGTGTGTGTGTGTGTGTGTGTGTGTGTGTGTGTGTGTGTGTTTGGAACATGAGCAGATGAGAAACAGAGTGTTTTTATTAGGGAGGAGTCATTTGCTGGTGTGCAAAGCGGAGCATATTTCGGGGTACTGCGCAGCCTCCCAGAGCCCCCGCCAAACACACCGCACTCTTCTACACTTTAAGTGCTACCAGCTGCAGCACAGGGAGAGCAGGAAGAGAGAGGAGCCCAGACAGTGGGGAGAGAGGGTGAGGACGGCATGAGGGGGAGAGGAGAACAAGAGGAGGGAGAAGTGAAAGGGGAAACTAAGAGCAGGAAGATAGCACTGAGAGTGTGAAGTAGGAAAGAAAAAAAAAACTAGAGGGATTTTGGAAAGTGTGAGCTCAGGAGGGGTCAGGCTGGAAACAAATCAATGGCTGATACATTCTTGGGGACTAGTTGGACCAGAGCTCTTCCTCCTTGGTTGCCTATTGGCTGGGAGCTGCCCAGAGGAATGCACCGGAGCCTGCCTATGGAAAGCAGAGGCAATGACCTCCAGCTCTCTCACAGTGACACAAAGTGGCAATTGTTTGAGTTTGAAGAAAAGGGGGATGGAGCAGGAATGTAGAAAGAAGTCCATAACTCTTTTCTTTTTCTGCCATGCTCTCGTGCATCTTTTTTATTTTTTTTTGTCTCCGTCTCATTCTCTGTCCATCTCCTTCTCCCGTTCTACCCCACTCTTTATTATTCAGTATTTCTTTTTCCCTCCCTCTCCATTTCCCTCTTCCATTCACTGCCTGTCCTCTTCAGGGGTTTGATCAAGACAAAGACTAGACCCCGGATTCACGGCAGCCGGATTTTCCACAATCCCACGTGGGCCACTCAGCCTATCAGACCCAATGTTAGAAACCGCCCAGTCAATATATCAGCCAACGGGAGCTCGGAAAACGCCCGCAGTGGTTTGATACAGGAGGGCCAACCTTGGGGGACATGGAAGAGATGCAGCAGCAAGAGAAGTGTGGGGGTCAGAGGGATGCCTTTTCCCAACATGACTTTTTCTTCCCAAAGTCAGTGAAGGATCAAAAATCCTTCTTAGAACTGAAACAGGCATACTTGGGATTCTAGAAAATAATCTAATAAAGAATTTGTGCAAAATAATTAGGAGAGCTCTTACACTGGTTACAGACTATATATAAAGACTTATCGGGTATTTCAAGTTAAAGATATGCTATTTATTGCCGATGGCAATAGCATTTTCATTCAACAAAAAATATATAATTTCTGTGAGACGAAGCATGTGAAACGTAAGAGTGTGGAAGTTGGAGAGGCATAATAGGGTCAAAGGCTCCATGGGTACACCACACACACACACACACACACACACACACACACACACACACACACACACACACACACACACACACACACACACACACACACACACACACACACACACACACACACACACACACACACACACACACACACACACACACACACACACACACACACACACACACACACACACACACACACACACACACACACACACACACACACACACACACACACACACACACACACACACACACACACACACACACACACACACACACACACACACACACACACACACAGCTACAGATGAGATGAATAAAAGTAAAAATAAAGACTCTGTGACTGAGATCAACTCTCCAAGACAAATATTTGTGAAGGTTTCATCCGAATGAGCGCCGCCAGACTGTGTTGACTGTTTATGCCCACAAAGCTTTAAACACAGGCACCATCTCCTTCCAAGAAGAGTTTGACGTCTTAAAAAAAATAAGCTTAGTCATGAGGAAAGACGAACTTTGTACGCCAACTACAAACTTAAAATTAGAGGGTGGACAGCTCATCTCAGCCTACAATTCCACCTACGAGCACTTCTAAAGCTCCCTTAACCTGTGTTTTTTTGTTTTGTTTTGGTTTTACCCTTCAGTCTTAGCACGGATACATGAAGTTAATTATTGAGCTTTAAGATTGCCGGTAGGCGGATTCTGTTACTTTTCGAAAGAGCTTGGAACCCTGTCCGCATTCTTACTAATCTGAGATTTGCAGCTCCTGGCTATAACTATATTTAATCGGCATACGAGAGTAGCACTGATTTTTTTCCATCTCAATGTCAACCTTAAAAAAAAAAAGTGTGTTACTTAACAACAATCCCAACCACACAGAAAACAGATTTATAGCACCTAGGACACATGCCCAACATTCTTTGGACTGCAGACAGGAAACTAAGTGGTAAAGACAAAACCTTAATCTCTAATCGCATACACTGAAATGTAAACAAGCCTGCATAATACTGCATACACTTCAACTTTGGCATGGTTTTGTCTGCTCTGACCTGCGTCATTCTCTTATGCTGTTTGAGCTTGTCATATTTCAGATAACAGTTATGACTTGCAGGAGTGTAACATCCTCTGAGATGTGTCAAAAACCCACAGAAATATCTATTTAGCAGCTGCCATGTTTCCAATGCCTTTTCTTTTGGCACTAGTTTTACAGTACCACTAATCACGCATTCACAATCTACACACATCTATACACTGATCCTGCCCCCATACAGTAGCTTGGTACATTTTGCTCTACATTTTAATTTACATTTGTAACTCCAGTCAGTGCAAATTTAATTATTCAGTGATTCGTTGTTTTTCTGGCAGAGTCCATTGGTTAATTTGTTTATCACAAAGGCCGGCCTCCCGGCCTCCTCAACACAGCTCGCTCGCTCAGGCCAAAAAGACTTCATTTTGGCAAAGCCTGGGAGCTGGCTGATACATGTCTTCATGAAGCCCCTCCTTTCACTCCCCTCTGCTCCGATACAAGCAGCCAGAACTTGCTGCCTACATGAGAGACGGCAATTTCCATCATGTAGCTGAGAATCTCCTGATATCTCTCTTGCGATGCTGCGGGGCGGTGTCAATGCAGCATTTAGACGGTCTACGCTCTCTCTGCCTTCGAGTAACAGGTCTTATTTTTTGCTGTTATTGTATTGCTCTTTTCTCAAGAGAGCATGCTGACGGACACATAACATCCCTATTTGAGATTGGTCAGAGGTTTTTCCCAACCTGGACATTACAGATAAACAGTCTCCGTTTCTCACCGAGTCACACTGTCGTAACTATAGTCTCGTGTGAAATCTGTCCTCAGCTCTAAGAACATCCTGGATCAAGCACGCGGGGGTCGAAAGGGAAGGAAAAGCTGCGGCACTGGAACAGATAGAGCAGTGCAACAGGATGACATTTTAGTAAGGGCACTCACCTTTCTTGTGACTGCCGGGTCCAGATAACTCCTCAGCTTTTGGAGGTACGTGTGAGGCGGGTTTTTCACTTGGAACCTCTCCTGTGAAAAAAAACGAGACAACGAAACAGTGAGATGAGCAGAAGGACAGGAAAACAGATGTGAGATATAAAAAAAAAAAGAGAGCACACATCAGGAATTGGAAACTTTTGCGATTTAAAGTTGTGTCATTCATTGAGACAGGATGAGAAAAGTCCTAGTGGCACACTTCAGCAATCATCTCCAGTTTATGGTAAATTGTTGCTGACACTAAAGCTTTCAGATTAAAGTTGAGCGAGCTTTGAGAAGACTACTGTATTTGTGAGTCATTCTTAGCTGATGGGAAGCAAAGATTTGGTTCCACTCTCAAAGGTCAAAGGAAAATAGAGCGGGTAATTCCTTCATTCAGAAGTCTCTTTGGACGTCAATGTCACATGTGCCATGTTTGTAAAGACCTCGAAGCAGTGAACCCTTTTAGTTGAAACAAATGCGAAATTGTGAATGCAACTGTTCATTATTTGGGTTCCCCTGTGGATCTGAATATCTGATTGTGCAGGAAATCTCAGGAAGTTATATATGATCTTGTGCTATAAAGCATTGTCAAACCTACCTGTGATTCCTGAATAAAACTATGTTAATGTGTGTGTGTGTGTATATGTGTTAAGTACAAGAGGACACACCATAGCGTTCTAAGTATAAACACAAGAGATTAAGGCTGGATTTGGATCAGTGTGTTAAACGGGAATCAGTATTTGGATCAGGCTGAGCACCCAATTCCAATAGCAATAATGGTTCTGTGATCAATCACACGGCATCACGGGATAGAAGAAAATAAGGACAAATAAATATTACTTCAGTTACATCATTCTACATCTGTTTTACTGGTGTTGATAAAAAAAAAAGTCCACACTTTGACAATGTCAATGTTACATGCTACACACTTTAGATTTTCAAGGCATAGCAAAGTCGACAAGATTCACACAAGTCTATATGTGTGTCATATGCTTCATCTTTTTTCCCTAAATCAAACTCGTGCTCAAAAAACAACATCAGCAAGTAACACACTGAATTAGTCATCTCATGCATGGCTCCAGAATAAAACCACAGACTTCAGGAAGTGGCTGCACAGTTTCATGTCAGTTTTTATCCGTGGTTAATCATCTCAGGGGTTGACTGGAGAGCTTCACGGCTTAAGGGAGGACACACAACCTAAAACAGAGAGCACTCTCACTGACAAAACAAAAAGTACATAGCCACTGATCACCTCAACTGATCGATTGATGCACTGCGTCAGGATTTTCATGGCTCACCATTAAGAGATTCCCTAAGCGAGTGGTAAATACTGGTTTGTTTTATTGTTTCATAAATTAAAAAAAAACAACAACAAAAAAACAAAAACAAAACAACAACAACCTTATTTCTGCTCCAGCTTTGTTATGTTTTCTGCATCTGATGCAAACAAACAGCTCTGAGAATCATCACGTCTCCTTTTGCTGTCGATTTTTCACTACCAAGAACATGACATTTTAATAGATAGGCTCACTAGCACCAGAGCAAACCAGAGGGAGTTCAACAGTGTAGTGAAAAGGAATTCATTTCTAAACCGCTTTGCCCCTCAAGAACAACCAAATCTTTAAAATTGCTACACTAAAGTCACATAAGCAAACTGAGATCTTTTATCCCCAGGAGGGCACCTACTTCTACTTCCCTGACTCGGCTCATCCGTATCCAGAAATAACAGGTCACAAGTAATAGCTTCATCAATATTTGAATTTGTTGTATTTGATTGCAGTGCACCACATCTCGTAGAGTCGCTCCACCTTCTGTACACAGATACTCAGATCAGACAGCCGCATCACATTTATCACCGCCAGAGAGTCCAGGACACAAAAACAGGAAAGACGAGAGCAGCGTCAGGAAAGAGATTATCTGACAGAAACATGCAGTCAGACAGCTCAACCCTGCTTGGGAGCTTCGTTATTTTAAAAAAAGGAAGAAAAAAAAATACATCAAATGAGAGAATGGGGAAAAAAAAAAAAAAAAGGCAGGTATATATATATGCTGATGTGTGAGAAACAATGTCAGGAATGCAACAGGTTGTAAACACCGCAGGGAGGTGACCATCATACAGAGAGCAGGTATGTTTTAGGAGCATATATAAACCAGCTTCAACATGCTTTATTGCAGCTGGGGAGCTTGTCTGAAAAAGCTTATTTCATATTAAAGTTGAGTGTCGAGCTCAACTTCTTGCTTTGCATTTCCAGTTGAAACTGAAAAAGAGGAATCCATTCAAATCAAAGTGAGCAAGCAGTTTTAAATTCTAAGTCAACGGGTATATTTGAGGGCTTTCCATTACATAAATAGACTCTGGAAAAAGCTTTTCTTGCTCTTGGAAAAAAAAAAAAAAGTCAGACGAGTCTCCTTATTTGACACTGACGAGTTCATCATAGCTCTTTCTTTCTACCTCGAGAAGTTTCAGCTGGACAAGTATCCTTCATTTTTCATAAGATTCATAATCTGAGGAGAGATGCTTAATATTTCAGCCTTTGATGGCGTCCGCTGGACTGGTTATTCCAAAAAGAACATACCTGTTGTCTCAGCCTCTCTGCCGCCCTCCATCAATGTTGCCGTGGTGACATTACGAGATTGACTGTAGCTATGACACTTTATACTTTACTTCCCAGAGCTGAGCTTCTGGAAGTTACTTTGCTGCCAATGAAAAGGAAACCAACTATTTTCACGTCGGGTCTGACAGCTTGGGGCCAACCGCAAGAGGATCTCTGACAGCTGGTCAGCAGCATGGCGGACTCTCTGGCACAGTTCCCTTCAGGGTCAGTAGATACCAATACAGTTTGTCTGGGTGGTGGTCTTGATGTACAATGGTTTTTCTCTTCTGCTCAAGGAGGCAGAAACACTCACTGGCACGGACGTTGCAGGGTGAGTGGAGACCACTCAGACCACAGCCCACTGCACAACATGCACCCTCTGTTATTTCCTTCACACGGAACTGACACCAATACCAGCCAGAGTTTTTTTAACTGACCAACCGATGTGCCCGGCCTGCTGCGCCACTTAACCTACATGACCGGGGAAGTCAGGGCGGTGTGAAAAGACGGGTGACCAGCTTATGGGATAAAAGCAGGGCGACGGAGCATGAGTGCTTTGGTCACGACACACTATGATGGACCAGGTAGTCGGTGTATAGTTCAGACATCTGAATCAGATCGAAAACTATTGTTCACTGCTGACCAGAGGTTGATTGTTAGACCGTTTTTAACATTCTTGACTCGGTAGCGTTGCTCCGACAGATCACACAGACGAGTGACTGGTGTTCACCTGATCGCAGATTAATTCCCACTTCTTCTCATTGTCGTATTGCCGCAACAGCCGTGCTTTGTCCGGAGGAAGATTCATTGAGTTCTGAAAGAGAGGAAAAGATCAAGCTTAATAACTTGTGGATAAAGAAACATTATCACAGATTCCGAGCCCAGATGAAGATATGATTTCTTTATATTCATCACTTATAGCTTGGCACACCAGGAGAACATATTTTAAACACACTCTGGTCCTCGTAACAGGCTATAAAAGGGCACCAATTTATCACCACATAGCAATGTATAAGTGGATAACTTGAGATTCTGCAGCATATATGTGAACCAAAGGAAGATCAGAGGAAGAACAGGACTTTACAAAGGTGATATGATGAATTAATCAAATCAAATCACAGTTTGTTTTTCAATGAAAAACATATGAAGAAAGTTTCGGCTATATTTTGAGCTTTGGTTTCATGAAGCTTTTGTTCTTCTGACTTCTGCCTCGTTGGCACCAGGTTAGGTACGATGTACGGTGGTAATACTATGTGAAATATGATCTGTTATCGGCATAAAGTAGGTCAGTAATGCTCCATCTGATTAGTATATGTTGATAGCCTAGTGCACGGAGACATCATTTATAGCAGTTTCATCATTGTTTTGACATTGTAGGTGACGAGCAATGTGCAATATATCGTGCAGCCCTACTAGATATCACAAAAATACCAAAATACCACGGAGAGACGGTTCTGGAAAAGGGAGGTTCCTCTTCAGTGAGTTTCATCACAACACTGAGGCAATAAACAGAATTATATCAAAAGCTGTTTCTTACGTGACTGCAACACATATAATCTAGATTAAATTAGATTAGATTAGATCCGACTTTATGAATCCCACATGGGACAATTTGGTCATCACAGCAGCTCTATGTTGCACAAATACTTAGAAGATAGTTAGGATAGTGGCGCATCATAGAGTAGACTATGTATATATAAGCGGATAATTTTATATATTAGCAAAAACAGGAGGGGGAAATAAATGATCTAATGACCAGTAATAGCAATGAAACATGTTCGAAATGTCTGTCAACATCACAATTGCGTTGCTTAAATTGTTCCAAAATTCACAGAAAGCCTGAACTCAAAATGAGATCTTCTCAATTTGAGGTAAGAGTGGTCACCACTACAAACAACAATAAAAAGAAACAGGTCTAATATGCCCCACATTGTGACTGAAAAACAAGCCTCCGTCATCCCAAAAAAAAAAAAACATGTTGCACAACTCCCGTCTTCATGCGGTTTCACTTTAACAGCATTGGTTTCATGTGCAGCTGTCCGAATGTCACTCTTTATCCAACAGAAGTATGACTCACCGAGTCCACCCTCCCGTTATTTATGAAAACTTCAAACAATTAACTAAACATTGTGTTGCACCACCTACAGTATGATGAGCAGCAAATAAAATGCAAAGTATGTCGGCAAAAAGTGAAGAGCATGACCCAGCTGAGGACTGATTGCTGAACTGCTTCTTACAGACCAAAAAATAAATAAATAAAAATATTAAAGGCATGTGCAGGCAAACACAGACAAGTTACAAAGGGTTCTGTAGTTTGTAATTTTAGGTTGTGGAAAAACAAAAACCTTTCTACTGTTCAGAAAAGGGCAAGTTTAGCAACCATCATCTGGTTTTTTCCGTTCTCCTTTGATGAGATGGACCATCTATCAGCATGATCACCACTCACCCTCTTCTTTTGCTCCTGGATTTTCCAGTGGAGCTCAGAGGAGGACTGAAAGCAAGATTGATGAGGAATATAGTCTGATCGAATCTATTTCCATGGAGAAGTGATGCGGCGCTGGAACCAGACCATATCCTTGTAAACTGGTGCTGATCCTGAACTTGTTTGGGTGTTTAAGTGCGCTTGGGAGTAAAGTTTTAATTTGTTGCATGTTACAACAGGGCAGAGCTACTGATCGACACACAATCATTTTAATTCTAAGAGAGTCCATATATAATAGAAAATCAATGCCAAGAGCTTTTTAGGGGTGAAGGGATTATTTTCATCTGCCTGGCTTACCAACCACTACTGGTGAGCACGACTATTGGAAACTGTAGCAGCATTCTAAAAATGACGCTCATTTTCATAACAGTTTTGCAGTTAACCAGTTGGTGGAGTTCAAATTGATCATTTTGATCGGAGGAGCAAAAACAAACCTGCAGACCAACAGAAATCCCGACAATGACGGGGCGTCTTGGCTTTATCTGAACATCTGTGTCTTTCCCACAAAAATCTATTTCAGGCCCAAACAGTTGAGTTGTATTAGGTGGAGGTGCAGTGCGTGGCCCACACAGACTCCCCCTCCACGAACGACCAGGAAATCAAATTAGCATTCAGCAGAAGCAGCAAGTCGACTGATCGCTGCCGTGCTGACTGCAGGGAATTCAGAGTCCAGCGGGCTCTATTGACTCAATCTGGCAGCAGACTGAATGAAAAGGTTTTGTGTCCTGATTCTATCCCTTAAAAGCATTAAAATACAATTTGACACCTGAGTGGAGGGTTACAATAAGTGATAGGAATCCTCTCAGACTTTTACTAAATTACACACGGTGGTACTTTAGTTGCAACCTCAAGATAACAGCTTGTAAACCATCTCCATTTCTGCCTTGTTTTGTTTGGATACAGTCTTGGCCTGGATTGCCGGGTGGTTTGCTGAGTCGCCGTGGGTGCACTGAGCTGTGGGCTTCCTGCTTGGTGAGGCTCCAACTAAAGCGGGTAAAAAAAAAAACCAACACTTCTACCAGCCTTCATTTTATCCCAATGCTAATGAGCTGTGACAGGCACTCAGCTCGCTGGGGTCAGGTTACCCCATGTCTGCAACCACATTATCTGTGCATCTGTTTTCTTAATGGGGTGCTGCTGAGGAGAGTCGGGCAGATTTTCACCAACACCTGATGGCAGACCACCCCTATGAGCACACGCTACATTTGGCTCATTAGTGAATTCCACATCAATTAAAACGTTACTATGATTTGATACAACTCGTGCCAGGTATACCACATCGCATGGCTCAAGCCCAGTACAAGGATGCACTACTCGAACACTCATTTTTACATTGCTTTGATGCAAAACACTTGATTTGACATCACTAAATATAACTTGTAATCCCATCAAGGGAGGTCACATGTGCACAGTCAATGTTGTGCATTGGCAAGCAAAATCTTCACAACCTGCTATAAAGATACTTCATCAGTTCCAACGATCATTATGTCAGCTGTATGGGGATTCATATACTATCAAGTCAAAGTGACATATTCAACAATCACAAGGCTTTCGTGTGAGAGTAAAACATTGTTGAAGATAACCTCTCTGCACACTGCAACAAAATCAAAATAAAGGAATTAATTTGAAAATAATTAATTATTTTGCTGGACGGTCAACCCCTTCCTGTGAACTGTGAGGTGTACTTCAGGCATCCAAACTCACAGTTCACCTCCAAAGCAGCTGTCCCACATCTGTACTGCTTGTGAGTGAATTTATTTGGGGCTTACAAAAGCTCACAAAAGCCTAAGATGAAAGTTTAATCTAAAAAAATAAATCCTAAACTGTACAGTACGTTATTGCTACAATATTTTTACAGTGGACCATTGGAAAAGATCAATCGTAGCTGCAGCAGCCAGCTCCAGTTTAACACTCGCTACAAATATCAATCGATGTCAAAGTTTAACTCGCATCGAGACTCAAGGTTCATAAAAATAGACAAAACTTATTAGTGCTCTTGTATCCTCTCATTAGTCAGCCTGAGTCATAAAATGAGTGAAAATAGACAGCTGGCCCAAAGCCCACCAACCACCCACCACCCTAGGAGGTCCACCTTCACAGCACAGCTGGCTAGAAAAGCAAACACACAGTCCGCTTGAAGGCTGGCTGGCCGGGAGGGCTGTGGAGAGGAGTGTCACTGTTCATATGAGGAAGAGTCCATTATACTTTACTTTAGAGCCAAATATATGTTAATAGTCCTCTGTGCATACATTGATTGGAAAGTTAAAACCTTTCTCACCAGCTCTAACTTCCAATCAAAATAATTTAATAAATGCATAACGAGGCTGGCCAATACTTTAATGCTATACGCCTATAAAACACAGCTGCAGCTCAGAAGAGGCCTTCAACCACGTCACAGAACTAAATATACAAAACCAAAGCATAACGGCACATACTCTAAGCCATACTGAATTCTTTTTTTTTTTTTTTTGTAATCCTTTTTTTATAATGTCAGCCTCTTTGATTGAGACTGAGATTTATAGTGTTAATTCATTTATGGGGATTACTTCATCATGACACAAAGCTGCGCTCCAGGAGTCAAACTCGTTATATAGACAAGCCCTGAACTATTCATTATTACCCCGTAAAGAGCCACTAAAGATTGACTGTAACTTATGAAGATTACTACCTGCTGTGAACTGACATGAGGCCATTATGTCTCAAATGAATGCAAACAAAAGAGCTGAATTACATCAAAAAGTCCTGTCTTATAGCATGCAAAAGAAAAACTCGGGTTTGTGAAAACACGCAATTTAGATGCCTTGCGCTCTGCTGTTTCAGTTACACAATACAAGAGGCAGGCAAACGGACAGTCGTGTGCAGAGCAGCATCTCTCAGTCACACCGCCTCCTCTCAAATATCTCTCACAGGCAGTAAATGATTTGTCCTTGGGGACCGCAAAGAGTTTCAGACACACCCACACTTTCCCGTCTTGCTTTTGTCTCTCTGGGCTTGTCCCTGCTAAAGCGCCGCAATCAAAAACAACAACAAACTCTGATCACAGCAGCAGATCCAGCATCTTTTGATCCAAAACCGTCTGAACAGTTTCCTCAGCACTCAGAACCAAAATGATACACAAGACAGAAAAAAAATCTATCTGATGAAGAAACAGACGAGGTCACACCTCTCTTGCGTAAAAGGAATGATTCAACCTTTCATTCGTTTCTGTGCATGAAATCTCGCTTACAGATGCCATGCAGAACATCTTTGTAATAATAGTCATAACAAATATATGAAAGTTGCTCAACACTCCGGAAATGACTGGATGGATGCATTTCAGTTCTTTCCCAATACTTGCTTCATTAGTCAGTGAAGCATTTTGTGTTTTAAGGCATTTACATTTTCATAATAAGGTTGGCGGCGTTCGACACTGTCATCCCTGAAGTCAAATAATACATGATTGCACAACAACAGCATGTGAATAATACACTTTAAACCCTGAGTTTTCTCATTCAGCCCTCGGGGAGGCATTGCAACTCAGACACAGAAGAATCCAGCTCTATCGGATCCATTCGGGAGGTTGTCAGGGATAAGTGCCCACTTAAGAGAGATAGAGGCTGGATGGCTCCGAGGCATGTGCTGTCCACAGCGAGCCGTCCTCCCTTCATTACCACAGTGTGGCTCCCTAATCCTCGGCGTTCCTTCGGGGCACAGGTGTCTCCCGTCTGTCCTCAGATTAGTTTTGTAATCCCCGAGACCCCCTGACCCGACACTAACGTTTGTGTTTGTGGAGCTGCTCAGTCAGATGCCTCCTGACCAAATGGTGAGTGTGAATGTTTGTCCTTCTTCTTCCACATTCCAGTGGCTTTTCATTCATTCATTCATTCATTTACACCAGCCTGACGATAGGTTCATTCCGTCACACCTCCTTTGATATACTCAAATTCACTGGATGTGATCGCTGAGAGACGACCCATTTAACCAACACACAACTTCCTCAAGCATAAAGCACTTTGGGATACCTTACCTCGAATGTGCCACACTATATGGGCGATTGAAAATTAAATAAACCACATCTTATTCTGATAAACAGCAGCTGTCAGTGGGTGGAATCCAATTTAACGTCCTCTGTTCCACCAAATTTGATTGTCCTCCCAAGCTGCTCTATCTGATAGCTTTTTTTTTGATATTGCTTGAGCGATTACATTTAAAAAAAATCCATAACAGACAACAAAATTCCATTGGCTGTGTTGTGGGCAACTATACGGTATGCTGCGAAAACACCACAGCAATGTTTACATTGTGGGTGAAAACACTTTGGCTCAAAGGACAGGCCTCAGTGCTGGATGTCGTCCAAATACCGGAAACATTATTGAGACGCTCCGGAGCAGCAGGAAGCTGTCCAAATAAAACAAGTGATACATGAACACGGAGGAGCTCTGGCCAGACCAGATGTTGCAAGGTTGCGAAAGCGTCTGAACTGAGGTGGAGTCCATGTTTGAGCTCAAAAATCAATATGAATCCAAACTGTTGTTTAGCTCAAAGAACAAATTTTTAAAAATGACTCAAGAAAGTTAGGGTGCAAACAAAAGAGCGCAAACTGATATATGTGGAGAATATGTATTGTTTCTACTTTTTAATCCATTCAACATATCACATATATACTGAAGACAGAGTTAAAAACCTTTAGTGAGATCCATATTTTTAAATCCAGCTCTGCATGCAGTCATGCATAAGCAGTAATTTCAACAGTAATCGGCACAAATCCTGAAAGCTCCTGACTGCTTTCATACTTTACCGATTCTACTCGGGGGTAGCATGTTGGGGTCTGCTTTACTTTATCAGAGCTGGAATGATAGCTCTGTCAGCCCTGCTGACGTTTCTTTGTTGAGGGATGATCACTGTGAAAAAGTCCAAATACAGCAGTACCCTTCAACCATCACATGTGAAACCTTTATCCCTCAAACACAATAGAATCCACAACAAAGTGCATTGCTTCTAATGAGATGATTAATGTTCACGGAGTGGCAGGTGGCCACCACAGCAACGCGCTTCTGTACCAACCACCAATCAAAGGCTGAAAAGCAGCTTGAAGACGCAAGATTGTAATCAGATAAATCAGATCAGAATATTTTAACATCACAGGCATTGACTGAACCCATTTACATTATTTCTAAGTCATCTATTGCGTTATTATTTATTGGAATGTTATGTGCCCTGCTGTGCTATTACACGGTGTAATATCCTTCAAAACTATTTCTGATTTATGCAGTTATGAAATATTTGTATGGTGTTTTAACCACAGGATGTGACTTATCCCCTCTGGTCTACACATTCCCTCTTCTGCTAAATTATGGTCATCACGGGGAGATACATTAACAGCACCAATATAGCAGGTGGCCATGTTGTTTGTTATTTATTGTCATGTGAACACTGTAAACTGGGAAATGGGACAATCCCAAATGGTAACTTCCCCAGTTCCCAGCTGATTCACTGCTGCAAACGTTTCTGCAACCAGCACACTTGCAACATTTATAACATTCTTGCATTTTATTTTGTCTACATTAACACACCATTACTTTCCCCACTTTAATTTCTTGCTCAAGGATTAAGTTCTAAACCTTGATGTTTTGCTGAAATTATTATGTTGTTTTTTTTCACATCTGCTTATTTTTGTCTGCCCCCTTCCACCTCATTTCCAAAAAAACATCCCCATCTGCTCTCTTTGAAAATCACACTGTCAAACCACATGACTTCAACAAAGTTCAGCAGTATGAAAGGACTGCAGTTCTACAGTGGGTGGTGCACCTTCAACCTTACTGTGTGGCTTTTGTACCTACAAGAAAAGCATTGTGTTGACTCCTGACTCCTGCCACAGTGTCACTGTGCCTTGGCATCACGCGACGCGTCCACAGCAAGAGGCTTCTTCTGCCCAATAAAACCTGAAACAGCAGATTGCTGCATTGTCTCACGGTCTGATGGGGCCTCAATCAAACCCTGGCAATAAGCGCTGAAGTACATTCAAATGCAAGTGGACCTCCCTTTCTGCACTGCAGATGTTAATTCTGGCAAGTCGTTACACGACAAAACCTGCCTTTTGGACTCTGGCAGTTTCAAAAGCAGCATATGTCTCGAGACAAAAACTCCTCCAGGAATAAGAAACTGAAAAAGAAATGGGGCCGCGTTAAACAACTGAGCCGTTGCAACAACAGAAGTATTCAAGCACAAATTAGAATTGAGGACACAGTGATATATGTCCAAAAGAAGGCCAACATGTTTTATGAACTGCTAAATATGTGCTGGCACACCCATGAGCCCTCTCCTTTATAAAGGCCTCACACATTCATTCAGATTCTGAGAGTGTAGCGGAGAACAAATTAGATCGTTATGATTCAGCAGTTCACTGTAAAATCTAATTGCAAACATAGGAAATAAAGCTCAAGGCCACCAAAACAGGAATGCAAACAACCTAAGTGGTACTAAGACAAAACTGGCGGAACGTCACAACATCATCAACAACATCTCATTTGTCACAATGACACAGACGTTTGAGGACTTTAATTCTGATAAAAGCTCAATATCAAGAACATTAACTGCTTTTGAACAAAAAGAAAGGCTGCCAATCTGGAGCCGGAACATACCCAGACCATAATGCACTTCACCACAGATCCCTGACGCTTTCAACCTTTTGTGCAAACCTTGGACCGGTCCTGCAAGACAACACTCACAATGGACTGCAAACCACATGAAAGATCCAGAGTGAGCTTTTCTCTAATCCTGCACCGTTGAACATCTGCAGTTTACACAAAACAAACTACATTTCAATATCATTATATTATTATAAGAACAATCACTCTGGCTTGATATCAAAACTGATCAATATTCAGGAATATTTGTGTTTTTCTTCTCATACGGTTTCCATCATCAAAGAAAATGTTCAACTGAATAGTGAGTCTCTCAGCTGATGCATTGGGCTCTTTGTTAAACACACAAAAGAAGGTTGACTCCTGTTATACCCAGGTTTGATAACACTGAAAGCTGTTGAAAGGTTTCAAAGGTAATCTGAAGTCAACGTGTCATGTTTGGTTGGCGTACCCAGCAGAGTCTGCCACCCACACAGCAGAGAACAAACCCCGAACCCCCCGAATGTGCAGATGTCAAAACTGAACCCAGCGCAACAATACTTGATTGAAGCCTCAGTGGTTTCGGCTCAGCGGTCCCTGCACACAACCAAAAGACCTCGCTTTCACATAATCAGCTGACCCTCTGCCAGTCAGGGAAGATGCCTCCAGGCTACGCTTCAGGGTTTTGAGCAGCATATTATCGCTTAACACCACCGCACCTCGCTTTCTCTCTGAGGGGCTGCAAAGGCCAGAACACTGTCTGCCAGATCCTGTTGCTCCCCAGGCATTTTATGCTCAGCTCTGTTACAGCTAATTGGTGGGTGAGCATCCAGGGGATCCAACACAGTAGAAACACACATGCCCAAGCACATACATACACACACACACACACACACACACACAAACACACACACACACAAACACACACACACACACACACACACACACACACACACACACACACACACACACAGATATGGGTGCGTGCAGTGGCCTCTCGCACCCTGCCGGGTCTGGGTCCAGTGCCAGGCTGCGTCTTGGGCTCCAAGCTGAATAAAGAGTGTCTCTGTTCGGTGGGCCCAATGCACGAGATTCAGCCACTGTTCACCCTCTGCGCCTCAGACAATACCCATTGTTCCGCTTTTTAATGAAGAAGAGTCGCCATGGAAAAAAGTTTTGAGCGTTACCTTAGTCACTTCCTTGGCTCCACATACGTCTGTAACACATGGGGGTTTAAGTGTCTTCACACAAGAGAATGACACCATAACTGTCAGCGTATAATCTCGTTTGTCACTATGAGCGATTCCATTTCTATTCTACATAAAGTTTTACTACTTATTTATAAGAAAGCCCCAATTCAAACAGTTTTAAACACATATCCAGGGTTAATTTCAATGGCAGATTAAATTGTGTTTGGGAGAATTCATGTTTCTGAGAACCAATTATGCTTAAAGTTCCACACGTCTGAAAAGCACGCCGACTCCAGATCTGTCAGGGTGACAAATGAGACTCGCTCTGAACATGAGGGCTTCTCTTGTGATTAATCAGGGGGGGGTACATTTCAGATGCAGTACCTCACAACAGAAATGGCAGCAGCTCGTGGCTCCTCAGCAGCCTCTAAACAAAGCAGCTTAGATCTAATCTGTGTAGACTATTGAGAAGAGCAGCGATAACAAGAAGAGCTAAGCCTGTAGTCTCCCATATGTCATTTAACAAGTAATGACCATAAACCAGCCTGCTTTGATGATATCCAGCAAACACTACAGCCCTGAGATTTTAAGTGGACGGCATCCTGGATGTGGGTGCAATTCAATTTCGACATCAACTCTGCGGTGAGCTGTGGCAGAGCAGCAGACAGGAGGCCACATTCCTGTCCCAAAGAGTCATCGTGCTTTGGTCCAATGTGGAGCGTATAGACCGACTAATACTGTCCATGTGACTCACAAAGATTGATTGTTTTCACTTCACATGCTTTCGGTTGCTGTTTGTCGACTGACTGAGCGATGAAGCTCCTCTGTGAAGCTTTGCTGAGCCCCTCTAATAGCTGGCTAAATCGAGTCTAATTGATCAGGAAATGCATGCTGGGTAAATGTATGAATCGGGATGTTGATATGAAGAAGCCATGACGTAACCTTGACGAGGATCACCGTGTTGTAATGTGCAGATTAAACACTGAGAAGACTAACTTATAATCATGCGCAAAGCCTTCTGCAGTGCACTTATGTCACTAAAGCGACAGCAACGAGACCATAACTGCAGATCCCGAATGGACAAACATGACGACAACCAACACTGACAAAACATGCCGAGCAGAGGGCAGAAGAAAAAGTGAATTGGAGTGAATACAGCATTATGGAAATCTGCATTCCTTCAAAACCAATTAAAACTTGGGTTTGATTTCCACTGAACTTCAGGACACGTGGACACAAATTATTCATTCCGAGCCAGGATGAGGTTTTTACGTCACAACTCGCCAGAGTCTATTTTAAAGCTCAGGTCTTGGCTCTGAAGATTCACGAGACGAGAACTTTATTGGGAGCTTCTCATTTAGTAGAAACTGCAGACTCAGACGGCAGTAAACCACCAGCATAACACCAAACACAAGCTTATCCGGGGAAGGCGGGTTAAACTTTAACTCTGCACAGCTTTGAAACAGCAGAAGCATTCAAACCTTTATGCACCTTTTTTGAAGTTTAAACTATTAAACTAATTCCCCCACTCCAAAAATATAACTGGAAAACAAACAAAAAAAACATGGCAGAGGAGTTATTTTGTAGTGAGGTCTTTTATTTCTTGTGTAGACCAAATAAAATGATTAGCTTTCCTAAATACACAGCTTGTTTGTTGTTGTCCTTGGGTTCAAGGACCATTCACTCATCTTGTCAGAGAAAACTGAAAGACTTCACAAGGTCCTGGAGTTTTTTGACCTTCAGTCGACACTTTCATAAACAGAACCAATTCCCGCCTCGCACATGTAAGCATCACTTCTACAACTATATAAAGTTCCAGCCATATTCTACAAGTGGGTTACACACGGTTGTGGCGAGCTCAGCTGATGGGAGTCATGAGCAGAGATCTGAATAGGGGGAATTTTCACATCCCAGCATGGACACTGGAATGCTGTATGTCCTGGATGAGAACTTCAGGTGACTGGCTGAATGTGATCACACACAGCCCAAGTCTTTAATCCAACCCCCCCCCCCTGCTGGGATCCGGGGATTGTCTGTTGATCAAATCTACGACGAGCAGCAAGTAAACAGCGCGGTCTTTAACCAACTGTGAGAACCCAACAGATTACACAACAAGATCAAACTTGAGGTATTTAAAAAAAAAAAATCTAAATAAATCATTGTGTTTGCTGATGATTAACCAGCAGATGAAACATCCATTGCTCAGCAGCCAAGTACACTTTGATCGTGACTCGTCAGCATAGAACACAAAGAGGACGGAGAGCTATCGCCCCTAATAATCAGCCAGTCAAACTGAAGTGAGGTCATCGGAGTCACATAGTGCCACTCAACCGCCATCAGCCACAGCTGACACACGTTGGGATTTAAATGGGAGTCAATAACACTAAATGATGTGATTATAGCACGACATTCCTGAAATGCTGGAGGGCTTCCATCCCGCCAAGAGCCGAGGCTTCACGCTGGCAGCAGGGAGGAGGAAGAGGAGGAGGGGAGTGAGCAGGCGGGGTGGGGTTATGACTTGCTTTGAGGATCAGCTTTGCAGACCAGCCCCGGAAATCCTCCAATTAGACAGGTAGAGTTTGGTTTGTTTTCTGGAAAGAATTAGGATGATTAGCTTAGGAAAGTAAACTATATGGATCCTAATAGTTTTTCTTATTCGCAAGCCCACACCTGAAGGAGGTTTAACTCTTGATGATCAGATGACGTAGGACATTTACGATCGATGTGATTAAGGAGACGGGCCCAAATCCCTGTACGGTGTGACGTCAAGCCTCCCGTCCCGGAGTCTGCTGCCTCCAGCACAGAACGGGATTCATCAGTGTCTGACAAGCAGCAATCACACCCCGACACGACACTTTGCCACCCAGCGATTTAACTTCCACCTGAACTTGATCCGCTTTTTGTAATGGGCTTACAGGCTGAATAGATCGGTGCCGCCGACATTATCGCGGAAAACGATTTGCTGTGTGACAAGAAAAATAAACACATAAAATAAAATCCCTTTCTTCTGTCCAGGACAAGGTTACAATCGGTAAGAACAAGCGATCTGGAGTCAAATTCCGACTGCTGAGCAGCTAATGTGAATGAGAGCACCGGGCCAGACGACAATCACGTTTGACCCACATTTTACCGGCTATCAAATTTCACCTGTCTGCGCAGGTCTTTGTGCTTTGACTAGAAAGCAGTGTGCTGGAACACTAAAACCTACTTGTTATAGCCTGCGATAACCTCAGTAACAGTTCCAGCAGGCACTAAAAGACTCGAGTCAACAACATGCTGGCCAATTAAAACTTTCCTTCCACTTTCTTTCTTCATCTCCCCGATCCATCTCACAGTGCCCCGTTCTCCACCTCGACCGTTTCAAAGGCTGCCACATCTTTCAAGATCCACAGGAATGTCCAGTCAGGTGACATAATTGTTGACAGATTTGTTGACACTTTATGATGTGACAGATGTTGCAAAAGATCAGGCGTGCTGGGCACTTAAAACTTCAGTAGTAATCTGGCATCTGGACTCATAAAGTTAAGAAGGGGGGTGGGGGCAGTTACACCAACTATTTGCCATGTAAAGACTGCAGGTGTCTCATGTGTCAGCTCTAGGAAATGTACAGAAGCAGAAAGTGCTGCATGAGAAGACCACGGAGAATCTTAGTATGTTTGATGAGGGTTTTTTTTGGGGGGGGGGGGGGGGGTTCAGTAAAGTTTTAAATGCTGGTGGATAGTTTCAGATCAGAAAACTGATCTGATTGGTTTGGATGAGTGTGACAAACACCAAAAGAAAACTTTCCAATATGGGTTCAGAGAAACAGATGGAGCTCCTAAGGATTTGGAACAACAATAAAAAAACAAATAGGCACCTTTTTTTTTTTAAGTTGATCTTTTTTTTATCTGTACAACAAAGAAAGGATCAGGCGTGCTGGACAAGCAGGGGTCCAACCTACACACAGCTGTCCCGTCCCAGGACACTGAAGCGTGGAGGGGAACAAAGAGAAGACACGGGAACTTAGAAGTATTCTCATCTCTCGCTCTCTTACCAGGACGATTGCGAATCTCTCCTCCAGTTCGCCGGGGTCCGGCATGGGCAGCTTGAGGGGCATGTTGTGGCCCCTGAAATCAGTGTGCTGGTCCATGCTCCCTGCGTTCCCCATGTTTCCTTCCTTCAACCAGCGAGCACAACTTTTCTCTGAGCTCCGCCTGAGGAGGAGAGTGAAGGACGGTCCCCGCACGCAGCGCTCGCCTCGCACGCAGGTTTATCCAGGTCACTTCTTCTTCTTCTTCTTCTTCTTCTCCTTCTCCTCCAGCATTAAACACATGTGAGTGGGTGAGGGAGGTTATGAAGCGACGGGTCGTGGCGGCAGCAGCGGCCGGCGGAGCTCCGGGTCAGACATTTCCCCGACATTCTCACACACTCACACTCTCACACACACACACACCCGGACGGAGCGAAGGAACCTTGAAGCGTGACTCGACCCGCACCGACTTCTTTCCCTCGCTGTTATCCGTATCTTGCACAATTTCGGCTCCACTCCCAGCCGGTAGTAATGACGACGGGCATGATTCAGACGTATCGCAATCGCCCCGTATGTTTCAGCAGTGAGTGAGTGAGTCTCTCCTAATCCCTCCACTGCTGACCTGCTCGTGAAGGAAGGGGGGGGGGGGGGTCCACACTCTCTCATCCCTCCCCACAATGACTCCTTTCACAGGCGAGCCTCCCACTCCTCCTCGGGGCGTAGCTCCCAAACCCGTAGCTAAGGAGATAACATTTTTTCGGTGTTGCATTGTGGTACTTTGAGTCTAGCTGGAGAAAACAAACTTGAGAGGACCCCCCCCCCCCCCCCCCCCCCCCCCCCCCCCCCCCCCCTTACACACACACACACACACACACACACACACACACACACACACACACACACACACACTGGGGCCTCAAGGTGAGGGGCCCCTCACTTGAATTCCTTATTTCCCCTTGGGTGTATTATTTTATTTATTACACAAGCATCATCAAATTCTCTTACAACCAGGGGCGCATCCAAAGGGGACACCGGGACTTGAACTCAAAATGTACTATTTATTTTAGACTCTACTAAACACAAATACACTTTTTTTTTTTGTCCGATTAGTGCATGCATTTCTTCATCCCACATTTCTGCTTGAGTGTATCGTTTCTATCTGTGAGCAGTGGTAACATCCAGAAGCCTGTTCGGGGTCTCGTGTTGACTGGTTTGATTTCCAGATCCAACAGGTTATCTGTCTGTTCCTGAGGAACTGCCCTTCTCTCACACGCTCCCCCGGGTGCTTTAATGGCAGCCCACCACTCCTCATAATAGGATGGGTCAAATGAGGACGGCTTTGGAAGCGGTGGCATAGACGCTAGAGAAGTGGACATCAGGCATGTTTTAAATCCCACAGCGAACTGTGGGTCCCTGAGCAAGACCGTTGACCGCCATCAGCTCCCCGGAGAACCCCGATGTAAAGAGGGAACATATGACTTCCACATTGTCCACAATCAGTGTTAAAATGACATTAGACGTGCCTCATTGGATACTTTATTTTCAACATTTCTTCTGTGCCATTAGTAAGTAATTTGACTTGACTATTAAACACAATCCTAACCATCTTCACTGGTCTATCCATCCATCCACCCATCCATCCATCCAACTTACAACAGGGGTATGCACAGGCAATATGTGTTTGTCGGTGTGAAGCGTTCAATAGGCTATGCCTGCAATATGTATTTCGTTGAAATACAAGACATTCCTAAAATGGTTCTGCAGTCAAGCAAAAGTTTCCAACAAAACAATCAATTCGCACAAACAGAATGATCCTTCAAATTGATTTTCGCAGGAACTCTTAACTCAGTAAAAGCATAATTGAGAAATCTCTGCGTGATAGTTAAAAGTTCTTCTCATGAGAAAAGACTGGAGTGGCTCTATCCTTTAATTTGGTCCCCTGCTTAGTGGCCATGTCAGTGGTTGGTGACATAATCTGCCAGGAATACCAGGCATGTCTTCAATAGGCTGACTGACGCTTTGACTTGTATCTCTGATCCCATTCCTTCGGTCATAACCCAGAGTTCATGAACACAGGAGCTTGTGGGAATGTAAACCGACCGGTAACCTATGAAGTGATTGTTTATTCTGTTGATGAGAATTTTTATTAAACTGAATGACGTGGTTATTTACAACCTTTTTCATTAAACAAAAGGCTAGATCATTACTTTACATAATGTGAAAACAAAGTATTCATTATATTGCTGAATTGAATGCTTGTTGCACAAAACACAAATTCATTTCACAGAACAACTGAACTGAATTTAGATGATGGAATGTATTTGGACACAATGTTATCGGTATAAATTATCCATGCAGTACATAATTGATTAGAGCTGGGCTTTATCAATGTTTGAACAAAAGAGAATATATGATTTTTAGAGAAAATGTAAAACTTTGACATGAACCAAGACTTGTTCAGATTCAACAAAACATAAGTACTGAAATATGAATTGAATTTATCTGCTTGAGCTTCAGAGTCATACCATTGTGGCTCTCTGTCATTATCAATAATAGCAGCATGTTTCCTGTGATGAGGTCACATATAATGATGGACCTTTTCACTTTTTTCCGGAAAATAAATGTCCCTCTGTTGTGAATTTTAGTCTGTTTTTGTCCTTTGTCAATATCATCATAATTTCCGAATCTTCAAGAAATCTGCGTTATAATCAGACATTACAAGCCACGTGTATACTTAAAGAGAAAAACACATCAAAACTAGAGTATCTGCCTTTTTCCCACTTCAATATCTTGGAGATGCATTACAATGAAATCTGATCTGGTCAGGGTGGGGACCACATCATTACGCACAAGAGGGTGACATCAGCAACCCAAAGCTCTGGAGAGAGTCCAGAGGTTCTCCAGATGCACAGTGGTTTCTTTCAGGCAGCCGGGCCCATTCTGTTGGGGAGGGTGTCGCATCTGAACTTGGCTGTCTCGACGCGTTCAGGATGCGAGGCACAGCTGACTGACCTCATATGATCACCAAGTGTCACGAGTTAGGTTCATTTGCTCTGTTTGAGGTTCCCCTCCCCCTTGTGCCGTGCATGTGTAACACATGTTTACCCACTTGATGCACTTTATTTACTAAAACAGCGCTACCACCTTGTTCGCACACAGTTTCACGGTCAGCGTTCACCAGTTATTAAATGCAATGCTGTGTCGTTCTATGGTGCTTTGGTTCATGGAAAAGAGGTTTGGAATCCATCAGTTTTTTCAATAAGCAGAACATAAAGACAACGTGTTTGTAATGATGAGAAATTGAAAGTAAAGGATTACGCAATTTGAAAAATAAAAACAAAATGGTGTCGAGGGAAAGAACCTTAGTTCCTTTTGAGGGAAACTGGTGATTAATAAGTGCCGGTACATGTGAATGTGACTGCTTGTCTGTGTCTTGTGACAGCTGGATGGATGGTCGTGTCATCATCCAGCTCAGATTCCTAACAAATCATGGCAGGAGGACATGTATTACAAAAAAAATGGGCGCAACACATGAGCTTCAGACAGTCAGGGCGATCATCACAATTAGTAAAAAAAAACTAGCTAGTTCATTTCTTACATTATAAAAGCTCAATTAGGCATGAGTATTACACCTCTATTCCCTTTTTTCTTATCATTTTTTTGTGTTATTAGCTTTGTTTGCAATGGTCACAAATGGAATCATACTGTTGATTTTGCATTTTCCTCATGCTTTTCCTCGTTCTTGTGCAGCCCCTTGAATCCTTTGCATCAGAAAGGCTACATATATATATATATATATAGCTTTGTAGAAGATGAATGGAGATATTCCTTACCTGGACTTATACCTGCCAATATACATGTGGCCAAATTAGTAGTAGTATGGTTCCATGCTTCATTTTCGAAGCAACAAATGATTAAATTATTTCACTAGCGTGTCATTCACTATATAAACAAAGGCCCTTGAGTCCTTATCTATGTTGTTTTTGTGATGTTAAAACAATTGTCCTTTTTTTTCCCCTGAAATAAAGGCATGCATGTGTTGGTTGACGTCATAATCCGCCCATTATCTTAAACCATAAAGATTCAGTGCTTATTGTTCAATAACAATTAACCAGTTTATAACTGAGGCAAGACAATGACGAAGCTTCCCAGCAATAACACAAAGTCTTTCCACTGACTGCAGACAAATGAGGTTGTGTGCTGAATCTCAAGCGTTCCTGACACTGCTGATGGTGACAGAGCATCAAGTTAAAGTGCAGTGACTGACATTAGTGGCTTTACTGTCTGTTGGAGTAGTTGGAGAATTTATTTTGTTTTGTCATAAGTTATGAAACTTATTGCTCTGTATATAATAAAATACCCCCCCAATGGTTTCATTAGTGCTTCTCTCACATATTTTTTTTGATTTCCAGCAAGTCTGTGAGCAGGATGTACGGGAAAGATAATGAAAACAGACTGAAATATTTATGTTTATGTTCACCGAACAGCACGCTATATGTTCCTCCAGAGTGTGTGCATTAGACACCAGTGGGTGTTTGGAAGTATGGGTGAGGGGGGTGGGGGGGGGGGTGTACCATACAGCTGCATTTCTGAGAGATCTGAGAAAACACAAATGGCTTCAGATATCTCCTCATGGAAATATAAAATGCACAAGAGGTGCCAAAAATAAAAGCAGCACAATCAGACCACTGTCTGAACGGCCACACGGGGCTTTCTCTTGGCTGTTTGGTTTAGAAACATCTGTGAAATCAAGTTCTCTTGAAGACGAGGAGGCTCATGAAGTTACGGTCTTCACAGAGCTGGAGAGCAGCAACAATTATGTCTTTGTACTTTTTTTTTTTTTTTATATCTGAAAGCTGCAGAATTCAGTGATTGAATCAAAGTGGCCTTGCCGCTGTAAGAATGAGCGGTTCTTGCTATTATCTTCAGAATAATGCTGCCCTCTAATGTATGTGAAGCATATTGACAGCCTGAGCGACGCTAAGACAGAAGGCCTGTGGAGCTGCTCAGTGGATCAGTGGTTAGCACTATCACAGAGAAGACTCTGGTTTCGAGTCTGGTCAGGCTTGGTGGGCCTTTCTGAGAGGAATTCTGACCCTCAGTTTGCATGTTTGTATGTATGTGTAGGGATTCTATGGTTTCCTACCAAGATCAGATATACAAATTAGGAGCATTGATGACACTAAAATTGCCCATGTGTAGTAACTGCCTGCCCTGCGATGTACTGACAACCAGTTCAGGGTATACCCCGCCTGCGCTCATGACCAGCTGGAATCAGCTCCACTTCCTATGACCCTGGATTCTATCAAATGAAATGGTGGACTAGATCGAGACCCAATTCTGACAAATAGCCAATGGTCCCTACCACTGAGGTAGTGTTAGGAAAGTCACCCGGTGTAACAATCCTACCAAATGAAGCCAAACTTCCAATTTTAATCCCAAAAGTCTTTAACCGATGCAACATTTATTTTCACCTGTTAGAGCAATAATGTCACCAATATGCAATTCCAGCCGCTGAGTATCAAACTATATTTATTGTATACAGTTTAGGGACAACAAATATACAAAAAAGTGGATTATCTGCCGATGTCACCATGCAAATCTAAAATGTCATCTCACAAGCCAACATTTCTAACAACACATAAGCATCAAACCAGGAAAATGTTGTTAAAAGAGTTATGATAGACTTTTTACAGACTTGCTGAAATTGGAAACACAGTACATGTGACTCTGTTTACACCGAGTAAATTATTAAACCCGAAGTGGAAACATTTTCTGGCCTGGCAAAGAAGAGGTGCATGTGTTTAAAGGTCCTGAAGAAGACTGATTTCCCCATGCAGACAATAGTTTATTTCCACTCTGTGTAATGTTATGGAGCACAATGGCATGGAATCTTCTCACATCTACATTTCTAATATTAACCAAACACTTGTCAAAAAACAATTTGTTTCATTTAGGATTTTTGGTCCGGAAACATCACCATACTTTATATCTGCATTTGAGGGCAACAGTCTTGAGGTAAATCATTCATGTGGATCTCTCCCAGTGGAAACATTTCTCTTGCTGCAGGTACATCAGACACAGACAAAAAGGATTAAAAGTTACATAACAAATGTCATAATGTCGCTCCCATTTATAGGCAGATTACCGCAGTCGACAAGACAGCAGCATTCCACATATAATGTCAAAACAGGATAACAAACATTTTTTTGGGGGGGGGGGGGCGGGGGTCTTGTTTCATTCTGAATTTGAATGTTCACACCAATTTAGAAAATGTTTGAAATGTAATCCAGCTTGTGATTTGAGACATGCAGGTTTTCCCAGAATCACAAGGCTGCAGCGGAAGTATTTCACAAGGAGACATATCTGAGATAAGATGCGTCCTTGTCCTGGACAAATGTTCAAATAATTCTTTTTGAGTAAAGCATGTTTAAAAAAATTGCTACCCTGCTTCTCAATCAGGGTTCAGGGGAAAAAAAAAATAATTTTTTTCTGAATCCTGGAACAAGAGGGAGAAAAAAAATTAAAGTAAAAACAGAAATAAACAAACACAGCATTTAAAAAAAAATGGCATTGAAGTTCTTTCATGAATCCCAATTTGATTTAAGAAAACACTCCTCCAGTCTGTTGCTGAAATACATCAATAGTGTCCTCGTCCTCCATCTCCAGCTGCAACGACAAGCAGATCGACAGATC
Organism: Lipophrys pholis; assembly: GCF_963383615.2. Classification (NCBI taxonomy): domain Eukaryota; kingdom Metazoa; phylum Chordata; class Actinopteri; order Blenniiformes; family Blenniidae; genus Lipophrys; species Lipophrys pholis. The sequence goes on from NC_137632.1 coordinate 14,332,201, forward strand.
CATCATTATCAGAACAAGTTCTACCAGTCAGCCCGCCTCACATTTGTGTACTTTCAAAATAAAAAAAAGACACCATGCCCTCAAAATGTATACTGGTCCAGCTAATTAAATTAGATATGGAAAACATTTATTGCACACAGTGAAATACTTAAGGGAGAAATTTTAGTTGAGAAATCATGAAAAGTTTCACTTTCAGTAGGTAAACAATGGTTTTAAAAAAAAAAACACAAACAAAGTGTCTTCATAGAAATCCACATTAGGGCAACGTTATTCAGACTAATTTAGTTTAGGATGAACACCATGCAACTCTTCACCTTTGGTTCGTTATGTTGGATGAAAATAGACAAAACACTCAAATGTTTAGAGTAAGCCATCTAAAAATGTTGCTTGAAATATATAATCGTTATTGAAATTAGGTTACATAAATTCAATGTAACCAGAGTTAGAAAAGACAATGACAAGCAGTTTAGACAACTAAATTTTCATAAAGCCGAGATTCAATACTTGATACGCGACACTGGTTGTTTAAAGTGCATCTCTGTATGTTTTGTTTGAGCTTTGGAGAATAAAGTAGTGGCCAAAGTGCACAAGCTGCTACTGCTAAAGTGTAGGTGCTTGACTAAAACTATAATTAGTTTGTTTCCCCTGAAACTTAGATCAAGATTCATTGTTGGAGCTTGAATGAGTGAGTTTGACCACACAGATCATCTTAAAAAGTACATATTCCATAAAAGTGCATAGTATCATTTTCTTCAAATCTGTGTTTCTTAACAATTTGAAGAGTGGTTTGTCCTGAGCAAAACACAGTGTAGTTGTGAGCACTCTGGCCTCACGTGACCCTGGTTCAGGTGTTGGTCGAGCCTTTCTGTATAGATTACACAGGTCCTCAGGGTGTGTGAGTGTCCGTTTCTCTGTGCTTGGCTTATAATGAACTGGTGACCTTTTCAGGCGTTGAAGATGGATTCTTGTTTATTCTTTGATGGATCAAAAGGTGCCATCAAAACATGAATAAATGCACTCGACGTGCCCGTACTAAGTGAACAAAATACTTAATTTGGCATTTCATTTATAAATCCAGATATTACAGGGTGTGCACTGAAGCAGGCTCAATGTGCAGCTTCACCAACCTGTGCAGGTGTGTCTGTTTCATTAATGGGCTGTCCATCAAACCTGAACCGTATCTGACGAATTGACAATCCCTGTAAAAAAAACAGAGGAGACAGAAAATATCCTTTAATGACGCTGAACACATTGAACTGCTGACAGAGAGACAGCAGCCTTAAGAAAGCATTGACGGGGATGTTGCAGAGGCCGAGGATGGGGACTTGCCTGTCGTTCACAGTATGCCTTCATGAGTTTGCTGAGAGGAGTGTGCCTTTTGATTTTGAACTGTACGACTGAGCCATCCTGACCGGCCACCTTCAGGTTGATGTGGTCGTTCTCCGTCTTCACCCCTTCCTGCAACACAAATGCCCCCATGAGTCCTCCACCACTGGAAACAGCAGCTGCTGCTGCTGCTGCTGCAGCTGGCTGGAGGGGAGTTCACCACATCCACACGACCTGCCGGGACACACCGGCTAGCACAGGAAGCTAACCCGCAGCCAAAGTGGCGCAGACAGCCACAATGGCGCAAATGATAAAGAACACAAACCATTCATTTTCCCTGGAAAGCTCTCATATCGACGCTAGCAAACATTGGTCACTGAATAATAGCAGCGTGCGTGGCATTCGCAAGGCGTGTACATACATGTATGAAGATTAAATGCCATTTATTGTGCGTCAAAAGTCGATACATCCGCAGAATTGCTCAACCTTTGTTTTCTACGCGCTCAAACACGGGAACTGGAGGGCTAGCTTAGCGCCACATGCTAACGCTAACGGGCAGCCGGCATCGGCCGCTACCGAACGGAGAGCAGCCGCGACGCGCTCCGTCTGGGAGGCAAAGCACCAACCTTTGGCTTTTCATCGGACATCCTGCCGTTTCCTCGGGCGTTTCGTTGTTAACGTGGAGCAGACGGACTGCGGTGAAGCGGCGTCTCGGCTCGGCTCGGCTCCTCCGGCTCTCTGTCGTGTTGTGTGGAGCACGGGCGCGCACCGAAAATTTGAAATGTAATTCGAGCAAATGGGTCACGTGTTCTATGTCATCCTCGGGGCCGCGGATACGTGAACGCGGATGATAATTTGCGCGCTCCCGTGACATAGGTGAAGCTGGCCCCCCACCCCACGAGAAGCTCAGTGAACATAGTCCCGATTGTTCGTGCTGCATTAGTGCTGGTTTGTGCCGAAAGAATTCTCGTTTGTGCTGCTTTGGTTTTTTAAGATATGAGTTTATTATAAGATGATGACGTCAAAAATATTTAAAAAATGGTCAATCTCGATAGTTTCTGTTACCAGTTAATGATATTGTCATATTCAAATGTGTGGCATAAATAAAAAGGAACAAAAGACACCTAGTATGCATTTAATGGATAATTTAATGATCATTTGTTTATACAAATTGTTGGTTGTACAAAGCTCACAAGTTTTACATGCAGTTCAAGAGCAGACATTTATTTTATTCAATAAAGTTATGAAACTCATTCTGATACTTGTGATAAATCTGTTACATAAACGTTTTATAGAGAAAAATAGACTTTGAACTTCAGACATTAACCCAAGTAGTACTCTATGTGTATATGTGCAATGTAAAAAAAAAAAAAAGTGCATGAAAGAAACTGCTAAAATTAGCACCACAATCGAAACTGACCATGATCACATTCTAACAATGCTGCGCATTACATTAGACAATGTGAGAATTAAAAAAAAATAAATAAATACTGGTGGGTGAAAGGTTTCCTCTTATAATTAGTCATCTTCGTGGAAAGAAGCCAAGCTAATCAGTCATGTTTTAAAGTTTGATTTAAACCAGTTGGGGTCTCATATCACAACAAATTATGTAAACAGCACTCATTGATAAAAAAAAAACGATTTAAAAAATTAGGTAAAGGAGCTGTTTCACAAGCACTTCCCCACTGAACTCAGCCCAGCTCATCACAGTTTACCGCAGGCTACTTGTTCACTGTATCACAACGTTACTGGCATCATCGCTGACGTTCTTCCTAATCATCGTCCATACGGGTGTATGGGTTACCCTTTGCCAGACCTGAGAGGAACAATGAAGAATAAATCAGGGAACCAACAACACTGACGAGACTGAGAAATTTAGATTATTATTTTTTTTTTCATGCATGTTGTGTTTATATGGCTGCAATGATCTGAGACGTGTTTAAATAACAAATGTCAGATTTTTTAAATCCAAGTCCTCATAATCATCTGGGCCATGACGGAACGAATGAGATCATGGATACAAGAGGCCGGAATGACTTTTCTTCGCAAGGTGGCAGACCTCACTCTTCATGATTGAGAGGACACAGTTGATGTAGCTCAGGCATCAGATTAGGATGCCCCCCTGGTCGCCTCCCATTAGAAGTCTAGTGGGCACGTCCAACTGAGACCGGGCCCCAAGGTATGCCCAGGACCCGCTGGAGAGATTATATTTCTCAGTCAGTTCGGGAGTGGCTCGGGATCCCCCCCAGATGAGCTGGAGGAAGTTGTGGGGGACAGGGATGTCTGGGCTTCTTTACTTTCCATATTTCGATCCTGTGTGCACTAAGCAAGAAAGAAGATGGATGGATGGATGGGTGGATGGATGGATGGGTAGATGGGTGGACAGAAGGGTGGGTAGATGGATGAATAAATTTAGTTCTACTTTATCAGATATGAGCAATGCAACTTTCTTTCCAGTAGATGGGGCTATAAGATCACATTTCTTGTCTTTTCCATATCCCCCCCCCCCCCCCCCCCCCCCCATTTTTCCACCACTTTGTTTCATGTCCACTCACGATGAATGTTGCTGCTGTCCGATTCGATGTGCACGCCGCCACCGAGGAGCCTTCCTCACATTTGACATTCGCATGTATCAACCCACTCAAATCACAAAAACAAGAGAGGACACTCACCATATTTCTGCCTGATTTCATCATGCCTCAGCTGCATGTCTGTCCTTCTGAGAGGAGGAAACAAAGACAAATTGTTAGACCACAGAGAACACTGGGTAGAAAGCATGCCTCCACTGTCCAAATTATGGCGAAAGGACAAAGACAAAGTACTGCTGTGACAGTATCTCCTAAAAGTAAAACACATTCCAAGTTGTGATAAAAAAGAAGGTTTGTAATATACAATGACAGATGCAGTAGTTGATAAATTGTCACATAAAGATAAATGCAGTCATGAGTGTGTAGTATGGAAAAGACGTCTCCACCCTCTGCTGCTTTCAACCCTTATAGCGACACGAAGGAACTGCTTCGATATTCTAAGAACTGTGTTTTGCTGACCGTTTACCTCACTTTCTGACGGTCCTTTCTCGCCCGGTTTTGTCGCTCAGCCATTGCGTCTTCTCTCTTGTTCCTACAACATGCAGACGTGCGTTAAAAACAAATATTCTTCAGAGTTGTGGGAAGTTAACTTCCCATTCACTATTTGCTGGATCAGCAGTTCTCAGCCTTGGGATCCCCTTCAGGGGAGGGGTAGTGGAGGGGGGGGGGGGGCTTTGAGGGAAGAAAAATTGAGAAACCACTTTGCTGAATGGACTAAATGAAATGTGTTTATCTTGAACTGTATCTGCACTAAACCACAGACCGTTCTGAATCCTGTTCACATAAGACCTCTTATCCGTCCGTCTTCCACAGCCAACCCAATTACAAGAGACTGATACACCCGAAACAAAAAGTGAAGTTATTGTCCGAGCTCAACTGCAGCCACACATTCTGCCAGGCTTTTGGAGATAGCGGTATCAGCCGAGCCTCAGAGAAAAACAGCCCCTTTGTGTTTTCCTCCCTCCTCCTCCTCCTCCTCCTCCTCCTCTTCCTCCTGCCGTGTTGAACCAGATTTTATAGGCAGCGCTTCATGTGACTTCATGCTTACCCGATTCTCTCACACTTGCAGCAGCAGAAGCAGCAAACAAGGATGGAAATGATAATGACCCCAGCAAGCACGGACATGGTGATGATCAAAATCTGGAAATTGACTGTAAATCACAGTGAAAAACACAGACAGGAGGTTACCTCCAAATGCACAGCCACAGATGCATCTTCAAGTCAAATATTCATTTGCGAGGAACCCGGTAGAGAAGATTCCTCATAAACTTATAAACTGATTATGGGTCCTCTAAAGAGAATATGGCACACTATCAAGGTTAAATACCACGAGTAAGGTTTCAACTACCACCATTTTAACAATTGAGAATAGAGAAAGACAAGACAAATCTAGAAGGTGGAATCTTGGTTAGGTCATTGGGTTTTTTTCTCAGTCTTACCCCAGCACACCCCCCATCGTGCATCATTCAGTGGGCAAATGCTGCTGGGGGGCAATATGTTCTTCACTGGATAGTCAGAGCATTGTTTGGTGGGCTCGCACCACAAACACTGTAACAAACAAGACACACGAAGACTTAATTATCCGATCCTCCGGTTTACGTATGGAAGCATGTGGCTGCACTGCAGAACACTTACAGATACAATCTTCAAGCAGTCATCACAGCTGGTGTTGGATCTCAACACACAAGGGACTGAAAATGAGTGAATTACAGAACAAAGTTAAAACTTTATTACAGTGTGAAGTCCGTTTCGAAGCTGATTAAAGGAGTAGATTATCTTTTTATTCCCATTGTGATATCACGTGACAGCCTCCTGACTTCACTCGAGCGAAACAAAACACAGCAAAACTTCTAAAAAATATATATATATATATATATTTTTTTTTTAAATAAATAACAATAATAAAAACCTACCCGGAGCAGGAGCAGGGGTCGGTGTCTGCGCGTCTGTGCTGAGAATAACACCGAGGAAAATCGTGACAAAAGCAGAGAGTTTGTAAAGTGTAGACATAGTGACAGCAGTGAAAGAGCAGGACTGAGACTGTCGGGCTCGTGAAGGCTGGACCTGCGTTGCACGAGGGCGGCGTCACTGCAACTGGTGTCAGGAAACAGCCGCGGAGT